>NC_090933.1:614501381-614806485 GCF_040938575.1 Ambystoma mexicanum
CACTTTTCACTTCATCTACAGACCACCGAAACGCAACATCTCCTTCATTTAAGATTTCACTGTCTTGGTCACTACGATGTCTTTCGCACATGCCTACATCATCTTCCTCTGTGACTTCAACATCCCTGGCAACCCAGCAACCAAGTCAATGAAAGAAGCTCTCCACTGCATACTCAATACTCTGAACCTCACATAGCACATGAAAGACCCAACTCACAGTAAAGGTAATATCTTCATCCGCATCATCACTGCACCGCCCACCCTCCATCACAGCTCTCCAATTCTACTTGACTGCCAAACCACATGTCCATCCTCTTTGACATTAGTTATACCACACTAGTCAAGCAAACCCATCCGAAACCCTGCAATAAGCCTTCAGATTATTAAAGAACTTCCCAGTGGAGACTGCCATGGAAGACCTTGCAAAACTCCACTTCACATGGACTGATTTACCTCAGACAAACAAGAACTGCGACTCGCTCCTTCAAGAACTCAACACCACCCTCGCAACCAACATAAACCACCATGCCTCTGTGAAACAATGCACCCTCAAGACTAAACCTTCCACACTCTGATGTACTCAAGAATTCAACTTCAACAAATGAGCCATCAAAAAACAAGATACAACTTGATATTGCAGCACATCTGACCCGGCCCTGCTCAAGGAACTCTCTGCTACACGCAGATGACTGATCACCACTGTCAAGGCCAACTACTACCAAAACACCATAGCCAAAGCCAACAATGAAAGCAGAGCCCCCATCAAAGCCATCAAGCACTGCATCAACCCTCGGCCTGACTCACCCATACTGCACTCTATCGGTCATTTCTTTCTTCATCAATAAGATCAACATGATCCGTAAACACACAGACACCAATGCTACAACTGACAGCACACTACACATCCCATCTCGCAAAATCATAACTACCTGGACAACTTTCAAGACACTCTCTAGGAAAAACCTCACTGGCAATCTAGCATCCCTCAAGGTCACATCATATGCAAAGGAAATCCTCCCTGCCTCCGCACTGAAGACACTTCCAATTGAAAAACTCCCCCCTTACCTGACAATCATCAACAGCTCCCTAACTCAAGACACCTTCCCCTTGGCTCTCAAGACCATTCAAATCCTCCTGCTTCTCTAGAAACCAACTCTGAACCCTGATGACCTCAGCAACTACTGCCCCATCACCCGTCTTCACTTCCTAGGTAAAATCCTTGATAAAGCAGTAGAAACTCCTCCAACACATCGAAGTAAACAACCTCCTTGACTCCTACCAATCTGTCTTCAGACCCTGATGCATCACAGAAACAGATAACATCAAGGTGATTGATGATGCCCTTAAAATACTTGATGGCCATCCATGCCTTGACCCCTGAGCAGCATTTGACACATTAGACTACCAGACACTCACCGTCACTTTACATCGCTGCATGGGGATCAGCAAGATCTTCCTCCGCTGATTGAAATCATACCTTGGTAATCGACTCCAGTTTTTACAAATGGATTCCTCCAGATCACCAATTTTACCCATTTCCTGTGGAGTCCCGCAAGGATCCATTCTTGGACCCCTCCTCACTCCACAGAATATCCACATACACCAATATGCAGATGACACACATCTCTACCTCCAAGATATCCTCCATTGACGGCATCCACAGGCTCAAGGGTGGCCTCTCATTTATCCAGTCATAAATGGCCAGTGCTTAACTGAAACTAAACCCCTCCAAGACAGAATTCCTACTGCTGCCAACAGCACCAAAAATCCAAACCTTGCTCTCTGCTATGCACCTCTAGGGCTTCACACTCGAGCTGGCCACCTGCGCCAAATCCCTTGGGTTTGACATCGACCAACACCTCTCCTTCAAGCAGCACATAGCAAGGAAGACCCAAATGGCTTGGGTCCAACTTTCTCTCCTGCGGAAAATCAAGCCCTTGATCCCATTTTCAGATCTGCTGTTCAAGCCTGTGTTCTGCAATGTGTCCTGCATGCTGCAGCACGACTCATCAAAGAACTCTGCAAATTCGACTACATCACTCGACCATCATCAAACTGCACTGGCTCCCACTACAAGCATGTATCATCTTGAAATCCTGCTGCATCATCTAGAAGGCTGTCACCATGAAATCTCCAACCTACATCACTAAGCAACTCTGTATCTCCGGAGGAATACAATTCAACGTAAGTAAGGACATGTGCAGACTTGAACTCCACCAGCGCAGGAAGGAATAACCCAGAAGACTGCCCTTCTCTGTCTACGTTCCAAGACTCAGGATCCTCCTCCCCATCAACTTACCACTCGCCCTGTCACTTATACAGTTTAGGAAGGAGCTCAAGACCCTCCGTTTCAAGAAATGGCTCCTCCCTAATACCTAGGTCCATACACCATCCATTCCCCACCATACTTGAGACTGGGTGATCTAATCCCCACTATGTCCTTCCCCGGTTACTTGTAGACTCATTGCTGACACAATTGCCCTCCCTCCCCTATTAAATCCCCACTCTCATTTCTCTGCTCCCTAACCTTGTTCTTCCCCCTATGAATGAAAAGCACTCCATTGCTCCCCGGTGCTAGGTCCACACTCAATAAATATCTTAATATAAAAATAATAATAATAATACACATATTCTGTTGTCTACATCCTTGAGAGAGGCCTGTTTTTGACTGATAATATTAAGTCTAAAAAAGCACTGC
Organism: Ambystoma mexicanum; assembly: GCF_040938575.1. Lineage (NCBI taxonomy): Eukaryota > Metazoa > Chordata > Amphibia > Caudata > Ambystomatidae > Ambystoma > Ambystoma mexicanum. The sequence continues at coordinate 614,504,080 of NC_090933.1, forward strand.
CCTACAAGACAAAAATAATTGTATCTATCTAAAAGCATGATTTTCAGATTATCCACATACTTACACTGCATTTCTCATGTGGCTCTGAGTTGGAGGTGAACTACAATTAATGGCTACTGCGTGGTACTTTGGCATGTGTAACTCAGCTGAAGTGACATTTTCTACTTTCAAATGACAGATAGAGGTTTTTAGTTTTTTTGACCCACCATAACATTCATGATGTTTTCTACTGTGCCAACTACAAGAATCTCAGTCTATACTGCACTGATGATACCTAATAAGGGTGCATTGCAAATGCAGTTATTTGCATCCTTTAGAGCCTGCAGTTGACAAACCTATGTATAAAATGCTCTACCCTATACAAAGTATTTTCCGCAGCTAAAGAATGCGTTTTTGCTAATTTGCATCCCAGTAATGCATTTCTCAAGTGTCTCTGAAGTGAAGATGAACTTCCAATGATGGCTACTAGGTGGTGCTGTGACATTTGTAACTTACCTGAAATGGCTTACTATATTCTATTTACCTCAGTGAGCCTATACTATGGCCCTCATTACAACACCGGCGGTAACAAATGGCGCTATTAGCTCCATGTTTGCTGCCGGTATTGTAACGAGTCCGCCAATGGTAAATGTGGAAATACCGCCCCATTCCAAGGTTGGTGGGGCGGTAATTCCCCATTTACCATTGGCCCTTCCCCATTCCCATTTTTGCCACATAGGGCTCAATGGGACTGGGAAAGGTGGTAATTACGGTACCGCAAATTGCGGTACCGTAATTACCTCGGAAGTCCCTTTGCGGGTCCAGACCAGCCGTTAAGGTCAGGAGCCGCAAAGGGACCTCATAATCAGGCATTAAGGGTTTAACGGCGCTGACACCTTTTACGGCGCCGTTAAACCCTTAACGCCAGGGTCGTAATGACCCCCTATATATGTAATGCACAACCTAAGGGGTACTCAAGCATGAGCTCAAGCTCCCAAGAAGGTAGAATTGTTGCAGGGCATCTAGAGTTTTTTTCTGGCATATCCTGATCCCATAGATCTGTGCAAGGATATTAAACCACATTAAGATGGTGCTCAGCATGGTAATTCAGTACAAAGGGGCTACAATCAAAATATGAATAGCCTGTATGAGCCCCATGTTTGAACCCCACTTATAAGACAAAACTATTGCATTGAAGTTCATCTAGGAGGAAGATTGGATGTTAGGAGGGACAGGTGAGTGGTGTCATCATTTATAGCTTGTAGTGGTGTTTGAGTATTTACCTGCCCATTGACTGCCCATGGTCATGATAATCCCTATCGCCAGTCCCACCCACTATCTGCCCCACTACGCCCAAAACACTTTCCATGGGATCTCTTTGCGATGAAATTATCAAGCAGTAACATCACACGTTGTGCTCTGCGTACCTGCCCGTTATATTTCAAAGCAGTCTTCAGAGAGTTAAGGACTCAATTACTCATTACTCCCCTCTCCTGTTCTGACCATTCTCTTCTCTCTACCGACCTCTAGCTGGGCTCTCCGCTGAGCCTCTGCCCGCACTGCGAGTCTCCTTCACTGTCATTCGACCGATGAAGAGAGGGTCAGTCGCTGCTTTTGCCGCCACCTTCATCCCTCCTCCTACTATTGACTACCCCACTGACACAGCCCTCACCAACCTTCACCTCTCCATCTCCAACACCCTTGACACCCTTGCCCCTGTCATGAGAATCTGCATGAAGCCTGCCTCCAAGTGCAACAACTGGTATGATTCCAAACTAGCCTCACTGAAATTTAAGTGCAAAGCTTCAGAACGGAAGTGGCAGACTTCGGGCACATCCATTGGCAAACTCTCCTGTTGCCTGCTCCAAAGACAATACTGTTTCTCCCTCCTCTACAAGAAGAGGGCCCAAATCCAAGCACGTATCTCTGGAGCCACCAACAACACGGCAGAATTGTTCAAAATCTGCAAAGAACTTGCCAATCCTACTGCAGTTTCCACCTCCCCTCTTCCATCCCAGGCCCTCTGTACTGCACTGGCCTCCCACTTCACAACTAAACTCCTGGGGAAGCTGGTCATCTCCCAATTGATCCACCACACCGAATTTGTGGGTTGTCTCCATGACCACCTGTCTGGCTTCAGAGAATCCAGAGGCACGGAAACCTCTCTCCTGAACACACATGAAGACCTGCTCTCCAACCTTGATTCTAACTTCCATTCTCATTCCCCTAGATCTTTTGTGTGCTTTTGACACTGTTAATCATTCCATCCTCATAAAACGACTCAGCGACACCCTCGGCATCACGGACCAGCACTCACTTCCTTCCTATCTAATCATCCTTCCCACGTGCAACTAGGCCCTTTCCTCTCCTCCGCCTCACTCTTTACCTGCAACTTTCCTCTGGGCTCCATCCTATTGCTGTGGCTCTTGCCCACTTGATCTCCTCCTTCTCTCCTCATTTTCAGTGTTATGCTGATGAATCACAGCTCCCCTTCAAGCTTCCCTCCACTTACTCTGTCTCGCCCTCTCTCATTCCGACTCTCTGACTCCTGTTCTGGCATGGTGCACTAACGATCTCTGTCCTAATGCTAGTAAGACTGAGATCCTTCTCATTGGGACTCCTACTCCCTGTTTTCCCCCCTTCTCTCTGGCCGCCCTCCTTGCGTCCTCTCCCCTTACCATCCTACGAGGCCAAAAAACTTGGTGTGATCTTCAACTCCACCCTCTCCTTCTCCCCTCATCATTGACCTTGCCAAGAAGGCACACTTTCAGCTTCACCTCCTTAGAGGCATTCTCCTCTTTCCCACCTTCCCCCAGAAAATCAATGTCTCTAGAGATCTGGTTCTATCCAGGCTTGACTACTGTACCAGCCTCTTCCTCAACCTTCCTCTTTCCTCTCTTTGACCCCTTCAACTTATCCAGAATAGGACTGCAAGACTTATCCATGGCCTCATGCCCAGGGACGGCATCTCTCCAGCCCTATAATCTCTCCACTGGATCCCGGTTGCTGCGAGGATCAAATTCAAGACCTCTGCATCATCCATAAGGCTTATCCAACTATCTCTCCCTAAATACCTCCCTGCTAGAGCCCTTCAGTCCTCTAGCTCCATCTCTCTGCAGATCAGACATTTCTCCAAACAGAGAGTGGGGGGTATATCTCTCTCTTTGGCGGGTGCCTCCCTCTCGAATAGCCTCCCTGTTCCTCTCAGACTTGAGCCGGACCTCCTTAAGTTCTGGAAAGTTCTTAAGACCCTGCTTTTCTCTATCTCTTTCCCCCTCTAACTCCCCTGCTAAATCCATTTCTGCTGCTGCAACTGGCAGCCTGGTCCCCTATGAGTCTTACAGGCTAGCAGGCCACCCGGAACCAGTCTTTTCCAGCAGTCCCCCTGATCAGCACTTCCTGCCTGGGCCCCCTTTCTGACCAGCCTCCCTCCCGAGTCTGGTCCTCCCCCATCCTCACACTTAGTCAATGATCTACACCTCTGGCACCCCTGGCACTTACCCCCCTGTGCCCACCCCTGCACCTCCTAGCCCCTGTGCCGACCCTTACTTCTGCACAGTCTGCAGTTCTTCCGACCCCCCTTCCTCTTTGTACTTCTTTCTGCACTTGCACGATCTGAATGTCACAAGGCCTAGTAGGACCATTATTGTTTATTATTTTCCCTGTTCCCTCCCCCCTTTGCCCTGTGGCACCTTTCAAATATTCAAGAAATAAACTGTTGCAATAAATGTACTACCTATGTTAATGTTAATGTTAAAGGACATTTGTACCGCGCGCTATCACCACCAAAGTGGTCCCCTGGCGCTAAAAATGTCTTAACCAAGTCTGCCTTTTGCCTCTTGATTTATAAGAAATACACACGCCCTTGCACTGAAGGCCTGTTAAAAACAAGCACTGGCAAAGCCAACGGTTTTGTCTTTTGTTAGGTATTGCGTAGGATTTTTGCCAGACACTGCTTGCATATGAAAAGATAATAACAGCATTTTACAGCTGCTGCCATCTTCTGAACAGGTAGTGCTGTAATGCCAGTGCCTGACAAATGACTATCCAATGCCTACCCAAAACTGTTGCCTTTGCCAGGGCTTGTTTTTGACAGGCCTTCAGTGCAAGGGTGTGTGTACCTCTTATAAATCATGTTTAATGTAATTGTGTATTTCTTTGTTTGTACTGGGTGTTTTTATACCCATTCCATTATACACTATTACAGAAAGTATGGTGCAATGTCCTTTTCCCTTAGAAGTAAAGCAAAAGAAGAGCAAAAAACGATTGGAAATGTTTTTATTTTGATAGCAAGAACCAAAGTGCATTACAGAAAGGTAACGTGAATCCAAGACAGGATCCTAGAATACTGTACACATTGAAATGGTGCTAAGCCATGTGTTGCCAACTGCAGAGTGGAACTAACAGGAGGAGAAGGAACAGTCAGTCAGCTGGGGAGTGTTGCCAGTTGTTGAGCCAGAGTCAGCGTCAATCAGGGTCAAAATTCAAGTGTTCACTCACTCAGGGACAGTCATGTGGTTGATAGGGCTGTCTGTGTTTGAGAAAATGGGGTCGGGGCAGGTTGAATTCTGCTAGTGAACTGGCCACTGTTCTAGAGACTAAGAGTTGGAGAAGTGTGTCAGAAGAGTGGGTGCACAATTTCTGACTTTGCATCCACAAAAATTAATTCATTTTCTGTGTGTTCACCGTCCAACCTCGCTTGCACAAAGGAAGATATTTTGGTCCGCAGGAGAAGAGAAAGGGCTGTGTTGTCTGATCCAGCAATGCTCACTTAATTGCACCACTTCTCATACTACTCAAAAGTGTCAAGATGATTGAACAGTGTGCAGACCATATTGCCCATCTACTAATAATGGCCTCCTCAATCTCTGCATAAAATGGGTTTTATCGCATAATCGGACCACAGGATCTAGACTCTTCTTCCTCTGAGCAATGGGGTAAGAAGGGCAGTGCATGGCACAGTGGGCATCAAACGGTAAATGGAGTAAAAGTCAGTGTAAGTGGAAGAGGAGAAGAAAGTTGCCATGCTGTCTGGCCAGAGGGATGATGATGGGGCAAAGGGCCAGTGGGACTTGCTTTGGCGGGTGAGCTGAAGACCGGTGCACTGGGTAGCGGTGGATGTGGAAAATATATGGGTACCTGAGAGGGGACGGGCAAGGAGAAGTTGTGAGATACCTGGGTGGGACTTAGTGGGAAAGTAAGGGATGAGAAGAAGGCCCGTGGAAAGTGAGGAGGTGGAGCAGAGCCTGTCGGAAATGGCATCAGGTCTGAAATATACTCTGTTTCAATGTGTCCATCCTGATGCTCAACAATGTCATGTTCAAAGGTAGGGATTCAAAAGCCCCTCGGTCTCTCCTCCTGCTTGTTCAAAGCATCATGGAGTCTGTGTACCCTACAGATGAGATGTTGCAAAAACCTCCTGTGCATTGAAAGCTCCGTGAACATTTGACGCACATTGTGCTGCATGTTGTGGGGCTGCAAGGGCACAGTTTTGGTCGGCTATGTAGTGCTGGTTTCTCTGGCTTATTGGCCCTCTGGAATGTTGGCAATATCCTTACATTGGGTGGAACCTCAATATTGCTTTTGACCTCCCACTCGGTTGTGCTGTTCTCCTCCTTCTCTAGTATGAGGCTGTCCAAGTGGTGGGCTACTGTAAAGAAAAGTAAGCATAAGCACATTCATTTTTAATCTGGGTTAAATTTGCAAATGAAAAATCAAAGGCAAGTAGTTAATAAATGCTGAATAAATCTTCAACAACATATACATTTATTTAGTCATAAAAATCGCAGGGAATGCAATGCATTTTTAGCTCAAAACCACTTACAGAATTGACCATTGATAACAGCAGGGGACATGTGTCCTTTACAATTGGGTAAGAGAAAGTGACATGAAGACAAGATGTTGCAGGGGAAGGTGGAAACATATTCCAGGGACGAGGATGGGACAGAATGACATAGGAACGGAACTGTGGAGGAAGTGCTGAATTAAGGATGGAGGTGTGACGAAAACATGCCGTTGGGCTGTCCATGAAAGGTAGTAAGAGGAAAACAGGGTGATGCAGTAGCATAGAGTGCTAGGAAACAGGTTCTTCAGAAAGAAGGAGAGCTTCGAGATTAGATTAAAATAGCAGTAGACTTGGGGTGGTACGGAGAGGGCGAGGAAGAGCATTCCAGAGTAGGGGAAAGAGAGAGCAGAAATGTTAGAGATCAAAGGGGGTTTGAGTTGTGGGAAGGAGGTGAGCTGAGGATGATCTTATGAAGCGAGAAAAAGAATGGGATGTGAGATGAGCAGATAGCTAGGGTGGGGCGAATCCATGGATAGAATTGAAGATGGTGAGAAGAGGTTTGTACCTAGCCCTTTGTTCATATATAGCCAAGAGATGAAGTAGCTGACATTGAAGAGAGCTGTCTTGGTAGAATGCAGAGGACAGAAGTGACACAATCAATTCTAATCTGGAGGAATACAACGATGAGCAGCAGCTAAATAGCATACTCAGCCCTCACACCTCTACATACCAGAGAGTGATTCTAATCATAAAGGTAAAAGAGGCACAGCAAGAGATATACCTCCTTCACCTTTTGGGCCAGGGAAAGAGGATACTCTGTGAGAAACCTGGGGCGTTTCTCCTAGGCTATTCCCGGGGCTTCTTTGTTCAGGTAGCCAGGGGAGGGCCATTGCTTTTGGATCCCAACCCTGGGGGCAGACCAGCGAGGGAGGAGGGAACAGGGCCCTTGGGGACCATGGGAGACACGCCCTCGGGCGGGACATGGTATTCCTCCTGTTCCGATACACCCCTAACCGATATGTCCCTTCAGTTGTCATAGGATATTGTCAGCAGGGTCCCATCATACCCCAACACCTTTCTGTAAGGAAAAGGCGAAACCATCAGGGAAAACAAAGACCATCCCTAAATTCCAAAATTAGTTTTACCCCTCTTTCTTCGAAACCCACTTTTCAACAACCCTACATTCAAACCCCTTTTCCTGACAAAAATCTACAACATCTTTATCCCTTTTTTTGTAGAACACCATAATTCTCCAATTGAAATACCCAAGGACTCAGAGGAAGAAGAGAGGGACTAAGTGTATAAAGATTACCATGGAAAAACCCCTTAGGAAACAGAAAACAGACTATCGCACCTTGACAGTAGATTGTCCCACTAATGGAGTCGGCAAGGTCAGGCAGAACCAACCCTTGCCCAACACCTGCAGCCTGTTAACATCTTCCAGGTGTTTAAATGATGGCTGCTAGGTAAGAAGGGTCATTTGCTTTTGGGACATCAGGAAGGAGGCTGCAAGGCTGATTCCAGCAGAGGATCCCTACCTGAAGCCCAAACACTGGGAGAAAGTAGTATACCAGACCCAGCACTGCTAAAAGGGTGCCAGAGAGCAGAATCCCAGATCCTTTTCAGTCCAGCACTGACTGGTGGAGGGACAGATGTGGAGCAGAGCAGGAGCTCCTGGAAGGTCTTCTAGGCAGAAGAGGTGGAGGTGGAGGGTGAAGGCTTTCAACCCCCCCCCACATTGAACTGTGTGTGTTCTCCTGCCATGGGGCCTGGAGGCTGCCCACTTCCCTCTCGGGTGAACAACGGAGTTGGGGAGGAGCAAGGCCGGCACCGGATGCCCCTACCTAAGGCAAAGGCACAGATTGATATAAAGGAAGGCCAAGACACCCAGTGAGTTCTCGTGTACAATGAGCGAGAGCCTGGCATGTGACATCTGAAGTAAGTATCGTAACAAGTGCCTGTTGCATTGTTGAACGTGTAGTTCTAGAAAATGGTGACAGAGAAAGAAAAAGGGGAATTGTGATGGAAGGTGTCTAAAATGAACTGTTGAAATCAAGACAGACTCAAACCCGAGTGAGGGAAGCCTGAGCAAAGTTGAACTGCTGATGAGTGGTGACTGGTGGAGGGACAGATGTGGAGCAGAGCAGGAGCTCCTGGAAGGTCTTCTAGGCAGAAGAGGTGGAGGTGGAGGGTGAAGGCTTTCAACCCCCCCCCCACATTGAACTGTGTGTGTTCTCCTGCCATGGGGCCTGGAGGCTGCCCAGTTCCCTCTCGGGTGAACAACGGAGTTGGGGAGGAGCAAGGCCGGCACCGGATGCCCCTACCTAAGGCAAAGGCACAGATTGATATAAAGGAAGGCCAAGACACCCAGTGAGTTCTCGTGTACAATGAGCGAGAGCCTGGCATGTGACATCTGAAGTAAGTATCGTAACAAGTGCCTGTTGCATTGTTGAACGTGTAGTTCTAGAAAATGGTGACAGAGAAAGAAAAAGGGGAATTGTGATGGAAGGTGTCTAAAATGAACTGTTGAAATCAAGACAGACTCAAACCCGAGTGAGGGAAGTCTGAGTAAAGTTAAACTGCTGATGAGTGATTAAACTTTTGAAGCCAAGATACACAATACCTTTGACAGAGTCGTCCGGCACTGCATGTGGGCTCATGTGAAGGTCTCTGTAAGGTATCCAGCTGAGAGGTGGCAAAAGTGAAAGAAAGGCAACGAATTGTGAATTGTAGTGGTCCTGCAATGAGTCAAGCAGAGGGAGATCAATTGAAAACTTTATGCTAAAGCAAATGTGTGTTAAAATAGCTAAATTGGGGAAACTGAAGAGTTTTTGTCAAAGTGGATTTGAGCCCGCCAGAGGGGGATCTGAGGTGAATAGTAAATCAGCTAAGAAAATTGTATATATGTGAAATACAAAACGGAAAGGAACTTTATTGTTTGTTTCATCAGGCCAGGGAAAGAAGAGGCTATGAATGACAAAGAGACTTTCGCACAGAGGGCAATGATGTTGAAGTTTTGAGCAAGCTAGAGACTGTGCTAAGCTCGAACCTGCCGCCTTGTACCGTGGTGAAAACGTGGGTAAGGGAAGCCAATGGCTTGAATTCCTGACATATAATTTCTTGAACACTTTTCTTTTGCATAACATTGTTTCCCACACTATTTGTATTTACAGGTAAGGATTGTCAATCGGTTTATTAGTATAGGACCGTTTATTTTGACAAGACACCACTTGGACTGTGTTATTATTATTATTGAATGGTCGTAAATTGCTCCCATCTTTAGATTTAGGATTTTTGAAGTTCAATAAACACCCATGAACTATGATCACTTGTGTCTGTCGTCTTACTGCTGATACCATGGATTCCTTACAACTCTTAGAAGGAGTGTAAATGTGAGACAGAATCACTCCAATCCACAATAGTACACATTTTCCAAAATAAAAGAATGTCCTATGAAAATATAAAATAATACATTTCTTATAAGAAAAATAACAGAAGACATTATCCTACAGAGGGGGGTTCTCAATTTATTGACCTCGGATGGATGAATTGACCCTGCCGGGATTCGAACCTGCCACAGCAGGCTGCGCATGATATCAGGGGCGAGCGCTTAGCTCACTGTGCTATCTGACCGCCTTGTTTACTTTACTTAATTACTTTAATTAAACAAATCGATTATACATGCAACTATTAAAAACACCATAAAAACACACCCATGTAAAGAAGACAGAAATGCAGCACAGAACTGTATAGGCACTAAGAATACTTTGTCAAGAAGGAAACCAGGCAAGAAAAGCAACAATGTTGTTAAACAATAAAAGGATATGTGGAAACAGGTGCAAAAGGGACTTAATCAGTCTCTTGGGACCCAAACAGTGGACCAGGGGACATGGTCACTTGAAAGTAGTTGATTCCAATGTTAGGCGGTTCAACAGTGTTGAACCAAGCTTTGAGATGCTTTAGATGTGGGTCAAACCGAGTTTGAGAGTGCAAAGTCACGCTGATCTTGGGGGCAGAGGGGTCAGCGTTGAGTCAGTTCAAGCACTGCTCCATGCATTTCGAAGGTGTCATCGAGCGATGCAGCTTGATGGATTACCAGGAGCAGTTTGATGATTGAGTGTGGTTTGAATGATGAATTATTATGTTGATGAATGGCACAATGATCCAACAGTTCAAGTCGAGCTGCCATGCAAAGTTATGGCAGTTCAATGCTTGGTTCGATGTGGTGGTGCGAAGTCGTCTACACAGTGTGCTGGTGCTTGAGCCAGACAGATGACAAGGCTTTGCTGGGGAGATGCTTTGTCGAGCTTGTTTCATGATATAGAAACAATGGTTTGAAGTTTGAAAGTAAGAGGCAAAGGCAGTGCTGCAGGTACTGGATGTTCGAAAGCTGTGAACATGATTCAAATGCAGTTCAAGTTCGTTCAAATGAGAGAAAACAGGAAAACTATGGAGTTGGCTGTTTTATCCCTCTTGCTAATGTGAGTCGCACTGCATAGGGCTCTATAACAAAGTGAGTTCTTTTCAGTCTCTGCTCTCCCAGCTTTAGAATTTTTGTTAGTAGAGCACTGGGCCTAGGACCTCAGCAGAAGTCACCTCCAATGTGCCCTGGGGATGGGTAGGGAATAGAGATTTCCTTTGCCTTGGAATATCTATCTTCACCTCTAGTAGAGGGCTCTGGAAATGACTGCTCTCCCAACAGGATCTAAATGAATTTTTTCTGATGTTGTTGAGTGTCCAAAAGTTAATGAAAGGAGCAGTAGACCCCCTCTTTTATAAGTAAAGGGTCATAGGATTGGAGGGAAGCAAGCGTGCTTTAAGGAGTCCTATCACCCCCGTGAGACAAATGACCATTGCATACTTATGTCATACCCAGAGTAACTTGTTCCACGGGAAATGGAGGGGATAGGTGAGGAAAGCCCACAGAAAGGTAAAATGGAGGAATCCTTACTCAAACCTATTTGTGGTATTTGACTGTCTATTTCCACCCCTTAACCAGCCTGCAGCTTCAAAGTCTCTCTGGTGTGCAGCCGCCTAGTGTGTGGCAGGCCTTTGTTATGGAATTGTCTCTTTAAAGCCAGGCTCTCCAGACATCTCCAACTGGGAGAACCCTGGCCTGGTCAGGGAAGCGTTCCCTGCCTTTTGTCTGATTCACTGAAATGCAGACAGGCAGGTGCCTGAAATCCACGTATCCTCCCACAGCTAGCCTGAGCTCAAAGGGGTGAAACTGTTATACTATAAATCATATGTGGCTTTCATAATTATGTCACCTACCAGCCTCCGTACCAACCTATGTATGGCTAATTTTCCAAGATGATCCTGCCACCAGGTTTGTAATTATTATAATCATCATGGTTCTGGCATATAGGTGCAGATTTATGTGCAACCTCTATACTGCAGTGACTTAGCGGTCACAGAACCTTTCAAACAGGGCACCTGTGATCTCTGAACCTGCTCTGTGCCACTGGAAAGTAGGAGCTGCAGATCAGGCTTCTGATACAGCAGGGCAAAGGTGTAATCTATGCTTTTGACATGAAGCTTTCTGAAACAGGGTTCTGATTAGCAAACAAACTTTTGTGAGATGGAATTACCTGCATCATTTGATTATTTAATAAAACGGAAGCAAGCAGTTTCTCACTGCACAAGTCACAGATCAGTCTGGTTACTCCGGCTGTCGTTTTATGACTGCCCCTGAGAGTTATGTATTTCCTGTTTGGGAGATGGCCCCTGCTAGGAGCACAGTGTTTCATGAGGTGGAGGTGCACTGCAGCATAAACAGAGTCATACATTTCACGCCCGGAATGCTGAGGTGGGATGAGAGGGCATACCCTCTCCAAGTGAGCAAGGCCTTGTGGGAGAAGGTGGTCACTAAGCTGAAATGCACTACCAAACAGGGCCTTCATCTCTAGGATGATGTGTTGTGTCATGGGGCAGACCTGTTTGCAAGTCTAAGCATCCAGGTATGGGAGGTTGTGAAGCTCAGGCTTTAATGACAACATAAGATGACAGAAAGTGGTAGCAAGTGAGTTGTAAACTTTGTGTCTCATTTAACTTTTAAGAAAATTACACTCCAAACTCCTGGCGCTCAGCCCTGACTTCCCAGAAACCATAGACTTCGATACAAAACAATATCAAGTGCTGGAAGTACTATGTTGTTCCTGTTAAAGACCAAGATTACCCTATACACATTTACAAGTGAAGTCAATTAAACCTTCTTTCATATACAAAAATAGTTGTTTATAAACCATTTAAGAACAGTTAATAATAGATGGGAGTAACCAAAGTTCATATGTAAACTAACTCAATCAAGTTAACACAACAATTTATTCTGTTGTGCAAGTTTTGCCATTAATGAATCACATGCATATAGTGTTGAAGTTATAACAGATGATTTTCAAAAGTGTTAATACATTGGGACTCATTACAATTTGTGCGGTGCAGAAAATGTGCCGGTGAAAGTGCCAGTATTTCCATGACTGGCACTTTTACCGCACCGCAAAACAAGTTTGACAGTGGTGGTCACTGATTTACCTTCAGTCAAGATCGGGAGGAAAATCAGGCCCGCACCACCAAAAAACTGCCGGCATTACTGGCAATCCCCTCCATGGAAATTCCGGAATATCGGATGGCATAAACAGTAGGTCAGTTTGCAGGTATACTGCCAGAATTACCGGCGGGATAAAGGGAAACTTATAATGAGGCCCATTGTGTTTCAGAATATTCGAAGGTACTCATAAATTGCTCCATCTAGTATCTTGGTGTTCATCAGGACAACATTCATTCTTCCACCATCAATGTAATGCCCAAGTAAGCCCAGAACCAATATTCATGAGTCCCAAATCCATCAGCTTCATGTTTCCAGGTCCTTTCCAAAGTTAGTTACATTTTTGGAGAAACCACTGCTCCTTTGTTTGCCCTGGTGGTAGTCTAAAGTTTCAGTTTTCCTGGAGCATCTTCTGATTTCCATGTGTTTTTACACAAGGTTCACTTTGGACTAGACCCTCAAGTAAAGCCGCCAATATTTCTATACATTCCACTGGTATCCAGTAATTATACCTAATAGAACATCAAGAATGAAAAAATTAAGTTGAAGGTTGCGACTTTGACCCATAAATGTTCGAACAATGCTGCACCCAGCTACCTGTCGGAAAGGTTCAACAAGATGTCTTCAACTAGGATCACTAGATTATCTAACACTAATTACCTTGCAGTTCCCAGATTCAAGCTATCAAGAATTGGGGGCTGTAGCTACCCAGTCAAGGCAGCTAAATTGTGGAACTCACTACCCTAAGAGTCGATCAGTCCTTCCACAACTTCCGCAAGAGCACCATCAAATGGCTTAAAGATTCAGATCTATAGTTGGTACTAGCCTCTGTACTGCATCATGACTGTAAATATTGACTGTATATATCTGCCCTCAAACTGTACAGTTATTCTCTTCATGTTACCTATGTTATTATGCTGTACTCTCTTGTTTCTGTATATTGCATCTCCCTATGTTGTTTTAACTCTTGTACCATATTCCTCTTTGTATTTAATTGGTTATTCCTGTAATTTTCCTGTATAACTAAGCTTTGAATTATCTTATGCTCTGCACCCAGATACCCGTGGGTCTGGTGTGCAATACAAATAATAAACAAATACAAAATACAAATAACGAATACAAAATATTGAAAAAATACCAAACTTTTTAAAAGAAATATATGTAGGGGTGGGGCAAGGGGTTACATCTGGTGAGGAGGGGTATAGACGATGGGGTGTTAAACATGGGGAAACAGAGGGGGTTCTTTTTTGTTAAAATGTAATTCTTTATTTTTTGGTTCATTAAAATCACATAGATCCCATTCCACCAGGTTCATGACCATCCGCTCAATAACAGCTAGAACAATAAGCTGTATTTTTTAAAGAGGGATGCTATTCGGAATTAGGTCAAACATTGTGTCATCTTTGGAAGGTAATCATGTGTTCCATGGAAGGTAATCATAGGATTTTTAGTTTTAATACGGTGTCTTTTTCTTCCTTGTTTGCTCATCAATGCTTCAGACATTTTCACCTCTAAATTTAGGTTTCCTCTAGTGGCACAGCCACAGGCCTCCCAGTCTAAAGTGTATCTCGTGTTCCAGTTGTGTGGCTGTCTTGTCTTTTTCCCTACACATTTCATGGAGGCCCGTTCTTGTCCCTTGTCACTGTAGGTCAACATCTCAAGCCAGACACGAGGGAGCCAGAGAATCAGGAACAAAGGCAATTATGTTATTTGACTCAACTGAAGAGATAACAGTTGGATGGATAAGAGACTCGCCAGAAGCTGCTGAATTATTTTCAACTTCTGCTATTTGGGTTTCAATGGTGACTACAGCCTTCTTCAAAAAAGAGTGTTTTGAAGTACTTTTTATTTACACACCTTTAGGGTGAGGTAATGATGCCTTGTGGAATTATCCGGACATGACCTTACATTACCATGTACGGATTAGAGAACTAGAGCAAACAGAACATTGGGAAACTCACTTGCCAGCAGTTTTTGGCAATTTCCCAGCCTACTCACACATTTGCCTCTTCTCTCAGAAACCCACAGTAACCGCATCTGCTTCCAAACCCGGTCCGTGCACACCCCATGACCAAAGGCCCACAAAGGGCCATGCTGTGCAAAGCTCTTTTCTTCACAATTAATTGCAAGTGATAAGGGCTTAAAGCAGGGGTGTGTACACAACAGAAGATTGCACAATTCATCCACAGGGTGATCAGCTGTTCGCACATTTTGTAATATTGTAACATATTACAGCCATTTTGCTGATGCTCACCATTTTGAGCCGGAGCTGTATGTCATGTGCTGTTTATTTACATTGTCACTCAAATGGATATATCAAGGCAACTAAAAATAAAAGCCTCAATCGCCACATGGCTGCAAGCTGCAGAGTACTCATTTCCCAAATGCTTTAAGGTTTCTACAGGCAGTAATACAAAATAAACTCCATTGACTCACTTTCCCAACAACCTCTTTTCCTGTGTACAGATAGAACAAATATGTAAATCAATCCAAGTCATACCATCAAAAGCCGTTATCCTCCTTGCTCAAATCGAAATAGAAAATACATTCCGATTAATCACATATCTTCACAGATTTATTTGGTGGTGAGAGCACTACTTAGATATATTAAACATCAAGCTGTGTCTAAATAAAACAAATATCCACAATCTCAACAGTGATCACCCTCCTTGTCCACTCCATTTCCAATGGGATGCCCTACTGTGTTTTCATGGCCTCGACTGTCATGACCAGCTTGGTATTCATGGCCAGATTGGGAAGGCCTTGCAGCCCCTTTACCAATGTGGTCCTCGTTGCTGCCAACTGGGTTAAGTTAGCTACCTGATGTTGCATCTACTCCTTCAAAATCTGTGTCTGTGTTGGGCATACGCAATTTGTGAGGTCAGGTTCAGGCTATTTTCAAAGTATATTGTTAAAATTAGCAGGGGCGAGGCGCACACTCCAATCCAAAAACAATCACAGGGTTAAATCTCAAAGTGTCCAAAATATTCACAGGGTTAAATCCCAATAAAGTGAATATTTTGGACACTTTGGGATTTAACCCTGTGATTGTTTTTGGATACTTGTTCAGGTAATATATTGGCCAGGAATTGGAGTGCGCGCCTCGCCCCTGCTTTTTTGAACAATTAACTTGTGGAGATCCGGACTCCAGAGGCCGCAGCACCAGGGTTATTTTGCCCTACACCGGAGAGCCATAATCATGGTTTCCACCTCAGCCCCTGCTAAGGGTTTGATGTGTGCGTTGGAGGGGAGTGTTTCACTGGTCACCTGAATTGTTTAAATGGGTTCACTACATTGACCATGATTCCTAGAGACTGCAACTGAATTTACATTGGTTTCACCTGAATTGAATGGCAACTCAACCTCCCTGATGAGTATTGCAGACACGAAAGTGCTTGGAGGAGTACAACAGTGCAAGAAGGGAATTAACCCTGTGAACTTTATTGGGATTTAACCCTGTGAAAACTTAAGAGCAAACCCTACAACCATACCCATCTCCACCCAGGGGTGGGGAGTGGCCTTCTCTACCTTCTTGCCCACAGACCACTAGACAGTTACAGAGACATGCTACCACTATGCGCAGAACCCGGAGAGTGACCCACCACGAAACGCCCGCGTGTATAGCCTGGGCAGAGACACCCAACAGATGTCTAAAGCAACGGAGTAAGAAAAAGAAAAAAACTAACCCGACCGCCAAAACTTAAACTCTCTGCATACACCTCTCAAACGCTAAACAAACACAACCACATCTTTGTGCAGCAATCCGCATGCACTTCACAACACTGCAACAATAAACAAACCATGCATAGTCCCGCACAACAGCACATGGTAGTCCACCGATATGTAAATCGCACCCATGCTCAGCGAACAGTGTTAACCGAACTGAAGCTGTCAACAGGACATCGCTACTCTCACTCTACCTTTTCCCGCTATGCCCTACTGATCACCCCACCCTCTTACCTTTCAGATCTGCCAGAGTGCCAGGGGACCACTCCAGTGGTTATAGTGCGCGGTATAAATATCCTTTAACATTAACATATCGTCTCATCAATAGTGCCTTCGTACACAGAACTGCTGTGATTTTCATAGTGCTGTTGGACATTCTCAACAGTATCCTCTCCCACACCCCCCTCTCCTTCTTGAGCAGACAGGTCTCCATATGGTCTCACTCCGTGCCCTTCTTTGATGCAGCTTCTGTGTGAGAATGGGATTCATTAGTGACATTCATTTGTTACTGATGTGTAGGTCAAAGGCAGTGCTACAGGTATACTCTGTGCTACTCACTAATATTCCATTGTAATAAATATATTCCACAGTCAGCCACATAATATGGGGTGCTTTCACTCCTGCTGACAAAATGCATTAAAAAACTAGTGTTAAGAGGAGTTTTTTTTAAATCTGCTCCGTTGAGGGGTTTAGAAACGGCAACTTAAAGGTGCAACCAGCGTTTACTTAAATTCTATACCAAACTGTCAATGGTAGAGTGGCTGAACAGTTAGGCTTAGAATCGGGATGAGGTAGGCATAGTGCGAAGCACAGTTAACAAGAGCAAAGCCTGTTAAGAAGCAGAGGTCCACACAGTTAAGTTCAAGAATATTTTGTTCATTAGAAAGAGACATTTACTAAAAATCAACACACTACTGGTAAGTAAAGGTACTATCAAACATACATGCACACTCTACAAGGCAAGCACATGAGCAATGTCAGGAATCTGGTGTATGTTGGCTCTGTTGTGATGCAGTGACATGAAGGTAAACCAGAGGTTCATCTTCAGGGCCCAGTCTTCATTATGATAAGTCAAAAACCTACAGAGCAAGGCAGTGAAAGTGAGGACATGTTTCTTGGTGCAAAACCCAGTCGAATGGAAGATGTCTCCACTTGGTGTCAATGCCACGGTTGTGAACTGATGCCTTCATTAACTGAAAACACCTGTTGTCTGGTGAATGCCAGTTGTAGGACCTGTTGATTAAAAAAGATGCCCTCAACAGTGTGTAGAGGAGGTCCCAAGTACAGCCCGCACTCCAACCGTCCACTTTGAAGTACCAGGAACGTTCACGCCAAAGTATGTGACGTATGATGAGCAAATAAACCAGCAAAAAGCTGCAGTAGGGCTCTGTCCAGTACCTATCAGAAGAACAGCACCTATTGAAGTACCGACACCAAAGAAACCATGGACACTAAGGTACCCATTGAGAAAACCATATCAACAAATGAAACGAAATGAAGATCGTCTGAGTACAGTCCCTGAAGAAGCCAAAAAGGTCTTAATGGAAGACGAATGATGATGTCACAAGAACCCAGACTGACTCACATATAGAAGATATGATGACCTGAGAATGACGTAAAGAGATGAAACACCATGGACAAGGGACATCGTGAACCTAAAGTGAAAGGACGATGTCAAATGTAAGAAGTTTATACCATGAGCATGACAAAGATATTTGACCAGTTTACGCATGTACATATGCTTGGAACCACAAGAAAGCTAAGAAAATCGTGCAGCTTGCTATGCTCAGTAGTAAGATAGATTGCGGCAAGCGCCACCTATACATATCTACCTCAAAAGAAGCACGTTATATAAGTATACTTCCACTATGCACAAGAAGCAGAATCAACCAAAGGTTACACAAGGAACGCTCATATTTAATAAATCAAGAATAAAAAGGCAGAAACGAAACTCAGCAGAGACAAATCGTGCCAAATAAGCCAAGGTCGTATTAGCTAAAATAGACAAACAGTGGCTACAATTAATGAAGCAAGGAACGGAATATCCTGCTCAGAAAGGTCAAGATAAGAAACCGAAGGTAGGTGGTGGGCAAAGCGTAAATCAAATAAACGAATTACATGGAGAAGAAGGCAATTTTACGGTGTCTGAATCACGTGGCCAGCCGAGCGAGAAGAAGAGAGACTTTCACACCTACGCATGGCGGAGTGCCATGCAAAGATGTCAGAACTTTTCCAGACAGAATTGCAGTCTCGAGGCCAACCACAGTGAAATAATTTACACATGGCCACTAAATTGATGATTGATTGTCACAATAATTGGAGGAAGGTGGGGGGCACCCTGTACCTGGCCGACCATTCTGCATGCTGCTAGGCAAAGTGGAAAAGTATGAGTGGGGCTAGTGCTAACCCAATCATAGTGGACCAAATAATCTAGGGTTCTATAGTTAGTAGAACCAATGGGACGTTGTACTTTTAGTGATGTCTACAGTAGCCATTTTTGAAGGAAGGCCTTAGATGCCCCACCTGACAGTGTTTACCCAATCCCCTTACTCCGTTACCATATACAGACATAGTGCCTATATTAAAGTTACCTTCCTAGAACCAATAGAATTGCATTCCAACTTTTAAGCGTTACACGTCAGTGATGACAAGTTTTTAGTATAAATGATGTGTTTCTTATGAAATTCGTTGGAGTTGTGAAGTGAGAGGGAAGATCACGCATCCACTGATATTCATGAAACTCTGCGTTTTTTGTATTTGTCATTAAACAGACTCCCTTTGCCAAACCGTTGAGTTGTCAATATTGATTTGATGCTTGAGTATTAATCTGCATCCCCATCCATCTCACAGGTGCTGCTATTCCATATTAAAGTGCTATTGGGCAAACCTCAGCTCTATGGGCCGATTGGGGTCATGGTGCACACTTGGTAGCAGAGATAGGATGGTTTATCGATTAGATAAGACACCCATTGACCGTCGACATAAAGTAACTCTAGGTCCTCGGCAATATCATGAGTCCTTTGCCATCCGGCTAAGTAGACTGTGAAGCTCCCCGTAGATGCTGGTTAGAATAAAGAGCAAAATCCTGCAGGTAATGGTCTGAAGGGACCTGTGTTTCCTCCACAAAACCCCTTCCCACTTCTGCAAGTAGCTGAGCGGGTGAACAGCAGGAGAGGCAGTGACGAAAGCGGTCATGCCAAGCATCCAGAGAGGAAACATGCGAACGGTGAGTGAAAAAGACTAAATGCTTTGGCAAAAAGTGCATGCCTTAGAACAAGTAAGGGAAGGTAAAGGAGTAAAGGAGGGAGGCGGGAAAACAAAAATACAGTTAGAAGTAGAGTAGAATATTTATATATATATATATATATATATAGGGAAGGAAATAGTGACTCAAGGGGTGACCGAGTAGTGGATAAGGATACCCTGGGAGGACACCTGAGAAGGGGAGGATCCCAGGAGGATACCTGAGAAGAGAGAGGATACCGGGGGGGGGACACCCGAGAAGAGAGGATACGCCCAAATTCCTACGCTTAATATAACAGTTAGAAGAAGCCTGCATCCATAGTCCTGAATAAAATAGGAATAAATAGAAAACCACAGCGGTTAAAGACACTTGTGAAAGGGATGCATGTCGGGGTAGAATTTAGGGGCAGCGATATGTGTAGCCAGCTGGATTTTGTCTAGTCTGTTAACGTCTGTCTTATGTATTGTTTGTTGTGATGTCATAGGATGACATTTTTCCTTCAAGGATCTAGCATAAAAATTACGTGATTGATTAACTGAGGTATTGTAGAAAAACAAATTGGTGTTTGTCGATTGAAAAAGGAGGTATACATTTTTGTGAAAAAACAGGATTGGAGCTTGCGACGAGTGGTGCTCACTCATATTGTTGAAGTTGTTTAAGAAACGAAAGACATTACAAGTTTTACATAAAGAGAAAGTGAGCAGATTTAAGCATGGAAGACATTACACTGTAAGTACACCTGTGCAAACAGTTGCCAAAACATGCACCTAAGCTGAAAAAGTACAGTGCAGAATGGGTTAAAGGAACCGCAAACAAAATGTTTATGCCTTGGCCCCAGGGTGGATCGCTATCTAAAACGGTCCTACAGCACATGATGACATATTTGTACACCACATATACAGGCAAAAAGTTAGACAAACGCCTAGCTAGTTTAGAGCTTTGGAAGATGTACTAAGAGGATAAGGAGGAGGATCCACCGTTAGATTGGATACTTAACATATGTACAGAAGGGGGTGAGATGCCTTGCGCACCAACCGCCCCATCTGAAACAAAAAATGAAGTCAGTAAGGACGAAGGATTATACCCGCTAAGGGAATTTAAAGCAGCCATGGGGTATAGCAACCCGGCATATGAGTCACCTATGCAAAGTAGTGATGAAAACCCAGACAAAGACAGAGATAGAGATATATCACTTCCCGAGGGACAAGGAGAGACGCGAGAATGAGAGAAAAGACCAGGCACAAGCAAGTATGTCTCTCGATGCAGAAAGAGAGGACAAAAGATGGAAAGGAAATGTGGATAGAATTGATGAGATAGCATTCACACAGAATGAATGGATGGGAGAGATTTTATTGAAACTTGATCGTAAAGGCATTGATGACGCAAAACAAAAAGGGAAGCTAGATGATTTACAGAGAAAGGAGAAGAAAAAGGAAAAAGGATTGAGAGACAAAAGAATCAGGAAAAAAGATAGGCAGAGACGAGCGCAGTTATATCGCTAAGAGCAAGAAAGACAACACGATCATTAGCAGAGAGCAGCTAATGATCAGGACAGACAGTAGCAGCAGAGAATATGAAGAAGAGCAAAGGATACGGGAGAAAAGAATAAAGAGACAAAGGGATGAGGAATTTCAAAGGGCAAATGAACGTAGAGATGCAAAGAAAGCGGAAGAATATAGCTTCAGAGAGGAAGCGAGGAAGCGCAGAGAATTCGATGATGACAAAGAACGTAAGCGAAGACAGAGAGCACGCGATTTTGAATATCTGGAAAGGGAGGTTAAGAAACCTGATCCAGTAGTAGATTGAGAAGACATAGAAGAATTCTTTCCTGAGTACGAGTCAGTACCAGGCACGTCTAGGGCAAATATCGAGGATGACTTCGACACCAGAAGCATCAGAGAGATGATCGATAGAATGTATGATGAAATGGGGCTAGAACAAGTACCCCAAGGGGAGGGGGAGGATGAGCACTCAGCTTTACGATGCTGAGGACATCTCCCAAAATAGTAGAACGAGAGAGCTGTCCCTAGTTAGGTTGCAAATCAGTAAGAACAAAGAGGATGCGAGAAGTTGCACGAGTTGGGCACAGACAATGTCAGACACCGAAAGAGAGGAACATGAGGTAAGGAGGAAGAGAGGAGACGTGAAAAACGATTCGCAGGAGGGAAAGGGATAAGATGGTCAGGTTCTAGTGGATCTGCACCGAGGGCATCAGAGTCAGCCACACAGTCAGACTGACGCGAAGAAATATTTTACGGTCAGAGGGGGGTGTCTCCACCACCCTATGTGAGCCGACTAAGGACATTACCAGGTAGGTGGCAATGCGGGAATATTACTCCTGCAATAGACAGAAAAACTATGAGAGAAGAGAGAGAGGGCTATGCGTCCCAATTTCCATTGCTTGAGAAAGGAGGAACGAGACCACAGTATATTCCATGGTCACACATGGATTGGGAAAACCTGAAAAATAAGCTTCCAATGCTGACATCGGGAGCCGGAAAATGGATACACAAGCTAGAAAAAATGACGGGAGGGCACATGTTAGCTATAGGGGATATCAAGGGTCTTTTAATCGCCATACTTGGTGATAGAGCAGACGATGTATGGACACGGGCAGGTTACCCTGGTGTGACTACAGTTAATACTGCACATGACGGAGTACCTTTTAACAATTGCAGAGCCACAGTATGGAAAGCATTATGCTTGCTATATCCAGATACTTCCAACATGGGAGCTATCATGACACGAACAATGAAGAAGCCAGAGGATCCTGTGGTTTACATTGAGAATCTCCAAGACGCATGGGTACTCGAGACTCGTGAATCTTGGGGGAAATCTATACCCGTATTTTACCATATATTATGCCAAGGACTATGAGATCAGGTACAGAAACAGCTCAGGAAATTGGTAGGAATCAAGGCCAAACCGTGGTCTGAAATACAGTTGACCATAGCGCACTATTGCACACTGCTGCAATAGAAGAATTGAAAAAAAGAGGTTGCACGAAAAGGCAAAGAAGCAAAATGAGTGCAGAAGAAATTGTCAAAATATGCCATCGAAGGGGCAATGATAACCAGCACAGACCGCCCGAGCATGCAGCAGGTCAATAATCCACAACAGAGTAATCAGGGCAATAATGGGTTTTACCCCAGAGGGAGAGGATTTAGAGGAAGAGGATGGCATAGTAATCAGGGAGGCTTTCAAAACATGCAAAATGGCAATCAAGGTATGTCAAATGGCCAAATAATCAGACCACCGGCAATATGTTGGGTGTGTGGGATGACAGGGCATCTAGCACGCACATGCAGAAGTCAAGGCATGATGCAAAACGACCAAGGCATAAGAGCAAGTATGGTGAATCCACCTGTGTTTTTACAACAGGGAGGAAATGTAGTTGCACAGAATCACACGGTGCAACAGCAAACGCCAGGAGCACAGCAAAGCTTGCAACCTCAGAATTTGATGAGTTTTCCACAAGAACAGTCGCCGATGCAACTGTCACAGACAGTAAGTGCAGGACAGGCTGTGAACTCTGGAATGAGAGCTAACATTGGTGACGAGAGAAGTCCATTCATGCAAAATGGGACAAAGTTGTATCTGGACTAGGACAGCTCACTGGGAAGCCTGATGTGTTCTTTCAAATCAGTGACACCAGACCCTCACCAGGAACCAAGGGTAGATGTCGTTATAGGGAATAAAGAATATTCCTTCTTAGTTGACATGGGTACAACACGTTTGTGTATACGTGAAGGCAAGTTTTCCTTGTCCGGCAATGCTATAAATACTCAGGGCTTCACAGGAGCTACAAGTCGTGCTCCTTTTACAGATACACTTCCAATCTCTATAAGAGAATGTGATATGAATGTACCACTGTTATATTCAAGACAAACCCCAGTAAATATCTTGGGACGAGACCTAATGACAAAGTTAAACATGACAATCTCGTTCACAGGGAAAGGCATAGTATGTTCAACTCCAGGAATGCACTATTTGAATGTATACGAGATTATTAGAGCATATGCAGGACACACTGCTGTGAGAGATATCCCATTAGAACAAGAAATATTTGTGTATGGAATACGTGTACTAATGGCAGGGCTGCCAGGCCTTGCAGACAAAACCATGAGGACCCCAGATGAATTTCTCTTTAGGCCAAGGATACCTATGCACGAGGAAAAGGGACAAGTATTTCCCTTGGTGATACACACAGCCATAATACTAGGAAAAATGCTTTGATCGATGGTTGTGATGATGAAGGCCGACAATGGTGCACAGTAATCGCTGTTGAAGAAGGGTACAGATTGACTGACGTCACTGATGATGATCTGTTTGACGAGCAAGCAGATGGCGAAGAAACAACAGTTGAGGTAAATCTCACTTTCTGGGTAAAAATGATCAAAAGAGAAGTGCCCCAGAGAATGATGTGGGCACAGAACCATCCTGAATATTTCAGAGACGACATGGCCCAGGTGCCTGTCTCAGTATGCACCACAGGCCCCTATGATGTAGGCTTATTGAAAGGAGTCGGAGAAGTAAAAATTAAACTGAAACCAGAAGCGATTTTACCAAAAGCACGACAGTATCCCATGTCTAGGGAGGCAGATGAAGGAATTTTCAAGATAATTTCGGCTATGATGGAACAGGGCATCTTAATGACGTCAGAGTCATCATGCAACACAGCGGTTTATCCGATTAAAAAATCAAAGGGAGGGTCTTGGAGACTAATTCAAGATTTACACCCGATAAATGATATTGTAGAGGCCGAGTTCCCTTTAGTCCCTAACCTGGCTACAATCCTATGTAACATACCTGTTGAGGCAAAATATTTCATGGTGATTGATTTGAAAAGTGCATTTTTCTCAATCCCATTGCACCGAGACTCACACGATCTGGCATCATTTACGTTAAGACAGACGCGCCTGAAAAGCACAAGTTTACGGCAGGGGTACTGTGAGTCTCCTTCAATTTTCAACAGAGTCCTGCAGATGGACTTAAGCAATATTGCATTAGAGAGTGTTGTCTTGCAATATGTGGATGACATCTTAATTTGCAGCACTACAGAGGAAAGATGCAGACGCAATTCTATTCAGCTATTGACTACATTGTATGAAAAAGGATATAAAGTTGACAAAGAAAAGTTACAATATTGTCAACAAGAAGTGCTGTACATATGCCAGCTGATCTCACATGAGGGGAAAAGGGTTACCTCAGAAAGGGCTGAAGCCATACTGAACACAGCCAACCCACACACGATAAAATAGATGCAGAGCTTTTTAGGTCTTTTCAATTATGTCAGGGCATGGGTATTTGACTACAGCTCATATACCAAGCCCTTGTTACAGGCCCTAAAAAAGGCACAGGTGACGAAAGGAAAAATTGAATGGTCTCAGATCATAGAAGAAGGGTTTACTGAACTCAAGAGAGCCATTTTCACTGCACCAGTTTCATGGATTCCCAATTATGCAGAGGAATTCTACTTGTTCTCACACACGAATGGCAGCATTATGACAGCAGTGCTCACACAGAAAACCACATTGGGGTACAAGCCCCTGGAATAATACAGTGGGAATTTGGACCCAGTGATGAGAGGCAATTTCCCTTGCGAACAAAGTTTAGCTGCTGCAGCGTTCGCCATAGAGAAGGCTACAACCATTGTGATGGGATGCTCCATGAGGTTGTACGTCGAACACGCGCTATTCGCTATTCTAGGGAAACTGAAAGGCACGTTGACATCTCAGAGAGATTCTGCTTATGAAGTGATCATATCGAATCCATTGATCAAGATAGTTCGATGCAAGATAGTAAACCCAGCTATGTTTATAGCAGAGCCAGTCACTGAAGGAGAGCCAATACATGACTGTGCAAATTATGAAGAATTCTATGATGAAATTCCCAGAGTGAAAGAAAATGCATTGGCAGAAGGAGAAATTGTCTTCTTTGACGGTTCCTCGAGAATCGATCAAAACAATGGACAAAGATATACCGGCGCTGCTGTGATGAAGCACACAGCAAATTGAGAATTTCGAGTACTCATTAGTGCACGATTACCATCTCAGTATTCAGCACAGGCTGCAGACTTATTAGCATTGATACTCGCGATTGAGTTTCACGCAGACCAGGAAGTAACGGTGTACAGTGACTCCGCCTATGTGACATCAATGGTACACGCAGGCTTAGCGTGCTAGAAAAGGAGGGGCTACCTCCGAGCGGACAGCACGCCAGTGCAGCACACAGCCCTATTGGATAGACTCATTAAGGCACACCAGCTCCCAGTGGCACCCTGCACCTGGCTGACCATTCTGCATGCTGCTAGGCAAAGTGGAAAAGTATGAGTGGGGTTGGTGCCAACCCAATCATAATGGACCAAATAATCTAGGGTCCTATAGTTAGTAGAACTAATGGGATGTCATACTTTTAGTGATGTCTACAGTAGCCATTTTTGAAGGAAGGGCTTAGATGCCCCACCTGACAGTGTTTACCCAATCCCCTTACTCTGTTACCATATACAGATATAGTACCTATATTAAAGTTACCTTCCTAGAACCAACTTTTAAGCGTTATATGTCATTGATGACGAGTTTTTAGTATAAATGATGTGTTTCTTATGAAGTTCATTGGAGTTGTGAAGCGAGAGGGAAGATCACGCATCCGCTGATATTCATGAAACTCCCTGTTTTTTGTACTTGCCATTAAACGGACTCCCTTTGCCAAACCGTTGAGTTGTCATTATTGATTTGATGCTTGAGTATTAATCTGCATCCCCATCCATCTCACGGGGGCTGCTATTCCATCTTAAAGTGTATTGGGCAAACCCCAGCTCTATGGGCCGGTTGGGGTTCCTGGTGCACAAGTGTATTCCACAGCAAGGGGAATTTCAGGCAGCTTGTTTTATTCCATCAGTTCTTTGTATGCTGATGGCCCTGCTGCATGAACTTCAGGGCACTGTTTGTCTGCATGTTCCTGGTCAGGAGGATAGCTCAGGGGCAACACACTCGCCTCGGAAGCAAGATGACGCAGGGTAACACAGGTTCGATCCCGGGGTCTGCGCTTAGAAATCTCTGGGTATTAAGTGCGTTATAAATAACCAATTACAATAAGTGAGTAAAGTATTCCATTTTTAAAATAATTACTATACATTACTGTCCTAAACATTACCATACTTTCACCTGCCCCACACTATGTCTCTGGAGTATAGCTCAGGTGCAACGTGCTTTTCTTTGGAAGCAAGACGTCACAGAGCAACATAGGTTCGATCCCCAGGTCCGTGCTTAGAAACCTCTGGGTATTAATCGCGTTATAAATAACCAATCATATTATGTATTTCTTTCTTTGACTTTTGTTCAACTAGCCACCATTTCATCCTCACCTGTAAACTGAATGTATCTGCATCTTTAGCCTTTAGCATCTCCACTTGTAAATGTCTGTTCATTTATTTTGATCTGGTTATCTTCCAGGCTTTCACTCTGACAATCAAATCTGCTCACTATTCAATGAAATTGTGTCACATGCTTTCCCACGTCAAGCCATTACTTTTGGAAGCTATTGTTTCAGGACTGCTGAATGTAGATTTTTATGGGAAAAAAATGTCGATGTAATGTGAATTTTAATACCAAATGGTATGTGTACAATCATTAAAAGTATTTGCTGAACAGTTGCAATGACTAAAATGGCACCCTTTTACCAAATAACAAAAAACACTTATAAAACTGCATTTTCTTCATTGTCATATTGTCCAACATGCCTACCCCGGCTTCATTCCATCTTGCATTCAGGCCTTGGAACATATTTCTGTCATGGATAATCAAAATGTCTCTTAGCAAATACTTTCTAAAAATAAGCTTCAAACATTGTACATTGCACTTCTTTGCCATCAATGGAACATTTGTCATCCTTTCAACAGATGGTACCGTCTTGTGGCATGCGGAGTGTAACCTTGGTGGATTGACGACAAATCTGGAATCTAAGTGTGTAGAGTTATCGCTGTGAGTATCATGCATGCGACCCACACAGATTTCCCAGGTTCTTCCATTCAACTCATAGAATGTCACAGCAAACATGATAGACAAAGAGCACAGAATATATAGGATTTACTTTGTATTGATATCATTTTTTGATAATAGAATCGAATACCAAATGATCATTTATCATTGCTGGGCACGTGGATATTAAACTATTTCATTTTATTGCTTTTTTGTCTTTTTATTCCTCAACTCATACCTGCTCCTATAAAGTGTGAGTTAAAGATGAAATTACATCAAGAACCTCTTTACGCCTAGGGGCTCAACAGAACATGCCTTTCCGCCTAAACCAACAGCACCAGATAACTAACGCCAATTATTTATCAAGTTGGTAAAATGACGCACAAAAGAAATTAACTCATTTTGGGAAATATTCACCCTGCAAACATACATTGAACAAGAAATAATTCCTAGAGGCCTGAGAATTAGAATTTTCCCTGACTTCAGCAACCCTGAGGACGCTGACCTTGCCACACAATGGGAGGAAAACCTCACACAAAGCTCAATGAACATGCTCAAACTTCTGATTGAAACCTGGCTGCATGCAGCCTCTGGTCCCCTACTCTCGCTAGCCATTCCAACAGGCTATAATATCATCAGACCGACCGCAGTACCAACCAATCTAAAGGTAGTGGCATTGCCATCATCCATAAAAACTCCCTCAACTTCCGCCTCTCCACAGTTCATCATATCTCATCCATGGAAGCCTTAACAGCCAAATTCATATCGAATCCATTGATCAAGATAGTTCGATGCAAGATAGTAAACCCAGCTATGTTTATAGCAGAGCCAGTCACTGAAGGAGAGCCAATACATGACTGTGCAAATTATGAAGAATTCTATGATGAAATTCCCAGAGTGAAAGAAAATGCATTGGCAGAAGGAGAAATTGTCTTCTTTGACGGTTCCTCGAGAATCGATCAAAACAATGGACAAAGATATACCGGCGCTGCTGTGATGAAGCACACAGCAAATTGAGAATTTCGAGTACTCATTAGTGCACGATTACCATCTCAGTATTCAGCACAGGCTGCAGACTTATTAGCATTGATACTCGCGATTGAGTTTCACGCAGACCAGGAAGTAACGGTGTACAGTGACTCCGCCTATGTGACATCAATGGTACACGCAGGCTTAGCGTGCTAGAAAAGGAGGGGCTACCTCCGAGCGGACAGCACGCCAGTGCAGCACACAGCCCTATTGGATAGACTCATTAAGGCACACCAGCTCCCAGTGGCACCCTGCACCTGGCTGACCATTCTGCATGCTGCTAGGCAAAGTGGAAAAGTATGAGTGGGGTTGGTGCCAACCCAATCATAATGGACCAAATAATCTAGGGTCCTATAGTTAGTAGAACTAATGGGATGTCATACTTTTAGTGATGTCTACAGTAGCCATTTTTGAAGGAAGGGCTTAGATGCCCCACCTGACAGTGTTTACCCAATCCCCTTACTCTGTTACCATATACAGATATAGTACCTATATTAAAGTTACCTTCCTAGAACCAACTTTTAAGCGTTATATGTCATTGATGACGAGTTTTTAGTATAAATGATGTGTTTCTTATGAAGTTCATTGGAGTTGTGAAGCGAGAGGGAAGATCACGCATCCGCTGATATTCATGAAACTCCCTGTTTTTTGTACTTGCCATTAAACGGACTCCCTTTGCCAAACCGTTGAGTTGTCATTATTGATTTGATGCTTGAGTATTAATCTGCATCCCCATCCATCTCACGGGGGCTGCTATTCCATCTTAAAGTGTATTGGGCAAACCCCAGCTCTATGGGCCGGTTGGGGTTCCTGGTGCACAAGTGTATTCCACAGCAAGGGGAATTTCAGGCAGCTTGTTTTATTCCATCAGTTCTTTGTATGCTGATGGCCCTGCTGCATGAACTTCAGGGCACTGTTTGTCTGCATGTTCCTGGTCAGGAGGATAGCTCAGGGGCAACACACTCGCCTCGGAAGCAAGATGACGCAGGGTAACACAGGTTCGATCCCGGGGTCTGCGCTTAGAAATCTCTGGGTATTAAGTGCGTTATAAATAACCAATTACAATAAGTGAGTAAAGTATTCCATTTTTAAAATAATTACTATACATTACTGTCCTAAACATTACCATACTTTCACCTGCCCCACACTATGTCTCTGGAGTATAGCTCAGGTGCAACGTGCTTTTCTTTGGAAGCAAGACGTCACAGAGCAACATAGGTTCGATCCCCAGGTCCGTGCTTAGAAACCTCTGGGTATTAATCGCGTTATAAATAACCAATCATATTATGTATTTCTTTCTTTGACTTTTGTTCAACTAGCCACCATTTCATCCTCACCTGTAAACTGAATGTATCTGCATCTTTAGCCTTTAGCATCTCCACTTGTAAATGTCTGTTCATTTATTTTGATCTGGTTATCTTCCAGGCTTTCACTCTGACAATCAAATCTGCTCACTATTCAATGAAATTGTGTCACATGCTTTCCCACGTCAAGCCATTACTTTTGGAAGCTATTGTTTCAGGACTGCTGAATGTAGATTTTTATGGGAAAAAAATGTCGATGTAATGTGAATTTTAATACCAAATGGTATGTGTACAATCATTAAAAGTATTTGCTGAACAGTTGCAATGACTAAAATGGCACCCTTTTACCAAATAACAAAAAACACTTATAAAACTGCATTTTCTTCATTGTCATATTGTCCAACATGCCTACCCCGGCTTCATTCCATCTTGCATTCAGGCCTTGGAACATATTTCTGTCATGGATAATCAAAATGTCTCTTAGCAAATACTTTCTAAAAATAAGCTTCAAACATTGTACATTGCACTTCTTTGCCATCAATGGAACATTTGTCATCCTTTCAACAGATGGTACCGTCTTGTGGCATGCGGAGTGTAACCTTGGTGGATTGACGACAAATCTGGAATCTAAGTGTGTAGAGTTATCGCTGTGAGTATCATGCATGCGACCCACACAGATTTCCCAGGTTCTTCCATTCAACTCATAGAATGTCACAGCAAACATGATAGACAAAGAGCACAGAATATATAGGATTTACTTTGTATTGATATCATTTTTTGATAATAGAATCGAATACCAAATGATCATTTATCATTGCTGGGCACGTGGATATTAAACTATTTCATTTTATTGCTTTTTTGTCTTTTTATTCCTCAACTCATACCTGCTCCTATAAAGTGTGAGTTAAAGATGAAATTACATCAAGAACCTCTTTACGCCTAGGGGCTCAACAGAACATGCCTTTCCGCCTAAACCAACAGCACCAGATAACTAACGCCAATTATTTATCAAGTTGGTAAAATGACGCACAATAGAAATTAACTCATTTTGGGAAATATTCACCCTGCAAACATACATTGAACAAGAAATAATTCCTAGAGGCCTGAGAATTAGAATTTTCCCTGACTTCAGCAACCCTGAGGACGCTGACCTTGCCACACAATGGGAGGAAAACCTCACACAAAGCTCAATGAACATGCTCAAACTTCTGATTGAAACCTGGCTGCATGCAGCCTCTGGTCCCCTACTCTCGCTAGCCATTCCAACAGGCTATAATATCATCAGACCGACCGCAGTACCAACCAATCTAAAGGTAGTGGCATTGCCATCATCCATAAAAACTCCCTCAACTTCCGCCTCTCCACAGTTCATCATATCTCATCCATGGAAGCCTTAACAGCCAAATTCGCCCTCACCCCTAACCACACCATCTCATTCCACCTACTCTATAAGCCACCAGGGCCATTATCCTCCTTCGCTGAAGACCTCTCTAAAATTCTGACAGACAACATTAAAACCAATTCCCAAATTATTGTACTAGGTGACTTTAACCTAGGACGTACTGACCCTAACGACACGGCTGCATTGACGATTGACAATCTGCTTAGTAACGCAGGATTTACCCAGCACATCACCACCTCCACACAGTCAAAAGGTAGAATCCTCGATTGGATAGCTGACCTCAATTGCAGAATCAATGTGGTAGCTAACCAACCTTGTGCCTGGACTGACCACCACTTAATCACCTTCAACATCCTTGCCAAAACCATCAGCTCCACTCCAGGCGCTGCGCCTGCGATCCCCACATGTAATAAGCGCGATATAACTTGTGACGAACTCCTCCCTCTCATCCTTCCAGTCCTGAATGAACAAGCGCTATTATGCACTGACCCTACTGTCCTGGTTGACACCTTTAACTATGCTATGCTCAAAGCCCTTGACCTCATTGCCCCCTCAAAACTGAGAAAACCTAAACCACGAGCTCACCTCAATTACTGGTTCACACCCCAACTAAGAATTCTCTGCAAAGAAAAATGAATCGCTGAATCATACTGGAAGAGTAACCCCACAGAAGTTAATAAATCTAGTATCACCCTAGCTACAATAAACTATAAGGAAGCTATACTCCAGGTGAAAAAAGACACTTATAACAAACATATTGAGCAAGCTAAATCTAATACGAAAGAACTCTTCAGAATCTTGAAAGAATTGGAAACCCCTGTCACTGCACCTGACACCTCCATCAAAGATAGCACCTGGTGCACTAATATCCAAAACGCTCTTCTTGGTAAGATAGCCACTCTCCAAACCAAAATTAATGATAAACAGACCAATCTACACTCAAGCTTGCAACCAAACACTCTCCCTACTATAAACAACTGTATCCCAGATTCTATGACTCATTTCAGCTTCTCTCCTTTATCTACCACTGAAGTGGAAAATATCATCAATAGCCAAACACTCTCCCTACTATAAACAACTGTATCCCAGATTCTATGACTAATTTCAGCTTCTCTCCTTTATCTACCACTGAAGTGGAAAATATCATCAATAGCCTTAAACTCTCTGACTGCCAAGGGGACCTCTGTCCAGCGCCCATCATCAAGGAAGCGGCCCACGAGCTAGCTCCATTCATCACTACCCTCATCAATTCTTCCTTCAGCACAGGGACTGTACCGGACAATTTGAAGGATACCTGGGTTATCCTGCTCCTAAAAAAACCAACCTTGGATGCCAACATAACTACAAATTACAGGCCTATCACCACGGTGCCGTTCTTACTAAAAATCCTTGACCGAGCAGCATACCTTCTGATTCAAGACTATCTTGAATCTAATAAACTTTTGGGTCCAAGGCAATCTGGGTTTCAGCCCCATCACGGAACTGAAACTGCGCTCATCGACCTCAAAACACAGATCGAAGATTTAAGAGACAAGGGTAAACTTGCTGTACTTCTCCTTCTCAATCTTTCTGCGGCTTTTGATCTTGTCAATCATCAAATTCTGTGTCGGCACCTTAAACTTGATGCACATTTCTCTGATAAAGCCACAGCCTGGATCAGTTCATTCCTGGACAACAGATCGATGCGTGTCTTCTCTCCACTAGCAGCAGCATCACCGGCTCCCGTCACCTGCGGGGTACCACAAGGTTCTTGTGTCTCCCCCACGTTGTACAACGTATTCACAAAACCTCTATTTGATATTTTGGACTATCTGGCTGTCACATATACTAATTATGCTGATGACACCCAGATACTCATCCCAATTTCAGGAGACTACGTCGCTGACTTTCTCTCTGTAAATGCTATCTACCTAGTCATCCAAGCCTGGATGGTGCAACACGGACTCTGTCTAAACGACGGGAATACAGAGCTCCTCATTCTCGGCTCTCCTCAAAAACTATCCAAACTGGCCCCTGATTTCAACTCCTTCATTATTGATGGTAACACTATCAAGACTTCTAAGGACACTAAAATGTTAGGGATCTACCTCGACTCTACCTTATCCTTGGCCAGACAAACAAATGCAGTTTCTTCTGCAGCGGCATACACCTGCAAGCTTATTACAGCCAGCCGCCCTTTCCTTTCACCAGCCAACTGTGTCACACTTGCGAGGACGCTTGTGCTCTCAAAAATTGACTACTGAAATGCCCTCTATCTAGGCACCAAAAAATGTAACTTAAACAAGTTACAAATCATCCAAACCAATGCCATTAGAGCCGCTCTCAACATCCCTAGGAACCAACACATCTCAGATACCAGACGTAACCTGCGCTGGCTCTCGGTCCCTCAACGAATCACACTGAAAACACTTGCTCTCACTCATAAATGCCTATCCAACCAAGCTCTCTCCTAGTTAGCCAACAGATTCACCCTCCATAACACCAACAGACCTTGCAGAACTGTGCAGACTAACTGCCTCACTATACCACGCTTCAACCTTCAAAGATCCGGCGGAGCCAGTTTCCCAGTAATGGCGGCGAAACTCTGGAACACGCTTCCAAACCTACTAAGATCTGAACCGTCTTTCCACAGTTTAAAAAACTTGGCTAAAGCCTGGCTAACCGCCTAAGACCCTCCACCTTCTTGCCAACCACCTCCCATGCTCTAGCCACCTCTTGTTCCTAGGCTATGTCCTCCCGATCACCCACAACTTCATTATGTATATATGTTCGTAAATGTTATTGTAATTTTGAACTGTAATTTAAACTGTAATTGTACTGCCATGTCTGCCTATCATGTTGTAACTAAAATACGCGCCCGGATGCCCTCGGGCCTGGTGCTTTCTATAAATTAACTAAGTACAAATACAAATACAGAAAGGGAACACCAGAGACTTACAACGGAAATAGACCGCCTGAAAGCTGATATTGATACAAGTAATGCGCAGACCAGCACCAAAGAGCGGAATTGCAAAATTATGTACGAAATACTCAAAAACCACCAAAACGAAGTTAACCTCAGAAAATGCTGCAAATTCTCCTGGGACGAACGAGACTACAGGGACAATTGGGTTTACACTTTCCAACCAAAATATGATGACAGCTATCGTAATAATTCACGAGACAGTACTCCCAACAGCTCACCAGCCAGCTCAGAAATTGAAAGCGAAGGTGAAGCATCAACTAGGGGAGCAAGACCCACAGAAGAACCTATCACTGAAAGCACATATACTAGCAACCAGTGCAAGTACCAGCTATGAAAAGGGGTTCAGCTTTTTAGACGAAATCAAACGCTACAGATAAGGAACCAAGACAACACAGAATACCAAGAAAGTACGATTTCAAGATCTGCTGGTTGGAGGTCACATCAATCAACAACCAATTCCCGACACTACCAAGAATGTCACGCCATATCCGTCACGCCTGGAGGGATGCACACAAACTGGTTGGCTGGAAGGCAAAACCAACACTATCCCAAACCGATGCTCACTGAGACTCATCCCCTCCCTATTTCCCTCTCTCCCCCTCCCCTCCCCCCTTCCTTGCTCTTCCCCTTCACCCCCCCTTAACTCAAGGACATGAGACGTAACGCGATTGTATCAATGCTTCTTTGTCCTGTGTCGCCTTTGCCACTGACAATACTGCCGTGTTTTTCTGATGAATGCCTATGTTTATATCTATGTTGTTGTTTGCTGTTTAAATCCAAATAAACAGAGTTATAAAAAAAAGAAAAGACCAACCAAGAGAGGCACTCACGGAGGGACCAAGAAGCCTGAGCATGGAACAAGAAAACGCATAAGGCTTACCAGGCATTAAGAAATCCTTAGCATGTAGTGTCATGACTTGAAATTTGAACAAAGCACGCACTAGCATGTATGTCACATCAGTGATAATCATTGTCAACTGAATGAACGTTTGTGAACAACTTTCACAATAAAAATCAACATGTGCTCAAAGCATAAAAAGTGTCCAACTTTATTGAAGAAGATACTAAAGGACTGTCATTTGAGAACAGGTTGTTACCCGATCCAGCGCCAAGGTACAAAAGGGTTCCAATCCCAGCAATGAACATATACTCAGATCTTGGACTGCAGGAGCTCTGTCCTTTTGGAAACCCGCTCACAGGCAGCAGGAAACAACCAGTACAACAAACATCAAGCACCAACACAGACTTACTACTTAGCGCAGAGATCCACAGTTCCTACAAGCTCCAACAGCTTATGAAACAACTCCCCTAACTCACTCACACATGACTCTATCCTTTTGCCATGGCTCTTCAATATCTATCTTCCCCCTCTGGCTCACCTGATCTCCTCCTTCTGTCCTCATTTCCAGTGCTATGCTGATGACACACAGCTTTCCTTCAAATTCCCCTCTACTACCTCCTCTTTCTCCTCTCTCATCCCTGACTGTCTTTCCACCATTCAGGCCTGTTGCACAGCCAACGATATCTGTCTTAATGCCAGTAGACGGAGATCCTTATCATTGGGACACATGTGCCCTCCTTTCCTGCTACCCTCTGGCCACCCTCTCTGGGCCCTCTACCCCACCATCGTATTAGGCCAAAACCCTTAGGGTCATCTTCACCTGCACTCTCTCCTTCACCCTCACAACATGGACCTTACCAAGAAGGCCTACTTCCAGCTCCACCTGCTAAGAGGCATTCTCCCTTTCCTCACCTTCTCCCAATGTCCCAAGAGCTCTGGCCCTGTCTAGGCTGGACTACTGCAGCAACAACGTTCTCATTCTTCCTCTTTCCTCCCCACACCCTCTCCAGCTAATCCAGAACAGGGCTGCATGACTTATCCTTGGCCTCAAGCCCCGTGACCATATCTTTCCAGCCCTAAAATCTCTCCACTGACTCCTGGTGGCTGCAAAGATCAAATTCAAGACCCTCTGCATCATCCACAAGGCTTTCTGGGGCATGGGACCACACTATCTCCCAATTTCCCTCCCTAAATACTCCCCTGCTAGAGCCCTCTGCTCCTCTAACTCTAACTCCTTGATTGTCAAATGCTTCTCCAAGCAGAGAGTGGGGGGCAGGTCTCTCGCCTTGGATGGTGCCTCCCTTTGGAACAGCTTCTCTGCCCCTCTTTGACGTGAGCCGGACTTCCTTAAGTTCCGGAAACTGCTCAAAACTCTGCTTTTCTCTACCTCTTTCCATCTCTCCCTTCCCTGGTAATCACCCCACTGCTATTAAGACTGGTTGCCTGGTCCTCAGGAATCTCATGGGAAACCAGGCCCTTCTGTCTAGTCGATACCAGCACCTCCCCCGCTGCACTGCCGCAGCGGACCCCTGCTTGGCTGCTCTACACCCTACCCTTGGGAGTCACCTACACTAGCACTTAGTGTGAGGCCTCCTCCTTGGCTCCCCTTGGCACTTCTCTTCCGGGACCCCCGCCAGCACTTGTCCATTCCTTGCCCCCCCACCCATCCCTATCTCCTGCACTTCTCTTCACTGCACTTGCATGTCTGAATACCACATGGTCTAGTAGGACCACAACTGTATATTTACTGTTTTGCCAATGTATTTTTTCTCTCCCCTTCCCATTTAGCCTTGAGGCGCTTTGAGACACAATTCTGTTGTATAAACACCTAACAAATGCTCAGTACAATAAAAAAATAAAAATGACCACAAAAAGTACTGAGATGAGGAAGAAACAGCCAAGAGCATTGAAGACTAGCTGCTTTCACCACTTAGTTACTGGGACGAAGAAAAGGCCAGCTGAGAGCCGTAAAGGTCAGGTGTGTCCCTTAAATGATGGCCAGGCAGCGCTGAGTGAGAACTCACACCTGCAACCTGTTACAGGAATGCAGGCGTATTAAAAACCCCACATAACTTGTGTAAAAGAGGGAATGGTGACAGGAGCAGTGGCAGTGAATTTTCAGCAGCTGGGAGGCCAAGAAATACAATGGGTGCTATTCATGTTCAACACTCTTTTGGTTCAGGGAAGAGCGGCCCGAGAGCAGGGGCTCTGTGGAACCGACAGAAACGTGAAAGCAGAGCCGGGCTGGAAGTCTGCCTCTTTTTCTGTTTTCCATGGTACTTGTTCTCTAGGAGCCAGAAGCCAACCCAGGAGTGCCTGAGGGGCAGGAGGTGGAGCCCTGAAGAAAGGAGGAGAAGGCCAGAAGATCTGCGCTGCAGGAATGCATATCAAAGCAACCGGTGAGTTTCTAGATAGAAAGAAACCCGGTATGTGAGTGTTTGATGCTACGCGTAATGATACTTTGTTACTGAGTGGTCGTGTGGATTGAAAGGTATATTGTCGAACGTGTCCGTATGGAAACCAATGAACATTAAAAAATTGTTAACACATGAAAGCCACCTGAATACTTTGTTACGGAGTGCTCGGAGACAAATGAAAGCCTGTTATCAAAAGTTTTTGCATGATGCGAACAATTTAAAAGTCCATAAGGATTACAATACTTAACAAACTGAACAAGCATAACCAAGTTACTTATACCGAAACCTTATACACATCACAGAGGTGCCGGGTGGCAAAGTATATTAAAAGTATAAAATCTGCACCAATTTTGAATGCCGTATTTTGCAACGAATTGAAGGAAGTCACTTACCTTAAACGCTTTACATGTTACGGAGGTGCCGAACGGCAGAGAATATTCAACTACCGCATTGAAGAAATCAAAAGAAGGGAGGCTTTCTCAATATAATTGCATACATCGGATGATAACTTTTAAAATGAAAGAAACTTTACATTGCAACTAACTTTCAACTGTTATTTCTACAAAAGCATTGCATATAAACATAAAGAGGCCAAAGAATGTTAAACTACAAAGTGAATGCCAAGGCCAGCAAACCCAATGTTTATTATGGGCCTCATTACGACCCTGGCGGTAAGTGAAAAACGATGGCGGTAAATGATTACCGCCATCGTTTTCCGCCAGGTCCGATCCTGACCCGTGACCGTTAACTACGATGCCATTAGCGGCATCGTAGTTAACGCTGCCGCTAACTGCTCCAAGGAAGCGCGCAGGCGACCTCCCACACCGTAATTACCGGCATGGCGGAAAGGCACGCGAATGCCGACCCAAGCGGACATGCACCTAACGCTATCACCCAGCCCGTTAAGTTCCTTACCGCCATGGCGCTAATTACGCCATCGCGAACCAACCGTAAATGGCCATGTAAAGTGAATCCAGCTGCCACAGGTGCATAGGAACAACACAGGTGGAGGCAATAGAGACTCAGGAAGTACAAAAAGAGCACACCCCACCCCTTCCCACACCCAGTCACACTCCACAATGATACCAATAGGACTAGCAATGTTGGGGCTGGAGGACCTGATAGCAATGCAAGTTCTACTACAACAACAACAACAACAACAACAACAACAACAACAACAACAACAACAGGCAGCACAGAGGAGACACAGGAGGAGAAGGCGGGCAAGGCAGGGCCAGCAAGCCCCACCAGCACAGCCAGTGCCACCATGCAGGCAGCCCCCAATCCCACGCATCAGAGCCAGTCCATTCAACCTCACTGCTGAGCAGATCCACACCCTGTACCGTTTGGACCGGGACACCATCACCGCCATAGTAGACATGACACACAACGACATCGTCAGCATGATAGAAACACCAACCGCCATCCCACCCCTATTGAAGGTAGTGTCTGTACTCCACTTCCTGGCCACAGGCACCTACCAGCACACAGTGGGGCACTTGCATGGCATTTCACAACCGTTATTCTCACGTACGCTTATCCAAGTGCTCGATGCCCTCCTCAAGCACACAGACGACCACATCTCATTACCACGGACTGCCCAGGAGATTGCAAACACCAAAGTGGGTTTCCATGCACTAGCCGGCATACCTGGTTGCATTGGTGCCATCGACTGCACCCATGTTGAATTGGTGGTTCCACGTGCCATGGAGGTACCGTACCGCAACCGGAAACAATTCCACTAATCAACGTGCAAATGGTCTGTGACTCCAACAAGATCATCACACATTGTTGTGCCAGATTCCCCGGAGCAACCCATGATTCAATGGTCCTGAGGAACTCCACGATACCACGCTACATGGAGCAACATGCAGGCCCACGATCCTGGCTACTCGGTGAGTCTAATGTCATGACCATGGGAATGTGAAGTGGGTAGGTGAACGACCTACCAATGCATACTCCACCTGGCTGAAAGGGGGGGGATGATGCATACTCCACCTGGCTGAAAGGGGTGGGGATGATGCATACTCCACCTGGCTGAAAGGGGGGGGAATGATGCATACTCCACCTGGCTGAAAGGGGGGGATGATGCATACTCCACCTGGCTGAAAGGGGGGGGGGATGATGCATACTCCACCTGGCTGAAAGGGGGGGGTGATGCATACTCCACCTGGCTGAAAGGGGGGGGGGGTGATGCATACTCCACCTGGCTGAAAGGGGGGGGATGATGCATACTCCACCTGGCTGAAAGGGGGGGGTGATGCATACTCCACCTGGCTGAAAGGGGGGGGATGATGCATACTCCACCTGCCTGTGAGTAGCAGAGACAACTGAGCCAGATCATACCCTAAAGCAACCCAAACTACACCCAACACCAGTAAACCCAAAACCTGATGTATGCAGCCCTTCCATGTGAATGAGGTTGTGTCCCAACCATGACACAACCATCTGCAAGTGCATTGTACCAATTCAGACCACATTGACTTCTACGAAATGCACCTACATGCACATCAACAAACACCATCAACCGAAAGGCCTGTCCCCCATAACTGCGCACGAAGGAGGCACATGACGGACAGAAACATCAACACACCATTACACAGACAGCAGGGCGCACAAAATGTCCCTATCAACATCAGTATTGCTCACTGGGGTCATGATGAGGCCGACAGCAATGTTGCAATGATGTGAGCATTGACATCACAGGACATGTGCCAGGCCCCCAAAACAAACGGCATGAACAAACACAGTGGATGGGCACTCACAAGGCACTCGAGCCCTCTGCATACATTGGTTGATGGCATGCAAAACAGGCCATGAGAGCCATGAGCATATACGGGTCGCATAGTGTGAATCAAATAGTGCATTTAGAAGTGGTTCAAAGTAATATTTGGATGCAAGCCATGGTGGCACATCATGTTCTGAATTAGACGTCATGACTGACACATGCATTCTCGCCCACATACAGGTGATGCAGGCTATCCCCTGAAGAGGTGGCTCCTTACACCAGTCCGGAACCCACAGAACCAGCACGAGGAGGACTTCAACCGTGCACATACACGTACCCGTGTGGTCATTGAGCAGGCATTCGGCCTATTGAAGGCACGGTTTCGCTGCCTCAGCAGGTCTGGTGGTGCACTCCTGTACCACCATGAGAAGGTGGCAAAGATGGTCATGGCATGTGTCATGCTACACAATATGTGCGTCAGACGAAATGTGCCCCTGCCCCCTGACGCAGAAATGCAACCACCTGACGATGAGGATGAGGAAGGTGCAGATGGGGCCGCACCTCATGGAGGAGGCGATGCACAGGAGGGGCGTGAAATGCATCAAGATATCATCAACCAATGCTTCTAGCACACACGGCTGGTGTGTATCACATGGAGACGGCACTTGGGGCACTGTGTGTCTCTGGGACATGCACACTGTGGACTGTACACCAATAAAGCACACATACGCAATGAAAATGTCCACACATGTGATTTGGGAAAAAGGAAAATGTGTCTTTCAATTGTAAATTGTCGTGCAACACCCCCTCCCCCCTGCCCCCTCCTCCCTGAACACCCCAACACACCCCCTCCCCCCTGAACACCCCAACACACCCCCTCCTCCCTCCCCTTCCCCCCTGAACACCCCAACACACCCCCTCCCCCTTCTCCCTGAACACCCCAACACACCCTCTCCCCCATGAACACCCCAACACACACCCTGTGAGTGGCTAAAGATGCCTGTGACAGTGGGCACACGCTATTACATGCCCCCTCTCCCGGCCCCTGGGGCACCCCTGCCTGTGGAGCGCAGGTTCCGTCCTGATCGTCGGACAGGGCTGCTCTGGGCAGAACTTGCAGTGGAGGATGTCCCTGGCTGCTCACGGGCACACATATCCTGAAGGGTGTGGGACAGCTCTGTGAGCACAAGGCGCATGGCGGCAAGTTCCCCGCAAATGTCCCTTGAGGTGGACTCTATTGCAGCCCTCAGGGTCTCCGTACTGCGCTCTATTTTGGCCCTTAGGGTCTCCGTAGATTGTTCTATGGCTACCCTAGCCCCCCCACATTCCGCAGCATGCTCATTGAGGAGCGTGGACAGTTGTTGCTGACGTAAAACAATCTCCTCAAGGGAAAGGTCACTCTGCTGGGCCATGCCCATTCCAGATGGTGTGGCGAAGGGGCTGCTCACCTCCTGCAGACTTTCTGCAGGGCATGGGGTGGGAGGCCAGTCCCCTTCTCCTGGATGCCCCTGTGTGGGCTCCTCCTGGGGGCTGCCCCGGTACAGACAGGGGGAATGAAGCTGCTCAGTGGGGCGTCCTACGTCGGGCTCATCGGTGTCAGTGTCTGAGCATGCTGCTATGGCAGCAGTTTCCCCTATGCTGCTGCTCCCTGCAGAAATGGTGCTTTCAGTGGCCAAGATTGTGGGGACGTGTGGTGCTGCAGGTGCTGGCATGCTGCCTGCTGGGGTGCCTGTCGGGGGGCCGTCCTGTGTGCTGGCAGATGATTCTGCCTGCTGCGATGGCTTCCTCACTGCAGCTGAGGTGGAGGGTCTATGCATGGTGGTCCTGGCCCTCTTGGCTGCTTTTGAGGCAGGGGTGTCCTCATCCTTGTGGTTGGATTCAGAGCCTGTGGTGGGGCAAAGGAGGGATAGCGTTATTGATGGGTCTGCGGACATTGTAATGGCAATGATTCACCAGATTTTGGTTACTAGATGGTTACTAGATGAAGCACATTTGAGGCAGAGGCAGAGGCAGAGGCATGTAGGTTGTCTCCTTTCTGTGTGGATGATGGATGGAGGTATGTGGGTGTCTGCAGTTAGGGTGTGCATGCTACATGTGTACAGGGTGGAGGTCGCATGTGGCTGTGGGCAGTGTCCAGCTGATGTGTTGCATTTACACTCTAGGGCAACATTGTGCTACACATTAATGGACGTCAGTGACTATAGCATGTCTTGATTTGGGGCACCTACCTTCATCGCCTGATGTCGGCGCTCCTCTTTCCATCCCTCCTACACCTTCGATG
The DNA here is from genome assembly GCF_040938575.1 of Ambystoma mexicanum. Lineage (NCBI taxonomy): Eukaryota > Metazoa > Chordata > Amphibia > Caudata > Ambystomatidae > Ambystoma > Ambystoma mexicanum. The sequence continues at coordinate 614,546,304 of NC_090933.1, forward strand.
CTTTCCATGCCTATTGTGCTGGCACATATTTCCTCCCACGGTTGGAGTTTTATTGGGGAGTCAGCTCCTCCCCCAGTAGCCTGGGCCAGGTTGCGATTGGCAGAGATGATGCTTCGGACGCGGAGCCTCAAGTCATCCCACCGCTTCCTGCACTGCTGTGGGTTGCGGGGTACGGTCCGCACTGCGCTGACACGCTGTGCCACCATGGCCCAAATGGCTTTTTTTTTGCAATCGCCGCCCTGGTCATTTTGGTGGAGAACACCACCGCCACATTGTCCTGGAGTGTCTCCACCAGCATGCTTAGTTCCTCACGGGAGAAGCGTTTGTGGTGCTGCCGATCGCATGCCTTCTTCACGACTTTGGGCATTTTTAGCTAGGTATTTGGGTGTGTGATGGGTTTGGATGGGTCTCAGGGTCAGATGTGGTATGGTTGGGGAGGAGGGCAATGGATTGTGTTTTTAAAGATGGCCGCCGTGCTCTTTCCCGTTCCGCTGCGATGACGCTACTTCCGCTTATTTCCGGGGACCGCTAATTGCGGTGACCGCTAAGATGGGTGGCGGTAGTGCACCTTGCGCAGCGTACGATGCCGGTAGGGGCCGTTTTGGGGTCTTTTACGCCATCGCGTTCTTGACATTACCGCCATGGCGTAATGCTCGTGCGCGATGGGTCGGAATGAGCCGCATTTTACGGCATCCGGCCATGGCGTAAATTTTAATTACGCCATGGCGGTAATGTTCGGTACTTACCGCCAGGGTCGTAATGAGGCCCTATGTCTCAAAGTGAAGGGAACTTTCGAAATGAACTTTAAAAAGATAAACTCAAATGATTTATCAGTTGCAACTTAAAACCTTTTTGTAATACAAAGACCAGCAATATACAGAGTGCCCCAGAGTTGCACAGAACATTACAGAAATTGGGAAACACCCTTGTATGAATACATCACTGAAATTGTGTCTTGTGGAAGGAATCCCTGAGGTTGGAATTGTTTCTTTGTCTCAAGGTATTTTGTGTTTGAATTGGGTTTTGAAACTTGGAGAAGGGAACCCGGAGTATTGCTCAACTTTATATCACTTTTAAACTCAAGACCATCTTCAGTATTTTTATAAGAACTGCTTTAGGGATCTGAAAGAATGCTACAAGCTGGTATAATGATATGAGAGCGTGATTTTTTCCCTTACCTCTTTTTTCTTAAATAGAGATATTCAATAATGGAATAATGGGTTTCTGCAATAGTTTGGAATGTCTGAGGGAGGTGAGGGTGGATTTGAATTGCTATTAGGGCAGAATGTTTCCCTAACTTTACCAAGAGAGCTTCTTAACCTTTTTCTTCATTCTTAGGATTAGATGCGAAGGGAGAGGCATTGGAATACCCTATAAAGACTTCAGTGTAGGTTCTGTCTCCTTCTCCTAGCAACATGGAATACCACGTCTTGTCTGTGGGTCCTCCACGTACACTCCCTAGGGATCCCTCTCCCAGCTGATCCTCCCTCGCTAGTCATTCCCCAGGGTTGGGATCTGTAGGATATATTGAACCACTCAACAGTATTTCACCACATCACCAAGCTGCCTGTCTGCAGAAAACAGCAAATGGCTGTGCTGGCTCCTGTGCGCACCAGGACCTCAAAACTGCATTTTTGTAGCAACAAAAAGATGGCTGCACCATCCTGCCACGCACACTTCAGGCAGGATGAAACAAGGGGACACACTGAAAAAATATGCCAGTGTGTTCTGAAACATATAAATGGAATCAAGTGAAAAGGTAGCATTGCTTTGCTGGAAACCCAAAATTCCCCTTCAAAATTAAACATTTTCACCCTTTAGAAATGCTGCTTTGACGCTAATTCCATCTGTCTGTCTTAAACTACGGTGATTAAAAAAGCCCTGCCATGCCCAGGATATTTCACTGTGCCTCACCAAAACCAGGCATAATCCCTGAATGACAGGCCCTGTCAAACCAACTCTAAGAGAAATCAACAAGAAACTTCACTTTCTGCTGTGCACAGGGAAATGCGTTCATTTCTTTATAAATGTATCAAAGCTCAGTAGTTCAAAAGAGACTCCAGCTATCTGAGCCAGGTCAGTTTCAACGTATCTGTGTTTCAGACAAAACTCCTGCATTCAAGAAAATAACTATAGCTGCAAGACAGTGTGGGAATCTGATGAAGATGCTAAATCGAATTTGAAAGGAAATGCTAGCAGTTTTCAACACATGTGTAAAAATTGGCTTTTGCATAACTGAAGCAGGAAAATGCCCATTTAAAAAGGAAACTGTTGAAGGAAAGCTTGCATTACCTAGCAATGTGAAGGGGTTTGTGGCTGGTGATAATACACACATAGGCTATTTTATTCCACAGGTTTGTTTTAATTCCGGACCCAAAATAAGAAAGTAAAGATTTAAAACACATGGGCTGAATTTTCAAGCTCCCAAGGAAAACAGTTATTCCAGTTGCCATCCCTGAAACTTCCCCCAAGGAAGGGAGACACACCATAAACTTCCAGGACACGAAAGTGATAATTGCCAGCTTGAAAAACTTTGAATGGGCCAGGACAAAGAAAGTTCACACGCTCGTCAGACATTCGTCTGTGCTCCAGGCTGGGACAATAGAAGCCCAGGAACAGTAACTTGTGAAGTGTAAAAGGGAAATAAAACCTTCAATTTGCTGAGAAACCCCCACCTTACTTTGAAGGAAATGACAGTTGGTAACAGGTGAAGGAAGAAAAAGAAATGATCCAGTGACATGGACTGCCATTTCCTTCCAAAGACTATTTTATAATTAAACTGTAAAGACTTTTATCTCTGCAGCCAGAATTAGTAAAAATGGAAAAAGTTTGCAGTTTTAAATATAATTTTATGGGCTTTCTTTTAAGACTTGGTAGGATTCATTGACACCTTGGGGACAGAAATGGCCAAATATGGCAGATTACGAGAAAAGCATTTATGTTCCCAAGGCAAATTGTTTTTCATACATCCCTTATGATAGTCCACACCCATGTATAAAGTTCTAGAATTTTGAGTAATATAAATCTCATTGAAAAGCGTGAAAAACTGGTAGAAGGATGAAACAAGGTCTCACGGACGGGAGGTTTGGACTGCAATGTGCTGCACAAAATATGTAACCTGTGTATATAATTTGCTAAGAGATTACAATTGTATAAATGTATGTTTGTGGCAAAATCGGATTTTAGTTAAAGTAACTATGGGAGGTTTTTGGACATTGTAAAACTCACACCATAAATCTGACATCATTTTGTTGAAATGCAACCAGCTGAGAGTGAGGCAGAGACTATCACCCTTGTCCTATCCCGTTGATTTAGGCGTGTTTAGTTAAGCCTGCCCCAGTCATATACTTTGTTGATGTCACTAGGCATTATAAATAATAGTCCCTGACAAGACTCTAGACACACCCACAGACACTCTTCCTGATTCTCCTACGCCAGAGTCCTGTTCCTGTTCCATCCATCCAGACTCCAGATCCCAACTACAAGGCCCAAGCATTGCTGACCCTACTCCAGGGCCCACTGCAAAACCCAAGCATTGCTGATCCTGCTCCAGCAAGGCCTCAATTCTGAAAACCCACTAATCTCCCATTAAAAAGGGGAAAGCTGTGGTGTTTTTGGGAAGCAACCTGATCCCACTAACTGCATGCATCCTGCAAACCTGCCATCCAGCTGATCTTTAGTATCTAGTGACCAGAATTGCCTGTCCAGAAGTCCCATCTGGTGACCAGAACTGCCCAGCAGTTTGCCAGGTGCCCTGCTGTGTAGTTACCAGAACCCTTGACGGTCCAAAATCCTAAACTAAAAGTGGACTGTAAGTATCATCCCTACCCCATCTGAACCCATAGTATATCTTGTCTTGCCTTGGTCCTTATTCCACTCTCTAAGTCATCCCATCCTTACCCTGCTAACTTGTTAAAACTGTCAGAATCATTCCTGCAACTTTGCCTTGATTCCTATTGTTAGCGCCACATTTCTCTTCATTTCTGTCTTGCATAGATCCTAAGTCATCAGCGGTATTGTGTTTAAATAAATTACTTTTCCCTTAAGAAAAGCGGTACACTGCGTGAAGGGTTACAACTCGAGCGTAACTTTTGAGATTCACAGGTGGTGTTCCTCTTTTCTTAGCCATTAAATCTAGTTTCAGTGAGATTTGCCTTTCGATTTTAAAACTGATTCCTGTTTTCACTGCTCTATTATCCTAAAAACAAACCTCACTTTACCTTCCATATCCCTCTCGATTTACCAGCTAGAGACTTACTTTCACTTCCATATTGTACCTGTGATCTATAGCTATCCCCCAACCAAAACTGCACTCCTAAACAGTGTATTTCACCCGTTTTTATTAATTATTATAAAATGCAACTTTCACACATGTCATTTTGCTGCAACATGTTTTAAACTTGCCACTCATTTTCAAACTGTATGCTTTTGGTAATCCATTCTTTGTGATTATTAGTGTCTTTGCATTGTTGCTTTAGTGAGGAATTATATTTGCTTCAAGGTTTTTAACACACATTCATTATTTATTTGTCCATTCCCGAGTGTAATTTCATAACTTTACAAGGGGTTTAAAATTCGTCTTTCTCTCTTATTTGGGGAGGGAACGTCAGATTTGTATTCTGTTTCCTATTTCTCATTCCTGATTAACTGCTGCTTCTGTTTATCAAAATTGATTATTTGTGGGTTGAGGGAACATTGCAGGGGGAAATTCTAACTTGGGTGCTATCTTTCCTAAATCAAAAAGCACTCCTATTCCGCTGTGCTGTGTATCTGTTCCACAAGCAGGATAAACCCAGTGCTTTGCTCACATTCTCATTGTAATTATCACCCCATTGGTGATTGCTGCCCCATATTAAAAATGTATGATTTCTTTTGAATTTTAAAATAAATAAATAAATATTGTATTTTACCAACCAGCCTGGTTCATGGTCCATTGTGACCCGGGGTATTTGAAAAGGCGGGTGATATGAGTGGTGTACCATTTCAATATCTATTCAATATAAAAGATAAGCATTTCAGTCCTGCGCTGCATACTAGGTCGAGACCAAGGTGTGTGTTGCCTGATTGAAATCCTTAACAGATCCAAGAGCGATGGCCCTCCCCTGGCCACCTGGAAAAAAGGATCCCCACAGACTACATGTGAGAAAACCCCCAGGTTTCTTAGCGGTTACAATAGAGATCAGGCATGTCAATAATATTGGTTGGTGTCGAATCTAGGCCTAATCAAACTCATTGCCTCATCCCGTTTGCTTGTGTTGAAACTGCGACATTTTCATTTGGCCCATTTTATCTGTGGGTTTTAGTTACCCTCTGACATCTTAAACTTGAGGCATGTATTTCTATCATGGTTGCTTTGTTCATTAGTGCTAATATATTCTGATGGTTTGTAACTCAGACAATGCTGTGACTAATATTTCCTTGCCATAGGAGGAGACTGGGACGGACAGCACTTTCACAGCATCCTTATTTATTTTATTTATTTATTTGCATTTGTTAAGCGCACTTGCAGCCCATGAGGCATCGAGGCGCTGTTACAGAAGATACACAGATTTAAGATTACATTCGGGTGCAGGAGGCTCTTAGTTACAGGTTAGCAGGAATATATGCAGAAACAGGTTAAGGTCATACAAAGAGTCTGGTTTTGATAGCCTTGCGGAAGGCTAGGTGTGACTCGATGAGTCTGAGGTGAGGTGGCAGGGCATTCCAGTGTGTGGCTGCTAGGGTGGGGAAACTGGAGCCACCAGCACGCACTTTCCGCGAGGTAGGCCTGACAATGGTGTTGGCGTAGAGAGATCTAAGTGGTCTTGTGGCGGAGTGCCTGGTGATTCTGTTCGTCAGGTAGGGGGGGGCAAGCTCGTGAATGCATTTGTGGGTGATGGCAAGAGTTTTAAAGACAATTCTTTCTTTAACAGGGAGCCAGTGCACTTGCCTTCTGATTTCGGAGATGTGGTCTCTCCTTGCGGTGCCGGTGGCTGCCCTTAGAGCATTGTTTTGGGCTAGCTGAAGTTTGGCGATGTTTTTTTTGGAAGTCCCGACGAGAAGGGCGTTACAGTAGTCAAGTCTTGATCCGATGATGGCCCTGGCAATCGTGAGGCTACTTTGACGGGCAAGGAAAGGCCTGGTTGCGTTGATGACTTTGGTGTAGTAGGCTGAAATATTCAAACACATCCTCCAACACATCCCGTGGCCCGCAGGCATGCCATTTAGGGTTGCTTTGTGGATTAGGGAGGTACGTTTCAGATGTTACAATAGAGAGCAGGCATGTCAGTAATATTGGTCTGTGTAGTTTCTATGCTGACTGGAATATATTGTCCAAAACCATCTGCATGTGTCATAAGTGTGACTTTGCTACACATTTCATTTCTTGTACTTATGAGGAGATTGTGGTGGCCAGTGTTTTTGCAGAACCATCTGACAATTCTGGGTGTTTCAGGTATACCACTCAAGGTTGCTTTTAGAATTCGTGAGAATGTTCTCTTTTTGAAAGTGCAAACAGTGTATCTATTTTGAATTTGTAATATTTCTAGAAACTTCCTTCTACCAAATGAGGAATGCTCCTATAAATACTGTTGGTCTTCTGAGTGTAGATGCACACAACAAACATAGTACATCACATAATCATTTTTAATTATTCTATTGTTTATTGTAATCTGAGGCTGCACAGGTGGAAACGCTATTGTTCTGACCCATTGCACTCAAAAACAAAGGTGAGTACCAAAGAAACAGTAATGGAACTTTTTAAATCACTTCTCACAGAAATAATACTGCATTCGAAATAGTCACAATGTCAATTTACCTGTTTAGTATTTTTCTAAGTCTAATTACTATGTTTTAAAAACAGCTGTTAATCAGAAATGTAAACTTAGTTTTCAGAAGCATCACACAAAATTTACAAAGTTGAATTTAATTAATTGAAAATAGATGCAAAGGACAAAGAAGGACAGAAAAAAACACACCACACCACAAACAAGGGATGCAGGTTCTCAGAAGATGGTGATTTTGGAGGAATGTCTGTTGCAGCAATCCAAACCATCACAATATGTACCTTTAATCAATGTCTGTGTTGTGGCATGAATTTGAGTTAAATACCAGTATGGACCATCACTTGACCCTCACGCATAAATGTGTCACGAATGCGACACCCCGCTACTTGGGAACCCACCGTCAACTCCAGATATCTGCCTCTCCTCTCAGGCCCCAGTATCACTTGACCATCACAAAAAGTACAGTCAAAGAAAACATGTACAGACTCTCATAGCATTCAATATTATTAAAAAATGTTTATTATTAAAAAATGTTCAATGCAATACCTTCTTTTAAAAAAGGAATTCCAAGGGTTACTTTTTGCAATTATTTCTTATTTTATTCTTATTGCTATCTTTTTCGATCATCGTATTATCAAGACAGTGTACAAAAAAGGACAGTCCTTAAAATGTCATTACAAAACATACCGTAAATTCTGTATTTAAACAATTTCATTATGTTAACATTAGCTTTAATTGAGTTAAGTTATGAATTTTTCTTAACAAGTTGGTTTTGTCAGATAGGAAGATAATGAACATTAGCAATAATTGATCTAATGTATAAGTTTTGCTTTTATTAGTTTTAAATTGAATGTATATTTTATGTTTGTTGTGATATTAGGAAATGTAAATAAGTTTGTAATTATGTTGTTTTGTATTGATCTTATCTATGTTTTAATATTTGTAAAGGTGCTTTGTGCCAAATACAAATAAATACATTAGAAAAAAGTAATAATATGTTAACCTAGCACCATATTGTGATCATACATACTCACTCATTCATATCAATTTCATACATACCCATTCAATAACCACTCATACATGTGCAAACAACGCGCAATTCTAACAAAGTCTAAAACCAAAAGGTCCATCCAATAGACCTCTGATGCAACGTGTGGTTTGTTTTCTATTAATGCATCAATATTCAATTGTGTCTGGCATATATTAACAGTTTTGTTCTAATATTGCCAATTGCCAAAGATTATTGTATATAAACTAAAGCGAACACTCGCGATCCAAAAAACATAGAACTTGAGTTGATATAATGTCTACTCGAGTTTCGAGCATGGTGTAAAATGTGCTTCCACTGCCCATGCCCTCATCAGGACATATACAAGTGTTGTCATTTTTAATCACAATAGTAGGTGTTGAATCTATTTGGCCAATGGTAGGTCTGTCTTGTCTTTATACCCCAGGCTCCCAAACCAGGTGGCTTTCTTGTTAATATTCAACCAGATGCATCCATCACATCACGGAAGGATGGTGTCTTAGTTTGTCAATTGCAACTGTTGTTCTTGAACCGATGCCCAATCGTTATTCTATTATGGGGTTCCTCAGCTCCCTTATAATAATATAAGGATGATGTCCCATCTTGAAGACGTCATAAAAACGAAGATCCACTATGGTTCAAGTAGATATATGCCCTGAACCGATGTCCGGTACAACTTGGTCCAATCTCTATCTGTTTTAAGCCACGCAAGTTACTGCTAATCTGCCCTGTCGTGCCACATCCACGTCCACAAACGGGAGAGCAGTCCTTCAGTATCACATGAGGCTGGTTAAACCCACATTTAAATTGGTAAAGGCTGGTGGCTGCAGTTTTAATGTAGAAGGTCCCGATCTCTGGAAACTGCTTCCGCCTGAGCTTAAAGCCGTGGATATCACGTCTAAGTTTAAAAAGGAGTTTAAGACACTTCTGTTCAATCTTGTGCCTGATTAGGGATCAGTGTTAACAGTATTCTTGCCCTTATATTTGACGCTGAGTTCTGCCCTGGATTTTCTTCCTCACACTCCTTTAATGCTATCTGTCCCGGTTGTTTGTCTGTGTTGTTTCTTGTGCGCGTCCTGAGGCCCTTTGGACGTGTGGTGCAAAGATATAAGAATTTTTATAAATAAATAAATAAATAAATAAATAATAAATGGAAGGTGATGAAAGACCATTGCTTCTCCTCAATGTATCCTCTGCAGCTGCCATTAACAACAGAAGATGTAACAGAATAAATGCTGACTAATTTCTTTCACAATCTACACCTTCAAAGCCAGATGCACAATTTACAGTGAGTGTTTTCCTAATTGCACTGATTACATCACTTGCACCAGAATAATCCCTTTTTGAAGACAGTGTATGATTTTAGGGTGCTATGGATAGTAAATAACTTGACCCAGAGTACATTATCTCTACTGCACAAGAAATTACTACCACGTTTGAGGCTAAAGAAAGTGAATTGCCAAACAACACGATTCTGTGGGATCCTAACTATATTGTTTTTATGTGTTGCCTGCTGGATATGTTGAAAATGTTGAAATGCACCACATTAATTGATAGTACTACTTGTAGCAAGCAATTGATTGATTTTAAGGAAAATCTAATTGCAACCAACATGAAACTTAAAGGTGCCTGTGAGGATGAACACTGCAGTCTTTCTTGGTGCGCTCAACTACTCCTGGAAATGTTGCAGCAGAACTACAGTTCATGTTAAAGAACCCCTACCTGAGATACCATAGAAAATACCTCTCCCCTGCAAATGGGTGAGGCATGGTAATAAGGGCAGCTAGCACTGGGCAATACTCTTGTAGAAAAAAGGATATGATTGGTGGGTGGTGGTCACTGTGACTGTCCTGGATTTAGTGCAAAGTATTACACTTATAATTTCCAGGATTTATGCACTTAAATAATTGTAATCTCTGTGGTGGTCCAGGTTACAGAATATATTTCTCTACTGTGATGGAGCAGAATGCATTTGTAAAATTGATTGAATTACTTCAATCCAGAGTTTCAGAAGGTGAACTGACAGCCACCGACAGACATGTAAGCATAGCCAAAGTTATGCAAGAGAGGTTCCCACAGATCCAGCATGAATTTGATGATAAGTGTATTTCAATGTATGTCATAAACACTGCAGTAAAAAGGTTATGAAGAACTAATAATATGGGAAGTCTTCATAGTTGTAAACAATCAGAAGACATCCTGATCGAAAAATGGCAAGCCCTGCTGTACCATACTGGCAACATGCATTCATGGGAAGCCAACACACACGTTCATGCCTGCGCACATCGGACACTGGCCAAAGAACAGGAGAGAAATGTCTGAAGCTTGGGTCACCACCTAACACAGCCCTTGTGAATATTGTATGTGACAAGGGGCTGACAAGGGGCTTACAAAGATATGAAGGGCCTAACAGAATGTTGCCCCGCTGGGGATGTAGAAATGTTCCATTACATGTTTCTCAAATACCATCCTAAAAGATTGCATTTCAGCATCAATGGCATGGAGGCAAAGACTTATTTAGCAGTGTTGATGCACAGTGAAAATGTGGATAGGCAAAAGGCAACAACTGGTGGTGGTGGGGAATTGTTTTATGGATTAGCCTTCACCAAATGAAAGAAAGAGTGAGTTATCTGAGCCAATTACAATAAAAAGAAAATTCAATTTGAGTTCATAACGATTGATGATGGCAATGGAGTGTATAATAGAAACATTAAGTGTGGCTTGTACATGAGGGTCTGGCTGCTGGCTTTTAACTCCCACTCTTGTCTCTTCTCAGTTCATATATTCATATGTGATTTTTCTCGTGTGCTAAGAACTCTCAGAAGAATTTCAGTCCAAGTCTTGTTTCATCTCTTTCCAATGGCGTACCTATTGGCTTCTGGCAGTGCTCTGCGGGGCTGACGTTGTGTCATGACGGATCATCGGCAAAGGTGCATCTATATGTGTGACTTTACTGCTGTGCTCTTCTGCTGTTTACTGAGGTATTAGTTCCTGGGGGTCGAGGCTTCCCCGTTGGTGCTGTTGCTGATGCGACCTGTCAGCCTGGCTCTTTGCTGGCTGGGAGAGGCTCTCCCTGCTGCTGGAGGAGGGTTAGGCAGGGTGGAATCACTTATGCAAGGACTCAACAGGGCTCAGCTTTGGCTGTGTGAGGTCCTCTTGTCTTGTTCCTGCAGCCTTCTGTGACTGCTTGAGCCTGCCTGCTGGTGCGTTCCTCTCCCCTCTCATGTGTGCAGCCTCGAGCGGATCACAGACAATGGCGTTCTCTCTCTCGTTGGACAGCCCTCTTACTTTCAGATTTAATTTATGCAGGTGCCAGAACTCCTCAGTGATTGGTTGACCATGGTACATGCCTCCAAGGGCCTGGTTCCTTTGATTCTCCTCCATTTTGACAGGACATTCAGCACAGTTAAAGTCAGAAGCCAGGTTAGCCATGGTAAAAGGGTGTGTGTGGCTATTAGAACCCTTTATCCCTAAATATGCCATAAAGGACTGTTTAACTGTGTGGAAGGGATGATGCCCAATACCCCCCAAAGGGATCTAGCTTGCCCTGTCCCATAGGGGGTGTTTCGTGTAGTAGGCTGACCTCCCCATTCCCAGAGGGGGTGGCTCCCGTTTGGGGAGATGTGCGATCTCATAACCCCACAATTTGATATAGGCCATCCCCTAGCCAGTTTAGATTATAGCAACTGAGGTAGTCCACATTCTCCTGGTCTTTGACCTAACTATGTTCTCCTGTAAAACAAAAGGGTTGGAGATCTAAAAACCATCTCATTACCCAGACGTTGTTGTCTTAACACAGGGCCATCCAGGTGAAACGAGAGTGTTTCGTAATGAGTTTGAATTTTCTACCCATCAGGAATAGCATAAACTGGTTTACAGCCCATTTGATGGTCATGGCCTCCAACTCCACAGTTGCTTAATTCTGTTCTCTTCTCTGGGAAACAGGTTCTAACTATCTTATGACACCAGGTGTTCTTGGTTCTCATGCAAATGTGAGAAAAGGGCCACCAACCCTACCTGGCATCAATATGGAAGATGAATTCCCTTTTGAAGTCTGGCATTTTGAGGACAGGCTCATTGCAAAGGGCCTTCTTTAGAGCACCCTGACTATTCTGGTTTTCCCGGGTCCAGACAAGTTTGTTTGGCTGCAAGTATTTAAGCTTATTTGTAGGACTGGCAGCTAGGGTGAAAAGGTTTGGGATAAACTGACCGTAATAGCCGACGAGCCCTAGGAAGGATCCTGAGCACCCTCTTGGTTTTGGGCTACTTACTTTTTCACTTTGGGGTCATACCAACTCATTGCTCACAAAGTATCATAGATACTTTATGGGATTCTTGGTAATATAGCACTTTTTTGGGTTGGCCGTGAATCCTGCCTTCTTCAATGCCTTAGTAATCTCATATAAGTGGCGTAGGTGTTCCTGCTAAATTAAACTGTGGGTTGCTATATCATATAAATAAGACCTGGCAAAGGAAGAGTACGTTTTTAAAACTTTATCCATCAGTCTTTGGAAGGTGGCAGCGACTCCATGCAGTCTACACAGTAACTCGGTGAATTGTTACAGACCACTGGGAGTGCTACAAATTGTCCTTTCCCTATCTACTGGCTTCAGGGGAACATGCCAGTAGCCTTAAGTCTAAGGTGGCGATGAAATGGGCATTCCCGAGGTGCTCTATTAACTCATTAATTCTTGGCATAGGATAATGTTATGATGTTGATCACTGCTGCATGGAAAGCCATGCAGTGGAATGTTTACCAGTTCAGGTTCTGATGATGTCACAGACCCTGTGTGTGTGTTTATGTTATTCTCAAGGTTCTGAGTTTGTCAGTTGAAGCCTCTTGTGGGAGAAGAGGAGTCCTCTGTGTTGTGGGGCCTTTATATCCTGTTATCTAAATAGATACTTACCACGAAGACTTACCTGTGCCCAGAGCGTCTTCGTAACAATGGCGACGAGGATGGGATGACAGGAGGCCCCCAGCAACAAATCTCCCCGCACGTTGCTTCGCTGCCCAAAAAGCGTAGAAGCGACCACCGAAGCTAGGCCACCCCGCCGCAAGCTGTTTTGTCCCTGCTCTGGGCCGCTCCGCCTTCCCCAGCGTTGCAGCGGCCCCGGACCAAGAAGGCGGATATTCTTGCATCCACTGAGTGCTGCTTCCAAGTAAGTGCTGCGCTGCCCGCATGCACTGACGAGCGACGAGTTGGTTGCCCCACTTTGCTCTTCATTGGCGCCGTTAGCTTCGCGATTGTGTTCCTCGAAGCCACCACCCGTCCACAGGCGGGATAGCCGCGACCGGACTTAAGCTTTAAAAAAAAAAAAAAAAAGGGGGGGGCGCGTGGCCCAGAGACGGTATTTGGTACATCGCCGAGGAACGGGGTAAGGCGAAGCATACCAAGAAGGTAAGGTGGGCAGTCTTGACCCGCCTCTTCCCAGAGGAGATCATCCCCTCCAGTCCGTTGGAAGCACGCAGTTTGGGAAACTAGTGAGAGGCCGGGGCGGCGGCGCAGAGCACTACCGTAAGTTCGGTAGGAGGCGCGCAGGCGGAACACATTACCGCGCAGACTGTAGAAGGCGTGCAAGATTGGAAAGCAGCGTGGAGGCCGGGGCGGCGGCGCAGAACACTACCGTAAGTTCAGTAGGAGGCGCGCAGGTGGAGCACATTATCGCACAGACAGTAGAAGGCGCGCAAGAGTGGAAAGTAGCGTGCTGTGCCGATCTAGAGACTTACTAGTGGACAAGCAGCATAGACTGCACCACCGCAGTATGGGTAGAAGGTGCGCCACCCAGGATAGGTAAGGATCTTGTCATTGCATTGTGTGTGGAATGAGCTGCAACAAAAGGGAAATGTCAAGCTTGCAGGATTCAATCTAAAGACAGCTAGCACAGCATTGGAAGGCACGTGAAATCCTAGGAGCATTCGGAATTCAACTACAGTTTTAGGAGGTCACAGACCAGCAGCTCACACTTTTGACATTATGGCAGCTTTACCAGGTATCGCAGGACCGCCAATTTTTATGCCAGTGCCGGGACCTGCAAAAATCTTGTGGGCTCAATGGCGCAAGGGCTTCTTACACTATATGAAGGCAGCTGGTGGGACGTCTTACTCCAGCGAAAGGAAACTGGCGTTGTTGCTGCATTTCTTGGGATATGAGGGCCAGAGAATATACTAAACACTTCCACCACCGCATGGGGATGGTGGTGGTGATGACATGAACGAATTTGATTTGGCTCTGATGAAGTTGGATAAGCACTTTAATCCCAAGACCAGCATGATATTGGAGCGATACAATTTCCGCATGCTTGTGCAGGCATCTGGAGAATCTGTGGAGGAATACGTGACGGCGTTGAGACACCTTGCCTTGTCCTGCAAATTCCAAGATGGATTTGACGAACACATACGTGATCAATTCATGACACATTGCAGGGCCAACAAAATCCGAGAGGAGCTATGGCTAAGAGATGAGCCAAATCTGGATGACGTATTGGACATTGCGAGGAGGGTAGAACTTTCATTAGCGTGTGTTGCCAAATTATCCAGAAACGAAGTAGGAGAGCCAAAGGAGAGCACAACTCAAGTTTTAAGTGTGACAGATGGGAAGGGGAAGATAAAGCCCAGAAATCGGCAGTCAAGTCGGGGGACTGTGGAAGAGAAAAGAAGCCAAGAACCACCGCAGAAGGCGGAGAAGAAAGATGAGAGATTATGTTTCCGATGTGCGAGCAATACACACTTTGCATCCTCGGTTGTGTGCCCGGGACGCAGGGCTACATGTGCTAAGTGTAGGAGGAAAGGGCAATACGCAAACTGTTGCAAAAACTTTCAATTTGGACAAAATGCTCAAAAGAAGGTCCTATATGTAAACGAAGAAGAAGATGGAAGGTCATCTGAGGAGGAAGTGACACTTCAAATGCAGAATGTTGTTGTTAACACTGTTAATGTTGTCATGGAGGATGAGAGTGTGGATGATTGTGAGCGTCCATATGCTTTGGTGAAAGTGAATGGCCATGAGGTATCCATGATGGCAGACTCTGGGTCCAAGGTTACTTTAGTGTCAAGGAGTGTGTTTGAGAAGGACATGCAAGGGGAAGTGTCCGGCCTATCTAAACCTGATATAAATCCAGGTGGTTACAATCAGGACAAAATTGACCTGTTGGGGTATGTGTGGAGTGAGTTTGAGTTCAAGGGCCGGAAATGCGACGGCAAGGTATACATAACAAAAAAGGGACAATCCTTGTTGGGATGGAGGGAGCAGAAAAATCTTGCCATCAGGCTGGACCCAAACAAGGAGGAGCAGGTTTATCAGGTATCAAGATCATGTGTAGGGTCATGTAA
Organism: Ambystoma mexicanum; assembly: GCF_040938575.1. Lineage (NCBI taxonomy): Eukaryota > Metazoa > Chordata > Amphibia > Caudata > Ambystomatidae > Ambystoma > Ambystoma mexicanum. The sequence continues at coordinate 614,561,425 of NC_090933.1, forward strand.
GTATGTGGTAGAGCACAGTGGAGTGTTTACTGGAAGCATGGGAAAAGTGAAAGGTTTTATTCACCAAATCATTTTAAAAAGAAATAGCACACCTGTAGCTGCGAAGCTCAGGCCAGTACCTTTGTCCTTGAGGGAAGGGGTCAAGAAGGAGTTGATGAAATTGTTACAGTCGGGTGTGATTGAAAAGGCAGGTGGAGTTGAATGGGTATCCCCGGTAGTGGTTGTTAAAAAGAGTTCAGGAGATCTAAGGCTGTGCATAGACATGCGTGAGCTCAATAAATGTATCATGGTTGATAGGCACCCATTGCCCAACATGTGTGAGATGTTGACCAGGGTCGGGCGAGGGAAGTTTTTTTCAAAATTGGATATGGCGTCAGCTTATCACCAGATTGAGTTGGAGGAGGGATGTAGGAAGCTTACTGCTTTCATTACTCACGAGGGTGTTTTTCAATTTAGAAGGATGCCTTTTGGTTTGGCATCGGCCTCGTCGGTATTTCAAAAAGTAATGGACCGCTTACTCAGATGTGTGAAGGGGTTGTTTTGTTTCCAGGATGATGTGTTGGTCTGTGGAGAAACACTTGAAGAACACGACAACAGATTGTTCGAGGTTTTGAGAATTTTTGAAGAAAGGGGATCACATTAAGGCAGGAAAAGTGTAAATTTGCTGTTTCAAAGGTAGATTACTTAGGCCACGAAGTTTCTCATGAAGGGGTAAAACCTAAAGAGAGCATTGTAAATTCGATAAAAGTAATTGAAAAGCCAACTAATAAAAGTGAACTACGTTCATTTTTAGGCATGACAGAATTTTATCAAAAATTTATGATGAATTATGCATCCAAAGTTTTGGAAATGAGGAAGATTCTAAAAAAGGGGGTTGAATTCATATGGAACAAAAGGTGTGACATGGAATTTACAAAGATCAAACAAGAGATTGATATGGCCCGCCCATTGGGTTGTTTTGACACAAGGAAATGTTCTATTATTACTGTAGATGCCAGCGAAGGAGGGCTGGGTCCAGTAGCTTGCTTTGCACAGTTGCTTGCAGCTTTGCCCATCACAAGCCTCCCAGCTTGTGGCCCAACAGTGATTTCTTTTCCAACAAAAACTAACATTGCACAAAAATGTTGTGCTATCTAGAATTAGTACCTCAGCTCCTCTAGAATTTGCTCAATTGAGATTGGCTGTCTTGGCTCCCTGTAGACTCTTCTTACCCTCTGACTTTGTGTTGATCTGTCCCTCCAAAACGTAATACATACCTTACTTGTATAGCTGGGAAAGGGTTAACGTAAATTGCATTGGGGATTCTAAAGTGCTTGCCTGTTTGAGAAACTTGTTAACTATTGTTTCCTTCCCTAACCTTTTCCTTTTTGCCATAACTTCAGTATAACAAGTGTGAAAAGTAATACCTTAATGTCCACAGTGCCCTAACTATTGAAGTCACCCCAGAGTGTACGAAGTATCAGTGTGCCATCCCAAAAGGGTATCTACTTACTTTATTGAACTGGAGGTGTGTATTTTGAAGTATATTTTAAGTGTTGCATATTGCTTCTTTCTGAAACTTTAAAACTGACTGTTAAAAAATCAATCAAGAAACCTTGAGTAGAAGTGTTATTTGAATACATGTCACTGTGAATCTCTAAGTTTCAACCCTACAGCTCACCTTGACCCCTCTTGATGAGCCTGTCTGGTCAGTCACTCTAACAACTTGTGTAGTACATGCTTCTACCAAAGGTTTGGTTTACCTATTTCCAAGAGGACAAGGTTGGTGTAGCCTCCCACAGGGTTACTACATACAATCATGCCTAACAGCGGCTCCTGACGGGTGGCTATATGGTAGGAGCGAGTGCATTGGGAAGGAGTTGGGACAGGAGGTGACAGGGGAGCAGGCAGGAGCATTGTTGCTATTTTAAGGATGATGGAGGCATGACGGGCGATAGTTATGTTGTGAAACCTTTCAGATGGGGCATCGCATAGGGATTGCGAGTTGGGTGGAGGGGGGGGTGAGCAACCTGGCAACGTTAATTATAAAAAAACCTAAAGAATTAAAGGTCAAAGCCAGGATTCTCAATTGCATTCTTGACCTTTGGTGTAAAGTCAGATTGTTAAGCAGAAAGGCCACTTATATTAATTCAAATATTTTTAGCGAGTGTAGAAAGGTAAGATATGCAGTCAGAGTTCTTGGGCAGGCGGAATAGCCTGCTATTGCTGATTGGCAGATTATGGGAAGCAGTTACTCCCCATACCACGGCAGGTGGGTACAATCTGAGTGCAGTGATACCAGGAACTAGAGAAAAGGTGCATGTGCTGGGGCAGGTCTGTCCATTCATTAAGATGTCATGAGTTGAACTAGTTATTTTCAGGCTAGGGTGTTACCATATAGATCAGGTCACACAGATTGCCTTGAGTCAGCATGTCCCTAAATGGCGCTCTCCAAAGTCAAAACTGTAAGCGTGTTGTTCACCCAGTCTTTGAACTTTGAGCCAAGCCCTGATTTTCCGTTTTGTAAGCTTTTTGTTTTCCTTTTGCCAGTATTGCACCCTTTAATATCCGAACTTCCATTGGCTGGGCTATACTCTGTAGGGCTTTGTCATTCGCAGAGTATAAATATGTAAGGTGTTTTTATAATACTGATCTCTAGAATAAGATTGATTTTTGCTGGGTCTCTTCCCCAAAATATCTTTCCCATCAATTCTTGTACCACTGACACCTTTAGGAAGACCTGAGCATGGGCACCCAAACTCGGGCTGAGATTCTGCACCTTCTAGCAAATTCTGGTGGCGGGCTCATTTCCTTTTCTCTTGTAGTGGATACCAATTCCTAGGTGAGAGGACTGAGTTAGCCTGTGTGCTTTTTGCTGGCCTTTCTAGGATTGGGACTTGTTTTTCTTCCAGCCAGACTTGATCTGAAGCCTGACCATCGCCTCCCAGAGAGTAAACCGTTTATCATGTTGCTTGGCTGGTGGTGGCTTTTTCACCTAAGGAAAAATGGTTGCATGTCCTGGAATCTCTTATGTGATAGTCCTTTTTTTGTTGTTGATGCCATTCCCCTCTGACTTTCATTGAAGTGGCACACTTGTCCTTCTGTGTGTGTGGAGGTGGGCATCTTTGACCACTGTATATGCCATCGGTTGTGGTCGGCCTGAAACAAGTTCTGACTAGGACGGTGTGGGTTCATTGCTTTGTGAAACTTGACAGAATGTATTTGGATGGTCTGCCATTGGATGACGCCTCCAACCCCCAATTAATTATGCTTGGTGTGTTAAGATGGATGTCTAGAATCTAGCCTGGTGGGCATATTTTAGGAGGCCAACCTAGTTATAGTTAACAAGGTAACTCTGAGATTAGCTAAAAACCTATCAAGGTAGCTGTGGAGAGCAGTGAAGGCCTTTCTGAGTGTGTTAGGGGTCCACAATGAGTCCACACAGTGAAGCAGACCATTCAATTTAGCTGGGTATGTACAAAAATGCTATATTTATTCTAAGCCCAAACCACACACTAGAAAATGAAGTGGCTGATATGGCATAACACTGTATTCTTATGAATACATTCAATTACTTAACAAAAGTAGGTAATTGATGCAGTAAAACGGAACCAAGAAACAAAAATTCCCCAACTTCCGAAGTCCAATCCCTATGGAAGAGTGGGGACTTGTGCCCAAAAGTCATGTTGCTCCTCCCCAAAAAGTCTTGTTGCGGTTCTTGAATGTTCCAGAGAAGTTGAGCAACAGTTACTGGTAGATAAAAATGTGTTCCTATCTTTCAGGTACTGCTATTTTAGACACAACAACCAAAAAGCAGTGGAATGGAATAACTCTGGTTTATTCCAAGGCAAACCGGACAGGACAAATGCTATGCATTTACATACCCCGACTCTCTTTAAAAGAGGACTGGGTGGGTCGATTGGTTGTTGCTGGAGGTAGCTTTTCCTGCCATTGGTTCCAGTGAGAGGTTCCCATGGGTTTCGGGTGTAAGGTTTCTTCTCGCTTGTTCCAGGAGCAGCGTGCAACTCTGGGCACTGAAGAAATGCACAAAGCACCAATGCAGAACTCCTCATGCCACTTCACCATACGTGTGAAGGTGTGTTCCAGCAGTGGCCTCTGCACACAGGCAACGGCAGGCGTTTTTCCAGTGTCGGTTGAAGACCTTCCAGAGCAAGGTCCCCAGAAGCAGGAAGGCTGTTAGGACCGTTTTTCTGAAGTTCTACCCAACCTCATCAAAACCATTCAACTGAGACAGTACTAGGCTCCACTCTTAGTATAAGGCTGTATCACCGGAGTTCATTGGTAGTCTAGACAGAGCAGCCATGTTTATCTTGGGGAGGGCAGGGGTGGGTGCAGGGGGGTGGGTGGGGGTTTAGGGGGCTGTAGAATCAGTGCAAATGAAATTGTAATACAAATGGTACAAAGAAACACGATCTATTGTAAAAATAAATGATTTAATTAAAAGTAGGCCCAGATAAATCTTGGTGGGAAAGAAGTACTATCACATTATATAGAACCACACTTACAAAAACACAAAACTATGCTTGAAGGTACACAGACCAAAGCATATAACCTTATTTGGAACACCTAACGGTAGTTTTAGGGAAGTCACTACTTTCCATACACTAAGTATAGGTCACAACTATTCTTGGAGTAAAAACCAATGGTTATTTTCAGATTACATTCAGTAATTCAAGTAGTTCAGTAGTTAGTAGACCCTACCAGTTGTACTGTTAAGCAGAGTTTGTATGCAGTACCCTTTGGGACCACTACACACAACTATGACTACAGGTGTAAGCAAAATCAACCTTTGGTATAAGTCTGTACTACACAGTTTTTGGTAGCGGAGCTGAGCAGCCAGGCTTATCTCAAGAGGGAATGTGAGCTGTAAGGATGTTAGACAGAGGTCTACAATCGCAAGTATTCAAATAAACTTACACTCAAGGTTTCTCGGTTAAACACTTAATTTATTCAACAGTCCGTTATATAGATTGCCTCCTTCTAGTTTTTATAACACAAATATACTTCAGTACTTTACACTGTGTGTTTCTAAGGCATTTGAACTACTTTGAAGGAGGAGCCAATTGGCATTGAGTACTTTGAAGTAGGAGCGAAAAGGCATAGATTAACGAAAAGAAGATAGTTATTTATTTATTTTTTTAAATTTATTTATTTGTATTTGACTCTCCTAACAAGTAGGAGAGTCTTTACAAAAGGAAGAGGAATACAATCACATGTAGTGAGAGAGTCATTACATAAAGTACCTTCAGACATGGAACATTACAATATATAATCATAAAAAAGAAATAAAAAAGTGACCATCCTTCAAGTAAAATTACAAACCAAGAATTCCTATGACATATTGCTAAAGGAAAGAAAGAGAAAAAAGGAAGAAAAAGGAAATAAACGATAAAAATATCTACTCATTAAAATGGGCGTGCATCATCAATCTTATACAGATTTGCAAAGGATAGAGAAAAGGGAAAGAATAATTCATGACGTGTTCATGTAACAGTCCTTTTCCAATTCCCTTGCAATTACGTTAGAGCAAATATGAGCGGTTTATGGTTGCCTTGCATCATTCTAGCCCAAAGGAAAGGCAGGCAATCAGTAAAGTTAATATTTACAAATTCAGTCAGTAAAATCGTTCTTTGATTCTTAAAATGGGGACAATATAAAACCAGATGTTTTAATGTTTCAATGGTTGCGGTGCACATAGGAAATCTGCAGTGAGGACTCGATGCATACAACTTATGACCAACCCATTTTACTACTCTTTCTTTGGTATGGAACAAATTAAATTTAAACCAAAGGAACAGCTTCCGAGTAGAATTACAGGGAAAAAGCACAATATAATCGTATCTGGGGATACGTTTGCGTGTAAATAAGTGATATTCTTTGTAAAGTTTGTATGATCTCATTCTATCGAGGGTGATACACCAATCGAGTTCGAACAGTTTTTTTTTGGCATATCCTGGTCTGTAGTGAACATCATCCACAGTGATGTTGGCCATCTTAAGTATAGCAGCCATTTTTGTCACCTCTGAGGAGGTGCACTCGGAAATTTGACTTTTTAGAGACCTCAGAGATGTGGGCAGAGAAGGAAAGGGTGGAGTCAAAGATGACCCCGAGGTTCTTAGCCTCGCAGGTGGGGGTGGGGGTAGGAGGAGGGCCAAGGGAGGCCGGCCAGAGAATGAGGAGAAAGGATGGTGAAGGTGTGCCGATGAGGAGGATCTCCGTCTTGCTGGCATTCAGACAAAGATCATTGGCGGCACACCAATCTTGAATGGCAGTTAGGCAATCAGAGATGAGAGAGGGAGACGAGGTGGCAGAGGGCAGCCTGAAAATGAGTTGAGTGTCGTCAGCGTAGCACTGGAAATTTGAGCAGAAAATGGAAATGCAGCGGGCGAGAGTTGCCAGGTATTGGTTGAAAAGCTAGGGCGAGAGGTTAGACCCCTGGGGAACACCACAGGTAGAGAGGAAGATAGATGAAAGGAAGGACCCAAGTTGGACTTGGGAGGGTCGATCTGAGAGGAAAGAGGTCAGCCAGGCAGGAGCCTGATCAGTGATACCCAAGTTTTCACGAAGACGGTTGAGCAGGGTGGTATGGTTGACCGTGTCGAAGGCAGAAGAGAGATCGAGGAGGATGAGGACAGAGGGAATGTTAGTGTCAAGGTTGGTGAGCAGATCTTCACAGATTTTATACCTAGAATGCATGGATCATTTAAAAGATCATACCTCATATCACACCCCACGCTTACTCTCTCCTTACACCACCACCCAACTAGAACACAGAGATACTATGACACCATTCGGTATAACTGTTCTCATATCAACATCTGACGCCGCTCACTCCACATCACTCTATTGTAATCACTGCTGGTCTCCCACCCCCAGCCAGGCGTTCTCCTCAGGCCTTACGCTGCCACTCTCGGTCTGGATAATTCCTGCCAGATTCGAACACATACTCCTGACCTCTCAGCCACCACACCTACCGCTATGAAGCAGCTTCCACAGGAATTTTCGCACCAGCTGCACACATACCAGATGCGCACTCGCACCTTTTGGATCCTCTCTCCTCCCTCTACTGACAAGAACTTCGGTTCCCAAGGGCGTTCAACCTACCAGCGCCTTCAGACCATACCAATGGTATATAAGGCGCTATATAAGTGCAAAATAACATAACATAACATAACTTTCGCAGAGACAGGACGATGGTTCAGAGGAGGTGATAGCACATGCATCACGTGCCTTGAAGGGTGCAGAGTTGAGATATTCCGTTCTTGAGAAGGAAGCCTTGGCTTGTTATTGGGCTGTTGAGCGGTTTAGAAATGTTGTGTGGGTTATGGAATTTGTTTTGCGTACTGATCACAAGCCATTAAAGGTTATCTTCGAGAGTAAGGGTTTGGATAAGGTTTCACGCAGAGTAGCCGGATGGGTTACCAGGATGCAGGCCCACAAATTTTCCATGGAGGTTATACCTGGGAAGGAGAACAAGCTAGCCGACAATCTTTCAAGAGTAAGGGTTGCAACCCAGGAAGGGTTAGATGAGGAGATGGAAATGGAAATGGTGGTGGTTAACACAGAGGGAATTGTATCCAGAGAAGAGTGGCTGGTGGAAATTGCAAGAGACCCGATAATTAATAAGGTGATCACATATGTATCGACGTCTGTTTGGCCCAACAAATCTGAATTGGTCGAGGGTGAGAGGCCTTATTGGGAAGTTAAGGATGAGCTATCTGTCATTGATGGCGTGTTGTTCAGGTGGGAGGGAGCAGTCGCTCCGGCAGGTATTCGAAACTGAATTATCGATTTGGCTCATAGTGGCCACATTGGTATTACCAAGACCAAAGGAGTATTAAGATCAGATTATTGGTGGCCGGGATTCGACAAGGAAGTTGAGAATCATCTTGCACAATACCATTTTTGTATCAAGAGTGGGAAGGGAGAGGAGGCTAGGAAGCAGCCCCTGATTGATGTAGGAGTTCCATCAAAAATCTGGTGTGATATAGCAATGGACATTTTGGGTCCAGTTGACCTAGGGTATGGCCGAGGAAAGTATGTGGTATTGGTGGTTGATTTATTCTCCAGGTGGGTAGATTTCAAGGTGGTGCGTGAAATATCGGGAGAGAACATGGTGAAGGTGTTGCAGGAAATCTTTGCGAGTGTCATGATCTCTGCTTCCAAAAGGTCAGGGTTTTCCCAACTCCCTTGGAAGCAGATCCATAACCCAGGTTCCGAGTGCCAACCAGTCCCAATTGGGACCTTTTGGACCCAGTCCTGGCGCCAGTGGCACCAGGCTCATAAATATGCCCAGTCCCAGCGCTGGAAGCGCCGGGCTCATAATGCTTGGGTGGACTTACCTGCAGCAGACCATGCTGCTTACTTGCCTGCCAGTTGAGCCTCTGATCCTCTTCTGTTTGGAACTACTTTTCCTGTTGGGTGGGGCAGGAGCCACTCCCTAGATTCAGAACACTGGAACTCTTCTGGAAAGCAGGAACTCTTTTCTTATCTAGGCGTGGCTGTGGAAGGAGACACCTAAGCACTACAGGAGGCTATTTAAACCACACCCGATGGATGAATCTTGCTTTGCGTTATTCTGCATCCTCTGCAGCAGAACGCTCATCGTGTCTTCTGCATCTGATCCTGGGCCTAAGGAAAAAGGCTTACCATCCTGAATCCAGTCTTCAGCAACACCTATAAAGACAAGAAAGAACAGGTTAGCATTATGGTCTTCAGTGACAGCTCTTCACTTACCTGGTCCATCGGCTGTCACCAACGCCTCGCGCTGCATTCCGGCATCTGAAAGACAAAGGCTTACCTACTCTTCGTGCGCTCCGGAGGTCTTCACACTGCATTCCGGCATCTGAAAGACAAAAGCTTACCAACTCTTTGCACGCTCCGGAGGCCTTCGGCGCTGCATCCCGCATCTGAAAGACAAAACAAGGTGCGTTTAAAGACATTGGGGAACTTTAATACTCACGTGCCATTACTCCTTTCCACATCTAACCCAGTGGGTATTCCGGCACCCTGCAGCCGCTCCGAACTTGTACCTGCAAAATAAAAAGACAGTTAGAGCGCATCGTGAAGCAGGCAACAAGCGCTTACTTACGTGCTTCCAGGCGCTTCTATTCATCACACGGGCTCCATCTTCAACTCACTTCAGCCCGTCATCCGCCATCGCCGGAACCCTGCAAAACAAGAGACATCATTACTAAAGACTTTAAAGACATTAGAATTACTCGAAACTTACCGTTCGTGCAGTAAACGACGGACAGCAGTCCTCTGAAGTCAAGAGGCCTGCTCCCCTTATCCAGTGAAGAAACTGGTTACAGCACCCTGCCCCGAGGCAGATGGAGAGCACAGCGTTCACTTCCCTAAGGTGAGAGCGTTAACCTTTGGGGTTCTACAGGAGAAGAGAAAGGGAAGAAGAGAGAGACATTCAATAACCCAGTTCCTTAATCCCATATTTTCTATCTGCAGACATCTTACCCTTCGAGTCAGACATAAGTGCACAGAGGTCCAGCCCAAAGAGCCAGCCGTGTGTTACACATCACCTTTGAAGATACGGTATACGCCCAGTCAAGACCGGCGCCTCTACGGGAATCAGGTGAGCGTTACAGAACGCAAAGCCTACCACAAAACTCCCGTCCAGGCGCTATGGAAACCTCGGATACCGACCAGCTAGCCCAGTTACTTGGGGAACTAAGGGCAGAAGTGCATGCAGCCCGTCAGGAAACGAACGCTCTAAGAAGGGAACTGATTATTTCCAAGGAGCGAACAGATGATCTCGCTAGACAATTGCTACAGTCACAAGCCGGACAGACCCCGTTACCCGCATCTGGGGGAAATCTTCCTTCTACATCCTCTATGAATCCAGTGCAGATCAACCTACCTGGGAATGTACCTCTGGCTCCGCCCGAACGATTTTCTGGTGACCCAAAGAGGTTTGCAGTATTTATCAATCAGTGCCGGTTGCATTTCTTATGCCGGCCAGCAGCCTTTCCAACTGATCAAGCTAAAGTAGCTTTCGTGCTTTCGTACCTTAGTGGCAATGCGGCAGACTGGTCGATCCCTCTAGTAAATCAAGATGATCCAGTCCTCCATGATTTTCAAGCTTTTCAGCTCAGTATGGAAAAACTGTTCGCAAGACATTCACAGGGGCAGGCCTTGGACAATGAGCTTCTTTCGTTGCGACAAGGTAATCAAGACCTTTTGGCTTATATTGCGTCTTTCAACAGACTGATAGTGGAAACTCAATGGCCTGAGGACAAAAGGATTACGCTGTTTTATAGAGGTCTACGTGGAGAGCTCAAAGATGTGTTAGCCCAAGTAGTGAATCCCCCACAAGATTGTTCGGACTATATAGACTTAGTCGTTCAAATAGATCACAGACTGCAGAACAGGAAGGCCGATCGTTCCAAGTTTGATGCTCGAGTATTTTCCAAACCGCCAACTCCTTCCAAAGGAGTAGACTCCGGGGAACCCATGCAAATAGGGGGTCTGAAAGGTCCTCTAACACAAAAGGAGCGGGAAAGGAGAAAACAGTTGCAATTATGCCTCTATTGCGGAAACTCAGGGCACTTTCTTCGAGACTGTCCGGTGAAACCTGCCAAGAAGGCAGTAGGAGCTGCAGTTACCAAAGTTACAAACTCTGAGCAGGGAAACGACCTCGCCCGACAAGAATAGAGGTCCTCTTGCCGAGCGTGAAAACCAGTTCCGTGACCTCGCATTTCGTGATACCTATGGTCCTCGAAAGATTGCGTCAACACAAACTTTTCGCTAAGTTGGAAAAATGTGTTTTCAACGTGACTGAAGTTGAATTCTTGGGATTCATATTATCACCTGGCGGAGTGCGTATGGATTCAAAGAAGGTTGATGCAGTTCTCAAATGGCCATCACCATCCTCCGTAAAAGGTGTGCAAAGCATGTTAGGCTTCGCTAACTTTTACCGCAGGTTTATCCCCGAATTCTCTCAAATAGTCCAGCCCATCACTGCCTTGTTAAAGAAAAACAAACGTTTTGAATGGTCTACCGAGGCGGAACAAGCTTTCCAGGATTTTAAGACTAAATTTATCTCTGCACCAATCTTAAAACACCCTCGCCCCGAACTCCCCTACATCGTGGAAACTGATGCTTCAAGCCTTGCCATGGGGGCAGTTCTATCACAAAAGGACCCGGTAACCAATCAGTTGCATCCCGTGGCATTTTGGTCCCGCAAATTCTCGCCTCCTGAAATCAATTACACGATTACTGACAAGGAACTTCTGGCTATCAAGTCTGCCTTTAAGGCTTGGCGGCATTATCTGCTGGGGGCCCGACACACCGTTACTGTGATTACGGATCACCGAAACCTGCAATATTTGAAAACCGCAAAAGCCCAATCCTCTAGACAACTCCGTTGGGCATTATTCTTTGCCGAGTTTGACTTCATAATTACCTATCGACCTGGTACAAAGAACGGTAAAGCTGATGCCCTTTCTCGGATGGGAGTGGAAGAACACTTGATCAACCCTAAGCCTGTACCAATCATTCCCGAACAAAGAATTCTGGGTGTAATCGCCACAGAATCCATAGAGGAAGTTAAGGATAAAGCGAGGCAACTTGTAACTCCAGCAGACGTACAGAATTGGCATCTGCAGGGAAAGGACTTTGCAGTAAAGGACAACTTATTGTATTTCCAAGAACGATTATACCTACCCAGCACAGATTTACAGAAAAAAGTAATCTCTTGTTATCACGATTCTTTAATGGAAGGACATCCCGGTATGGCCAAGACCTCAGAAAAGATCAAGCGCTACTTCTGGTGGCCGTCTTGGAAAAAAGATATCAGAGACTTTATAATGTCCTGTGGAGTATGCGCCCAAAACAAGAGTCAAAAGGAAAGACCAGCAGGCCTCTTACACCCTATTGACATCCCACCTCGCCCTTGGCATACGCTTTCTATGGACTTCATCACCGATCTACCTCCATGCTCCGGATACAATACGATTCTAGTAATCGTGGACTTATTCTCCAAGATGGCGCATTTCATTCCGCTCAAAGGCTTGCCAACAGCAGCAACTCTGGCCCGAGAATTTCTCGAAAACATCGTCCGACTGCACGGTTTTCCTTCGGTTCTAATTTCGGATCGAGGTAGTCAATTTATTTCTCATTTTTGGCGAAGTTGCTGTCGGTCGGCTCAAATTGATGTGAGACTATCGACCAGTCACCACCCTCAGACCGACGGACAAACCGAGAGGACCAATCAAACTCTGGAACAGTATTTACGCTGCATGCTGCAACAAACTGAAAAAACTTGGAAAGACATCCTTTGGATAGCCGAATATGCCTACAATAACTCTGTCCATTCGGGAACTGGGAAAACCCCGTTTTTTCTTTTGTACGGCAGTCACCCTCGAACCTCGGAGTTGGATCCCCTCCAAGATCTTGAAACACCAGCAGTAGACAACCTGCATTCTACAATCACCCAAGCCTTTAAGGAAGCTGTTTCTCACCTTCAAAGGGCTAAAGAACAATACAAGAAAGGAGCAGATCAACATCGGAAGGAAGCCCCTCAATATCAAGTAGGGGATCAAGTCTGGTTATCCACCAAATATCTACCTCTAAAAGGGCCACGCACATTCAACCCAAGATACCTTGGTCCCTATTCCATCACTACCATAGTAAACCCAGTAGCGGTCAAGTTGGACTTGCCCCCGCACATGAAGATACATCCGGTCTTCCACGTCTCTCTATTAAAACCCGTGCAACCTCAAACCCGACTAACTAAATCTCCAAAACCTATCCTAGTTGATGGAGAACTCGAGTTTGAAGTCAAAAGCATTCTGGACTCCAAGATCTCCAAATCTAAACTATTTTACCTAATTGACTGGAAAGGCTACGGCCCCCAAGAGAGATCCTGGGAACCTGCTGAATATGTCCACGCTCCTCGCCTAATCAAAAGATTTCACCGAACATTTCCTGACAAGCCAAAACCCCCGGAGAAGCCCGGTTTGGGAGGGGCCTTGAGGGGGGGTACTGTCATGATCTCTGCTTCCAAAAGGTCAGGGTTTTCCCAACTCCCTTGGAAGCAGATCCATAACCCAGGTTCCGAGTGCCAACCAGTCCCAATTGGGACCTTTTGGACCCAGTCCTGGCGCCAGTGGCACCAGGCTCATAAATATGCCCAGTCCCAGCGCTGGAAGCGCCGGGCTCATAATGCTTGGGTGGACTTACCTGCAGCAGACCATGCTGCTTACTTGCCTGCCAGTTGAGCCTCTGATCCTCTTCTGTTTGGAACTACTTTTCCTGTTGGGTGGGGCAGGAGCCACTCCCTAGATTCAGAACACTGGCACTCTTCTGGAAAGCAGGAACTCTTTTCTTACCTAGGCGTGGCTGTGGAAGGAGACACCTAGGCACTACAGGAGGCTATTTAAACCACACCCGATGGATGAATCTTGCTTTGCGTTATTCTGCATCCTCTGCAGCAGAACGCTCATCGTGTCTTCTGCATCTGATCCTGGGCCTAAGGAAAAAGGCTTACCATCCTGAATCCAGTCTTCAGCAACACCTATAAAGACAAGAAAGAACAGGTTAGCATTACGGTCTTCAGTGACAGCTCTTCACTTACCTGGTCCATCGGCTGTCACCAACGCCTCCCGCTGCATTCCGGCATCTGAAAGACAAAGGCTTACCTACTCTTCGTGCGCTCCGGAGGTCTTCACACTGCATTCCCGCATCTGAAAGACAAAAGCTTACCAACTCTTTGCACGCTCCGGAGGCCTTCGGCGCTGCATCCCGCATCTGAAAGACAAAACAAGGTGCGTTTAAAGACATTGGGGAACTTTAATACTCACGTGCCATTACTCCTTTCCACATCTAACCCAGTGGGTATTCCGGCACCCTGCAGCCGCTCCGAACTTGTACCTGCAAAATAAAAAGACAGTTAGAGCGCATCGTGAAGCAGGCAACAAGCGCTTACTTACGTGCTTCCAGGTGCTTCTATTCATCACACGGGCTCCATCTTCAATTCACTTCAGCCCGTCATCCGCCATCGCCGGAACCCTGCAAAACAAGAGACATCATTACTAAAGACTTTAAAGACATTAGAATTACTCGAAACTTACCGTTCGTGCAGTAAACGACGGACAACAGTCCTCTGAAGTCAAGAGGCCTGCTCCCCTTATCCAGTGAAGAAACTGGTTACAGCACCCTGCCCCGAGGCAGATGTAGAGCACAGCGTTCACTTCCCTAAGGTGAGAGCGTTAACCTTTGGGGTTCTACAGGAGAAGAGAAAGGGAAGAAGAGAGAGACATTCAATAACCCAGTTCCTTAATCCCATATTTTCTATCTGCAGACATCTTACCCTTCGAGTCAGACATACAGTGCACAGAGGTCCAGCCCAAAGAGCCAGCCGTGTGTTACACATCACCTTTGAAGATACGGTATACGCCCAGTCAAGACCGGCGCCTCTACGGGAATCAGGTGAGCGTTACAGCGAGTGAAGGATTACCTGAGAGTGTTCTTACTGACAATGGAACGCAATTTACTGGAGGGCTATTTCCTGCATACTTAAAAAGGTGTGGAGTAAGTCATAGGAGGGCATCTCTTTATCATCCTGAGACCAATGGAGCGGTGGAAAGACTAAATAGATGTGTGATGGAAAGCGTACGCATGGGAGAGCAGTGTGGTTTCAATAAATTAGTGACGATTCAAAACAGAATGTGGGCATTGCGCATGGCACCCCATGCAACTACTGGATTGTGTCCATTCGAACTTATGAGGGGCCGAAAGCCTTTCTCGATGGCGTGTCCTCCATGGTTAGGGAGGAGCAGGGAGTCGGATGTAGTTATTGATGAAGTGAGAAATGCACTCAAGAAAAAGAAGAGTGAGTGGGTTATGTGAGAAAATAAGAGAAGAGGAAGGAAGGAATTGTATGTGGAGCAAGGTGATTGGCTAAGAATAAAGAAGGGTGTGGTGAAGAGAAAAGGTGATTCATTATACTCAGATCCAGTTAGAGTGGTTACTGTTATGAAGGGAGCAGTACGTGTGGAAGGAGGTCAGGTCTGGAACAAGAGTAGGGTGGCTACTGTGAAGAGAGGTCAAGTGTGAGGTTCAAGGGTCGTATGTATAAAACTTTGGAAAAAAAAGGAGATGTGTTATGATGTTGATCACTGCTGCATGGAAAGCCATGCAGTGGAATGTTTACCAGTTCAGGTTGTGATGATGTCACAGACCCTGTGTGTGTGTTTATGTTATTCTCAAGGTTCTGAGTTTGTCAGTTGAAGCCTCTTGTGCGAGAAGAGGAGTCCTCTGTGTTGTGGGGGCCTTTATATCCTGTTATCTAAATAAATACTTACCACGAAGACTTACCTGTGCCCAGAGTGTCTTCGTAACAGATAATTATTGACAAAACTGAGATGGGATACAGTCTTGATAATCTATGTAGAAATGCCATGAACCATCTGGATTGGCCACTAGAATGATCAGGGAATACCACAGACCTCCACATGGTTCTATTGCTCCCATCTTCAGAATCTTTTCTATTTCTCAGTGATGATTTGTCTTCTAACCTCTGGGATTTTGTAAGGTTTCAGTTTGACCACTTGCCCCTGCAGTGTCTGGATAGAATGGAAGAACATTTGAACTCTTCCAGGCTCCCCTTAAAAGACCTCAGCAAACTGTACAAAAAAATCTTGGAGGTCAGCCTGCTGATTCCTAATAAGATGACTGGAGATTAAGTGATGGGGCCCATCTTCCTCCACCTGAAGTGTAGCCATGTCTACTGTATTCTGCTCTACTGTGTGGGTCTTCCACTATTTTAAGAGATTGATATGGTAATTGTGGTTCTTTTGCCTTCTTCCTGGCGGTGAGATTATGTAGTTAAGAGGGTGATTATGTTCTCGGAATGTAAAGATTCCATACCACCTCAACACCATCTTGTTCTCAGAGGTGGGCCAGCGTAGTAAGACCTGGTCACCCACAGAAAAAGAGTGAGGCAATGCCTTTTGGTCTTGGTAGACGTTATGCTATTCCTGGCCCGTAGACAGATGGGTACTGACAATCTCTTGTCCTGCTTGCATATGGGACTTAGGTTTGGCATTGGCCTGAGATTTGGGCAAAAGAGCATCTTCCCTTTCTTCCCAGGTCTCTCAGAGCATATCCAGTATGTCTCAAGGTTATTTATCATATAATACATCAAAAGGGGGTAGCCTAAACAGGACTGCAGGATTTTTCTTACTACAAACAAGGCCCAAGTAATCATTAGGTCCCCGTTCTTGCCATCTGTTTCTACTAGTTATTTCAGAATGTGTTTTAGGGTCAGACTAAAATGCTCCAGTGGGCCATCTGTTTGAGCGTGGAACAGGGAGGTTGTCAAGGTTTTGTTATTGAGTATTTATTTTGCCTCCTGCATAAGGCGGGACATGGAGGTCATTCTTTGGTCGGTAAGGATTTACTTGGGAACCCCAACCCAAGACAGAAAGGGAATCAGATGTTTTAAGAGGTGTTGGGCAGTGTTGTTTCTCATAGGGATAGATTTGGGGAATCTGGGGGCGTTGTCTAGAATCACTATGATATATTTGTTCCCCAGTTGGGAAGGTTCAAGGACTCCCACAATGTCCATTGCGATCCAAGAGAGGTAAACGTCTATGATGGACAGGGGCTGTAAGGGGACTCAGGGTACTGCAGTATTTGATGTCTTTTGACAGATGTCACAAGCGGTCACATAAGTTTTTACATCCGCCTAAAACCCAGAACAATAGAACTTACTAAGGATCTGGTCTTGTGCTTTCCCTATTCCTTGATGCCCAACTGTTAGATGGAAGTGTGCCAGTTTCATCACAATATTTCAATGGCTCTGGGGAATGTCCCGTTTTTGTTCCATCTTTGCCCCCCATAGCCACTATATAGGATGCCCTTCCTTGCAAAAAAGAAGGGGCCTGTTTGATTTGTTCTTTGGATATGCAGGATCAAAAGCTTTATTCACATTCTGATCATTTCTCAGATCAGGTAGGCTAACAGTGTCCTCTGTCTTCAGGGAATTGAATTATTATATTGTTATAAGCCTCTCCAAAAGCTAGGTTACCTCTTGGGACAGGCTCTGAGTCTCTTGGATTCGGGGGGTCTGATCATGTTCTAGAATACCTTGAGCACCTTTCCTACTGCTGTCTTCTACAGAGCCCCTGCCCTCTGCCCCCCAGCACCCTCCATCGACACCTGGACTTTTACTTGCTGCACTTTGCTGTGGGGTAAGGAGCTGACAATGTGGGACGTTTCGGCAAGTTGCGGCGAGCAGCTTTCAAAACTTGACTTAATTGCACATTTCACTGTGCGTGCATACTTTATCTAAATTGAATTGCCATACTGCGCTCCGCGCATTTCCACTGGTGATTTGTTGTGAATTTGCCATATTGAGGCCTGATGCCTTAGACCTTCCAAGATGGCCGTGTGCTGGGCTAAGTTTTCGAATTGCTGTTGTTTTGCATCTTATGGTGCCAGCTCCCGCCTCCCTCTCCCATTGGTTGCCATTGGCCCCTTTAGCCAATGGCTGCAACCGGGAGGCGGGAGCCAGCCACACCATCGAAGGCCCGCCTCCATCCTCACTCACTCCTTTCCTACTGCTGTCTTCTACAGAGCCCCTTCCCTCTGCCCCCCAGCACCCTCCATCGACGCCTGGACTTCTACTTGCTGCACTTTGCTGTGGGGTAAAGAGCTGACAATGTGGGACGTTTCGGAAAGTTGCGGCGAGCAGCTTTCAAAACTTGACTTAATTGCACATTTCACTGTGCGTGCATACTTTATCTAAATTGAATCGCCAAGCTGCGCTCCGCTCATTTCCACTGGTGATTTGTTTTGAATTTGCCATATTGAGGCCTGATGCCTTAGACCTTCCAAGATGGCCGTGTGCTGGGCTAAGTTTTCGAATTGCTGTTTTTTTGCATCTTATGGTGCTGCAACCGAGAGGCGGGAGCCGGCCGCACCATCGAAGGCCCACTTCAAAGGCCCTCTCTACCACTGTCCACCACGGTACGCCCGATCCCCACCTCCTGTGAGTGTCTGTGCCCCCCCATTCCCCCCTGTGAGTGTATGTGCTCCCCCATGCCCCCCTGTGAGTGTCTGTGCTCCCCCATGCCCCCTGTGAGTGTCTGTGCTCCCCCATGCCCACCTGATGTTCTGCCTTCTGCCCCTTCCCCCCTCCACTAATCCCCTCTTCTTTGTCATCTTCCTACTCCTCGCCCCACTATCTTTCTCCCTCCTCTCATTCTTCCCCCACTTAGCACTTACTCTTATCATTTGTCGCCTTGATTTTTGATAGCAGCCTGTCTGTCTCTCCACCTCCCCTCCTTGTCTTCTCCTCCCCCCCACTCTATTAATCTGTTAATGAAAAAATGTGCACTGTAGCGTGTCTTGTTCATCTCCTTCCCCACTCTTATCCCCCCGTCCTCCCCTCCCACCCCTCCTCCTGTTACCTCTTGCACGACATCAATTGTCGTCAGGCATAGTAATGTTACTGCTTGTTTTGTTCTCCTTCTTTCCCTTCCCTCTTTGCCTTATTTGTTTTTATGCACTTGCACTATCTGAAATGTCGTCAGGCCTAGTACGATAGTTATTTTTCGCATTCTGTATTGTTTCAAGGACTTTAAATGAATGTAACTGTATTTTGCTATGTTCCCTCCCTCCTTGAAGTGCTTTGAAACACATTGTGTATGGGCGCTATATAAATAATCAATCAATCAATCAATCAATCAATCAGCTACAGCCTTCCCCTGTTTTACTCTATAGCTCTGGTTGCCTCGTTGTGTAACACTTTCTTGACTTCTCCCATATTATCTGAATCAATTACCCTTGCGGTCACGTCCAAGAAATATTTTCACACCGAGTCTGACTTAGTCGCTAACCTAACATAAGTCTCTTATGGTGGAGAGATTGGCTAAGCCAGTAGGGATTAACCATGCTTCATGTGCTGGTATTTCCATTTGTATTAGGTTAAAGAGGTCAAATCTTACAGACTGAGAGGTGGCTTCTACAGGAAGTCTGGCTCAGGGGTCTAATTGTTGAACCAATATGTGGGTCAACCCTGTATCAAGTTGTATGGATTCCACTTCTGACACTACTTGTGGTAGGTGAGAATCAGCAATCGGACAATGTAACATCGGGTAGCGTTAGTTTATTTCTTTAGCTTCAAACAATCTGTCTGCATTAGCTAAAAGCTGTTCTATAAAGAAATATGGAAAATAGGTGCTCCTCAGAATGCCAATAAATGAATAACTGTTTTTTCCAGAATCCTATTCTAACATATCTCTGTCACTATTCCTTAAAGAAAACATCTTACTTACAAAACAATAATATTAGCCCTTAGTGAGGTGTGAATGTGAGGGTCTGGGTGCGGACCTGTAACGCCCACTCCTGTACCTCCGCCATGAAGATTGTTTGCCCACAAGTCCAGTTCAAATACAAAGAATTCCAGCCAAGTCTTGCTTCATCTCCTCTCACTCTGGGAGCCTTTAAGTCTTTTTTCTTCTTGCCCTATTTCTAGGGTTCCCTAAGTCACTCCCCCCTCCACCTTCTGGGATATTCTTCATTGTTTTCCCCCAGTCTGGGCTTTTCCTGGTCACACTCCCCACTCTGGGATGCTGCCTGTTTCTCCCCACTCTGGGAAGATTTCCATGTATCCCCATTCTGGGAAGCTTTCCACGTCTCGCCACTCTGGGGCCTTTCTTGGATTCGGTCCACCCACTCTGGGATGCCTTTTCTTTCTCTTCCTTTTGGCCACCTTCCCTTCCCCTGGGGCCACGGCATACCTGTTTGCTGCTGGCAGAGCTCCGCGGTGCACGCGTTGCGTCAGGCCTGTTCATTGGTAAAGTTGTAGCTATGCTCTCCTTCTGTATACCAGGGTATACCTTCCTCAGGGTTGTGCTCGGGTCTTTGCTGTTGGTGTTGCATTGCTTGTGCGACCTATCAGCCGGTCCTTTTGATATTTTACCATGTTTTACAATATGATGGATTTCTTTTAATTTGTATAGCTTTTGTATGTTGTCTTTTATGAAGTCCATGTGCTTCGAAATAAAGATGAATACATTCATTCTATCAGCCGGGCTCTGTGCTGCCTGGAAGAGGTTCTCCCTCCTCCTCATGGAGTTGTAGGCACGGACGAGTCGCTTTCGCAACAAATTAACTGAGCTCTGCTTTGGCTATGCAAGGCCCCAGACTCAGAGGTGGTGGCTCCTCTTTGGGGAGACACGACAATCTCCCTGGAATCCTCAGGGCATACCCCCATTTGAAATCCTATTGGGCAAAATTATGATTTCATGCAGCAGATTTGCACTTGAGCATTCACTGAATCGCTAGCAACAAAGTAACACATTCAAATTGGTGACACCTCGATCGAGTGGTGGTCTTTACTATTGCATGCTGGGAAGTATAGTTTGCTTTTTAACATTGTAGGTAGTGGCACACAAGTCCTACCAAGCAAGGGGAAACGAATGCTGTCTCAAGGTTGACAGAGGACTATATGAAGCTTGTAAACAGTGACAAGGGAAGTGCCTGATTTCTTAACGGTGGTGGGGAAAGGAGAAGTTACATGGGCTTTGACAGGTACTGCCTGAAGAATTGCACATGCCACGGTCTTACTCTACCGCCCGATGGGTTCTTCTGGAACCATTCATTGATATGACTTCCTAATGGCAACCTGCTGTTATTTTTGGCAACGGAGGCTTGCACGCCTGTATGCAAGCACAAAGTTACTGTGGAATTAAGCACCGAGATGGTTGGCCAATACCACCCCAGGTAATGCCCCCGGGGTCCATAGTGACACGCGAGGGCCTTAACGAGGCCCCGGGGCATTACCGCGGACGGTATTGGCCCACTGTCGAGGGGCTTATTGCCATTAGTACCCTGGCCCGTTAGACGTGGATACTAATAGCATTAAAAAAAGTCAAATAAAATGCCCACCGGGAAAGGGAAAACAGAGTTTGTTTTCCCTTTCCATGCCTGCCCTCGGGAGCTGACGCGCTGGGAACCGAAGTGTTCCCATTGCGTTCGGTCCTGAGAAAAGAAGAAAAAAGAAGGTAAGTGGGTTGGGAGGGTGGAGAGGGCATAGTTTGCAGGAAAGGGGGGTGGAGAAAAGAAAAAAACATACTAGAGTCCCCGGCAGGGCACCAAGGCAACCTCCAGCCGTGGGGAGGCTCAGAGTGGGGATTGCCCCGTTTCGAGCCTTCTTGTGATGGGTGACCCTCCTGCGTGTATTGCCCCTTTAAGGGGATGTGTCCCTCCCACGTGTATTGCCCCTTTAAGATGGGCCATGACTGTGTCATGGCCCAAGCTAATAAAAGGAGCCCCTGCAGGCACGTGAGACAGAACGGCTGCAGACTCCGTGGAAGGTTGGTCCGTGTCTCATTGATGATGTAGGCCGCAGGCCTACATGTGGGAGGTACAGGCCTGCAGGCCCTGTTGCCATGGGAACCTCGTGCCAGGACGGTGGCCGAGGTCTGCATGGTCAGGACCCTGGCAGGCTGTGCCCCCACCCCGATGGCGCTGATGTCCCCTAGTGCCACGGGGCCTGCCGGATGGACATGGCAGGCCCCAAACTCCCACAGGCGCTGGGCCTGTTTGGTGCTGTGAGGAAGCAGCACCCCGGGGGGCCTGCCGGATGGACATGGCAGGCGACCCCCAACAATGGCGACGAGGGCTGGAGCCCATAGTGGCGTCGGCCGCCTGAGGTATGGAGGAGCTGGGGGTGGCCCAGGGCCCCGGATGCGTGGGCCCGGGCCACCTGGTGCCCCGGTTCGCAGTGCGGTGCTAGCCGCACGCAAGGAGAAGCGGCGTCGGCCGCAGAGGAGCTGGCGGCCCCTACCGCGAAAAGGGAAACAAGGACGGCGAGCTACCGGCCCGTCTCCCGAGGGAGACGCAAGGCAGTCCCATAACAATGAGAGGTGGCCCCGGGAGGAGCAGCGTGAGCTGCCCCACCTCAGACCCCCAACACTTCTCATTGGCTAAAGGGCTGCCATGCCCCTCTCCGTGAACAAACACAGGCAACTACGTGTGTCCACGGGATTTCACCGGGGTATGGCTTGGAAACGTGGATGCACGCACAATGAGTACTAATGTTATTTACAGCGAGCCAAGACTAAGGGCCTCATTACGACCGTGGCGGTAAGGGGTTTACGCCAGCGTTAGCTGCGCCGACCCCTTACCGCCAATTACGAGGTCCCTTAGCGCCATGGAGCTTTTAACACCCGCTTTTAGCTATGGGGCAAAAATGGGAATGGGGAAGGGTAAATGGGGATTGGGGACTTACCGCCCCGCCAAGGTCGGAATGGGGCGGTAAGTCCGCCAACCACCATGGCGTAAACGTAGTTTACGCCATGGTGGTAAAGTAACTTACCGCCTGGGTCGCAATGAGGCCCTAAATCTGCCATGAAGTGCAGATAAAGACTGAACATTCGAAGACATACATTGGAAAAAATATCACGCTACTCCACCAGAGTTGCAGTACTAAAGAATGAAAAAATGTCTTGTTTTTGGATAAGCTAATTTTGTCCTGGCGCGAAATGCCATGAAACATGCCAACATGAAGGACATGTTGAACATTGAAGGGCTTTAACAGATTCAGAGACATTGCCAGAAAAACACCAAATACTGTTTTCAAAGTGACTTCACTTTCACAGCCAAGCGGTTGAAGAAAAGAAAGGATAATATTACAAAGTATGGCATGTCTTTTTATTGTGCATAATGATCACTGTCCGGGTGGCTTTTTAATAACAGTGGTGTACTAATATAATTACAAGTTAATACAAATCCCTAAATGACTGCTTCATTTATTTTAGAAATCATGCTACTGAAAAAATATTCAGCGATGAATGTAAAAAGGCAATGCTAATATGTATTACTAGGCAGAGGGTCTTCTGTATTTATGTGGCAACATCGGATTTCATAAATACGTTTAGTGTACGTTCTTCTCTGGTGGCCGCAGACATCATAAGCAGGTGGTGGCATAGCACAAAATGTGAGGGCCCCTCTGTGAGCTATGCGGAGGGCCCCCCAGCTCGGCAACAAATTGTGGGTTGTGCCACATTCTGGGCCGGCCTTGCTTACCACGCTTGCACAATACACACAATCATGCTGCTGCAGGGGCATGCTGCACACTGCACTCAGAGAAATATATAACGATGTGTTTTAATGTGACAATAATCCCCGAGTCAGCGGGCCAATACCGCCCCATGTAAATCCGCCGGGGCCCATAGTTGCAGGCCTGAGCGTAGCAAGGGGGCATTACCGCAGGCGGTATTGGCGCGCCGTTGGGGGGCTTATTGCCATTAGTACCCTGGCCCGTTAGACCTGGGTACTAATAGCATTTTTTTCTGTTCCGAAACGCTGCTGTCAAATAAAATGGCTGCCGGTAAAGGGAAAATGGAGTCAGTTTTCCCTTTCCATGGCGGCCATCGGGAGCGGACGCGCTGGGAACAGAAGTGTTCCCAGCGCGTTCGCTCCTGAGAAAAGAAGAAAAAAGTAAGTAAGTGGGGTTGGGAGGGTGAGGAGGGGAGAGTTTGCAGGGGACGGGGGTGGAGGAAAGAAAAAACATACCTGAGTCCCAGGCGGGGGACAAAGGCAGCCTCCAGCCGTGGGGAGGCTCGGAGCGGGGATTGCCCCATTTCGAGCCTTCTCATTGGCTAAAGGGCTGCCACGTCCCCCACCGGGAACAAGCGCAGGCATGTACGTGCGTCCACGGGATTACTCCGTGGTATGGCTCAGAAACGAGCCAATCACGTTAAGTGTATCCCGTGGATGCACGTACGCCGGATACTAATGCATAATACAGCACACTTTCTGAGAAAATTGGCTAAAACGCCAGAGTGTTTGCAATTGTCTTGTAGGGTAACACCAATCCAAAAATGTAATACATGCAAGTCACCAACAGTGTACAGGAACATTAATGCTTTCATTCATGTAATGTTTTGCTATTAAAAATGCAATGCTACAATGAAAACATATCCAACTGGCTGCACAATGTAGACCAGTCTAGGCACGTAATAACATATTACAGTAAAACATGCCATGCCACATTAAGACATACCTAGACTGGTTGCACCAAAATGCCAGTTGGAGCAATAACACTTATCATGGTTATTTTATCACAGATGCCCAGACAAATATACAATGCCACAGTAAGAAACAACTAGACTAGCAGCACCCAAATGCCAGTGTAACCAGGTAATTACACTTAGCAGGACGGCTTTATCAGAGAAGCCCATTTAAAAAAAAGTCCAGATAAGGTAAGAAATAACTAGACTGGCTGCACCAAAATGCCTGTCTAGTCAGTAATAATACATATCATGCCTGCTTAGCCTGGACGTGGAGGACCATTACAATTTAGCACACAATCACCTCCTCCTGGCCCCCACGCATCCCCTATTCATCCCACCCATTACCCCAACCATCAAAATTAGCTCCTCTGCCCAGAATGACTTCCACATCCCCCTTCCTTGTCCCAGTGTTTTTAATGTGATGCACCGGGACAAGGAAGAGTGGGACTGCGAGTAGTGACGATTACAGGTACCTAAGCCAGGCATTATATCCATGTCCCGCTGCCTAGTCCCAGTACTTGAGGTATGAGACAAAGTGCCTCATACACAAATACTGAAACGAGGAAGAGTAGGGTTAGGAGTAATGAAGATTACCAATAAGTAATCCAGGCTTAAGCACAAGCACAGACACCATTCACCATACACTCACACACACTCAGCCACCCATACATTTATCTGTGCACCCTTTCAACATACACTCGTGCACACTAAGGCAGCCACCGATACATCATGCATTCACACACATTACATTATGTACATATACACACACACTAACATGCACATACACACCTTTAAACAAAATAAATGTTCTTACCCTTTTAAATCCGTTGGTCCAGGGAACGAGACCTTCAGCTCCCTGCAGCAGCCAGGAACACTTGTTCAAGTCATTTGCAGGGGATATGGAGGCCTCCATCTCATGGAGTGGAGTCCTATGACTTAAAAAAGAAATAGTTTCTTTTTGAAGTCACTCTGCCTTCACTTATTGAAAGTCATTTCTTCATGAAGGCAGAGTGACTTCAAAAAGAAACTTTCCTTTTTAAGTCATAGGCCTCCCCCACACCATGACATGGAGGCCTCCAGCTTAGAGGCTTCCATGCCATGAGTTTAACTCAGTCTGCCTTCATAAAGAAATGATTTGCGTTACAAAACTATTTATTTTTTAAGTCCAATGGAGCCCCCGCTCCCAGGACATGTGGCAGCCGAGCACCCTGCAAAGCGGTAGATGACGGGGCTAGGGGCTAAAACGCACTACGCCAATGCAAGCAGGAATATTTACCAGGACAAATTAGCATGCCCATTGCCACAAGATTGCCGCAGCAAACACGGGTGGGTTGCAGTGATAAATATATCGAACTGTAATTGATTCTCACTAAAAACAGACTTATGATAAATACTTGTTTTTTGTATTTTATTTATTTGTATGGCACTCTAAGCCCGTAGGCCTCTGGGCACTCTTCTTACATAGGCAGTTACAGAAGGTACAAAGGCAAAGATATAAGTTTACGTAGTTTACTGTTAGAGAGAATTCTCACCTAAGTGCTAAATTCCATCTACCTTAGAGCCCACCAGCTCTTTTGCTATATTTTGGGACTTTGAACTTTTCATTTTCAATGTGTTTTACTTTTGTGTTCTTTGGATGTGGTGTTTTTAAAACAATTCCATAGGCATCATCTTTTTCTTGTGTGTCAAACAGCACCTTCAATGCAGTGGCAAAGGGGTGTCTTTCAGACTCCCCAAGGTTTACATACCTTCTCTGGGACTGACTACTGTCTCCCAGAGCATGTAAAGTTAAATTGACTTTACTAGTCTTTTTGAATTTACAGACTCAGACAAACTATCTTCCTATAGAGTGCTGGGGGGTTTCCTAGAATCCCCTGAGTCTAAACACTCATGTAACAGTCAAATGTTACCCTTTTCTACTTGAAATGGCTGGTGGCAGTGCTTTTTAACAAACTACCATGATTTGTCCCGACCGCGAACACCGGGAGCTAAAAATCGGGTCAGCCATGTTTTTCAATATGGCACCCAAGACCTATCTGTAAAAACAGACTCCGGTCAACTTTTTTCGCTGTTTCTTTAAGGAAAGGTCCTTCTAATGTTTGTCTCTGCACGCCAAACCAGGTTTGGTCCCTTTGTTTGTTGGCCTTTGGCGGGCTTCAGTGGTGAAGCCCTCCTCTGGCGCCTGTGTATTTGGGGCAGACAGGATGTGAGGGGGTGCCCGAAACTCCCTGTGCTTAGTCTCCTAGGAGAGCTAAATTCACTGTGGCGTGATTGGCCGGCTGGCTTTCCGGCAAGGACAGACACCCTGCTGGCTGAGTGACAGCTAGACTGGAATGAATGGGGGAAAACTGTTTAAAAGCAGGCCCCTGGGACTTGGAAAGCAGAGTCGACCACTGGAACGAAAGAACCGAAGACGAGCTGAAGGAAGACGACTGCTGCAACTCCTGGTCCACCGGTGAAACCCTGCTGCAGGTCCGAATCACCTGAAACTACATCGACAGAGAAGCGCTTCAAGGTTAACTTCTCTCCTTGAGTTGGGTGGGAACAACCAACTCGCAAGTCACCTGGACACCGTCCCTGGACTGGTTGGATTTCTTCAGAGTGCTGTTGAAAACTGTATAGCCAGTGAGTAGGATACCAGTTTGTGGTCTTTAAGGCACTCACACCTTAAACTGACGTTTTGCCAAGCTTGTGGCCTCTTCCCTGGGCAGTGCAGGAACCTCCCGATGTCCTTCTTCTTGTCGCTACGACTGAAGCTCAGGAACAGCGAGATCTGCAGGAACTGCCAGGAACAACCGCCTCACCTACAGCTCTTCTTCATTTAAAAGGTACTATGCAAGTGCGGTCCAGAACTCTGTTCGGCCGCAGTGAAGGTTTGTGAAACTTTCCCAACTTTGAAGGCTTGTCCTTCCCTAAACCGACATATAACTTTTCGTCTGACCAACTACTTCTAAAAACTGTGGCAAAGATTTAACCGTTTACTACCAGAACTGTGCTTTCTCATCCAAGACCCTGAACTGTTTACTTTGGCCCAGGTCTATTGAATTAAATTGCTGGTTGTTGTGAACTGAAACTATTTGCCCTATTTCTGAAAAGTATTTTGTGCTTGATTCTTTTAACCTTGTCTTTTTACCCCTTTTTAAAGTAACTGAAGTGACATTTTGCTCCCACTTCAGTGGAGTTGAACTTGTTCAGAAACTGATTGGTTGTGTATTGTAGTATATTAAATTGTGACATTGAGCTGCTCTTGCTAGTGGAATGTTTTCCAAATGACTGTGTATATACATGTATATTCTTTTACCAAGAAACCTTGAGTAAGTGTTTGTTTGAATCACTGTGATTGCTAGTCCTTTGTGTAACCCCTTGTACTTCTCACTTTACTCTTGAGATAAGTCTGGTTGCTCAGCCACTGCTACCACATTACTGTGTAGTACAGGCTTGTACCAAAGGTGAAATTGTACTGACACTTGTAGTCTTCATTGTGTGTAGTTTTCCCAAAGGGTACTGCATTTGATTCTGCCTAACATTTACAAAAAGGCATGAAAAGAAGTTTATGTAATTCACAGAAGGAGCAAAAAAGCATAGAATATAAATTTGATAGAGATTTGAAAATTATACACAATTTACAAGATATACATTTGAGTGAGATAAAAATGACAAATTTTGTGGGAAGAGATTGCATGGCTGTCAGAGTATGTTTCTTACATATGGCACAGTGGGAAAGTCTGCCGGCGGTTAAGGTCGTAAGGCCTATTGGTAGCTGTCGTTCTTGGGCCAGAAGCCAGGTTTTGATATTCCTTCTGAATGGATGGTAGGTATGTTCAGTTCTTAGTGGGAGGGGTAAGGTGTTCCATAATTTGGATGCTAAAACCGGGAAGCTACTACCAGCTGCCTTTTGCAGCTTGAAACTAGGGATGTTGAGGCAATGTGCCTGCGCCGACCGCATGGGGTGGTCAGAGGTATTGCGTGCAAAGTTTTTGGAAAGGTAGCTTGGTGCTAGGTTAGCGAGAGATTTATGGTTAAGTGAGAGGGTTTTGAAAGCAATCCTTTGCTTAACCAAAAGCCAGTTCAGGTTACGTCTTACCTCAGAGATGTGTTGAGATCTGGGAATATTAAGAGCTGCCCTGATGGCATTATTTTACAAACCAGTGAACAAAATGTTTTCAAGTTTTGTTGACTGGTTCCAAGGTAAAGTGCGTTACAGTAGTCTAACTTGGAGAGTACTAGAGCTCTAGTTATAGCGATACAGTTGGGTGTAGAGAGGTACGGTCTGCAGGCTGTAATTAGCTTACAAGAAGTGTAAGCTGTAGAGGAGGCTGACGCATTAACCTGTCTAGATAGGTTTAGAGATGAGTCAATGTATATACAAAGAGTTTTTACATCTTTAGAGACCTTAATAGAGTTGCCATCAATATTAAAAGCTTCAAATTGTTTGTCTAATCTGTTGAGTTTGATCTTAGAGCCTAGAAGGAGAAGTTCAGTCTTCTCATCATTGAGACACAAACCATGTTTAGCCATCCAAGAATGAATGACACTGTAAATGTTGTTAAGTACTTTGGCGTTGTAATCATAGTCTCTGGAGATGGGTATGAGTATCTGGGTGTCATCTGCATAGTTGGTGTAGGTGACACCCAGATAGTCTAGGTCATCGAACAGAGGCCAGAGATCATAAATACATTGTATAATGTGGGAGACACACAAGAGCCTTGGGGAACCCCACACGTGACATGTGCCGGCTCAGCCGAGGCTAATGGTGAAAAAACTCTCATTGACCTATTATCAAGGAGGGACGGATCCACGTGGTGACTTTATCGGAAAAGAGAGCTGCTGACTTTAGGTGCGAGCAGAGGACTTTGTGATCTACTAAGTGGGATGCTGCCGACAGATCAAGTTGTAGGAGTAAGGCAAGTTTCCCTTTGTCTTTTATCTCCTCAATTTGCATCTTCAAATCAATTAAGGACGTTTCGGTGCCATGTCTTGGCCTGAAGCCAGATTGTCTGAGGCCCAGCAGGTTGTTAGTTTCTAAGTGCTCTTGAATCTGCAATTAGGCTGCTCTATCAATAATTTTTAGAAGGAAAGGGACCGTAGTGATAAGTCTATAGTTCATGGGGATAGTAGGGTCTAGGGCGGGCTTTTTGAGAAGCAGGAGGACCCATGCGTCTTTGCGGTTGCTAGGCACTATGCCTGTTTCGAATAACGTGTTGATTAGAGAGGTGATGAAGGAAGCCAATTCTTTGACTGCCTCCTTAATGATGGGTGCAGGACCGATATCTCCCTGGCATCTTGAGGGTTTTAATTTGGTGATTATGTCCTCTACCTTCTTAGTGGTAAGAGGAGAGAAGTTGAAAGGTTTCATAGTTGTTGGGAAGGCAGTGGAGGTTGTAGGTATGGAGGCAGTATCCACGATCATGAGTTTTATAGATTCAATTTTATTTTGCAACATGGTTATTTTGTTCAGTGATGCTGACTGGATGTTGGTGCACCATGTGGTGTTTTTAATGCAGGTATCTGGTGTAGGTGCCGGGGATTCCAGTTCTCTAAGTACTTTAAAGAGTTCTTTGGTGTTAGATTGAATGATACAGGTATTATAAGTTTCTTTTTTTGCTTGTAGGATGGCTTCATTGTAGTTAATGAAGCAATTATAAAGCGGTCTTTCTAAGAGGCTTCTGCGTTTCTTTTAGATTTGTGCAGTAATCTAAGGTGTGGGGTGAACTACGAGTTTAGATGCGTGAGAGGGTTTGGCTTTGTGTGGTTTGATGGGGGCAATTGCGTTGAGTGTGGTGTGGTTAAACACTCCACTAAGACCCTGGGGTCTGAATGTTTAGTGTTGGTGGCATTGATGATTGATTGTAGTAGTGGAAGTAGCTTTTCCAATGTTATATTTTGAGAGTTCCTTGTTTGAGTGGGGCGGGGGGTGAGGTTGTAAGGGTTGTTCTGAATGCATTCATCCTTTATCGTAAATGAGATCAGGTGGTGGTCAGTCCAGGTGAGTTAGATAGGATGTTGATGTTGCAATTGATGTCTGCTAGACAGTCTAAAGTCTTACCTTTATTGTGGGTGGGTTCTGCGATCCAGTGTGTGAAGCCTAGTTCAGTGATTGAGCAGGCAAGGGTAGCAGCCTTAGACCCTCATTCCGAGTTTGGAGGTAGCCATGACGCTATTAGCGCCATGGCTGCCTCCAAAATCGGTCCGACTCCGGTCTGGTGAAGGGAGTAATTACCGGTCCAGTCCGAGGTCGGCAAATGGGAAGGGGGAAGGCGGAAATAACGGTACCACAAATTGCGGTACCGTTATTGACCCCGGAATCCCTTTGCGGGTCCCGTCCATAATGCCTGGTAAAACCAGGCGTTAAGGGAGGACCCGCAAAGGGACCTCAGAATAGGGCGCCATTACAGGTACCCGGTATCCCTTTGCGCCCAGGTCGTAATGACACCCTTGGTGTCTTTTACATCTTGGAAGCCTAGGTTAAGTTCCCCAAGTATGATTATTTGTGAGCCGGGCTTAGTGTTGTTTGAAAGGAGAAGAGTGATATCTTCTTCAAAGGTGGATACAGGCCCAGGTGGTCTGTATACAAGATGTATGGCGATAGTGCGAGAGGCATAGATGGCTAGTTTGATGGTCAGTAGTTCGGCAGATGGGATGGACTGGTTAAATATGGGCCTAAGGTCAAGTGCCGTTTTTGAGATGAAGGCAATTCCTCCACCTTTGGCTCGGTTAGCGTCTCTATCAAGTCTGATGATAGAATACTTGTCTGGGATGGCAAGTGAGAGAGGGGGGTCCTGCTGCAGCATGGAGCCAAGTCTCTGTGACTCTAGGAATCAAGGTCCAGAGATGTTAAGGTATCAGCAATATCGGGGTCATGTGCTGGTAAGGATATGGGATTAATCACTGCTCCTTTGATTAGGGTGAAGGAATTGTTGGGAGTATTGTTGGTTTTGTCAGGGGATCTGCTAAACTGGCAGAAGTTTTGTTATTTAAGTGGTTGTTGAACAGGCATAAGTCTAGAGCCAAGCCTTTCATTTCTAGATTTCAGCGAGCAGGGTTGGTTTGGTGAGGGTCTTTTGGTGAATTGTTTGATCCATAGGTCAGGTGCGTTCAAATATGGATTGTTTGGGAATTCTTGCAAATTAGGATAGGGTTTACTGGCTGCTAGAAGGCCCTGGGGTAGAAATGGGGTGTGTGGTATATAATCTAGAGCAGATTATCTCCTAGGCGCGGCTAGAAGGGTATTTTGGGAACTGGGTGAAGTATTCTTGTTAATAGAAGGCAGCTTATGGAGATCCCTATTAACTCCTGAAGTCATGGTGGAATGGACCATAGAGCTCAGCACAATGTGAAAGTAAGTGGTAATGAGATGGCGCGTGAGCATGGCTTACTCACAGAGGGTGAAGGTTAAGGAACTACTGGGTGCTAGGGCAGGTTGCCAACGAGTTAAACAAGATGCGATAAGCAAGATGCAACGCACAGCATAAGCACAGCGTTAGGCCTAATGGGGTGTTCGCAGTTAGGGCAAAATCAGCTAGGTATAACATTTGGCGTAGGCATGGCATTGGGCAACACAATCAGCTAACGTATAGCATTTGACATAGGCGTAAGATCAGACAAGTAACGTAATATTCAACATGGGCACAACTTTAGGCCAGATGGAGTTTACACAGTTATGGCAGAAATAGGCGAAATGCAGCGTTTCATAATGGCATAACGTGAGGCAGTGCCTGTAACTATCACAGTAGTACGGTTTTGGTCCTAGTACCGTTTTCAGAGTTTAAGGTAAAGTCAGTTAATAGATATCGCGGTAGGAGACAACATATTATGTTAACATTGAGTTGAGGTTGTGCAGTGGTAAGGTAGGAAGGTTAAAGGTCTGTACATCGGTCGGTATGATGGCGCTGACCGCGCGCTGCTTGTAGCTCAGTAGCAGGTCAGCATCAGAGGAGGTGCGAGAATCTATGACTGGATGTGCTAGGCGGTGAGCAGCGCAGCACGGCGAAACAAAAACAATAATGATGAGAGTTACGGTTGTAGAGAGCAAAAGACTGTGTCAAAGGGCTTATGTCTCGTCGTGGATGCGAAGTAGGGCACGTTCCAACGGGACAGTTTACCAGCTGGCCGAAGTTCACCCCCCTTTTGCCTTGTGGGCGCTTTGAAACACAATTCTTGCTGTATAAGGGCCTTAAAAATGCCCAATAAAGGTTATAAATAAATAAATAAATAAATAAATAAATAACATGAGTTGTAATCTCTGGTCTAGACTTCTATTATAGTGGCTTTTATGAGGTTCATTAGAGAAATCTTCCATAAAATAGATAAGATTTAAAGGAGAAAGTCCCCTATCTTTTAGCAAGAGACTTGATTTTGATCTTAATAATGAATGTTTTAAGAGGGTGTTTTAGGATTTGTAATCATATAATTAATCGTTTCTGTTTTATAAGTGGTTTTAATTGGTTGATGTATTGTTTTTGAACTGAAAATGTGATGAATTAATATTGCTGGTCCCCTTCTGCAATGTCAGAGGCTGTCTAAACAATAATGGCGTGGAAGATTGCCCAGAGCAATGCCAGTGGTTTAAAATAGTTAATAAACTTCCACTTATCACAGTTTTTGGATACAATTTGTCCGATAAAATACTTCTAATAGTTTACACCCACAGCTCAGGCACAATGCCTGTAGTGTACACAGTCTTCTCCACAGGTTCATAACATGTTTTTGCTCTCTGTGCCATAGGGCAATAAACAACATCCAATCGAGCAGTACGACCTCTAGCGATCGGTTCATAACTGGGCCAAATAGTGGAACCCTGATACTTTTTAATCCGGCAGCACCCAACTTCTTCCCCAAAGGGATCTGGAAATTCAGAGTTCCGTTCCCTCAGTGCAGCATTTATCAACTTCAGGATTTCTCAGATATGGGAATGTTAACTATCCAATCAATGTTTCTTGAGTGTGATGGTTCTTCCCCATGGCTGATTGCTGTGTCACTATCCTTGACATCTGGACTGTTCTCATTCTTTCCTACCTCTGTTCATTTTACAGCTCCTTCTGCTCCTGGGAGTTTACTCTTTGGACAATGCTCCAAGCTTCCCGAATCTCTCACAATTCTGCCACTCCATCTGGATTGCCTTTCTGGGTCTGTTCATTGCTGAGTTCAGTTTCTAAGCGGGGAACCGGGATTCAAACCTCTGTTGCTCTGCATGGCCTTGCTTCCAAGACCAGCATGTTGCCTCTGTGCGATCCTCCGTTCAAGTTAGCAAAAACCCAATTATGAATACAATGTATCAAAGGTCAACAGAGCTGCATTAGACAGTTGTACGATCAGCCACTGCTGCACTCCTTTACTCTCATCAACCACACCCAAGGTGCCACTGTCGCTTTTGTCGCCTTAATCAAGACTGTGAAACTGTTTCTCCTTCAAAAAGTCAACTTTTACAATGGAAAGACTGCTGTATTGATCTCTGTAGCAACTTTATGTTGGGAAGGAATAAAAGCTTTTGTTTACCAAAAGCTACAGTGTTTTCATTCCTAATAACGGTCACTGTGGTTCTTGTAATTTCCTGCCTCCCTGTAGCCAATACGTCACTATGAGGTGTCGAGCGGCTGTACTGATGATACATGAAGAAAATGTATGGGGCATGGCAATTACTTTAATATGACGTCATATGTCTAAGCAAGAAAAAAGATGGGATGGCTTATACAGCTTGATATCTTATGCCATTTTTGAAATTATTCACCTTAACACCTGATGGCATTCTGTGAAAACAATGCAGAGCAACAAGGTGATTCACATGCTACTCTCCAAAAAGATTAGTATGTCCTGTGAAAAACCTGAGGGTTTTTCCCTTCCCACTCTCGGGGATTCTCTAAACAGGTGGCCAGGAGAGGGCCATCACTTTTGGATCCCGACCCTGGGGACGGACTAGCGAGGGAGGATCACCTGGGTGGAGGGTCCTCTGGGATTGGGGAGGGATTACCCGAAGGCGAGACATGAGATCCCCCCTTTCCGAACACCCCTTTCGACCCGACATTTCCTCGGCCAACGTGACATACTGTGAGCCAGACCCCATCTTTCCCTGAACTCTCCTCGTTTTAACCATCACAATATCATCCAGACGGAACAGCTACACTCAAAGGGACTCTACTGTTTTCATGGATGTCCCGTTAACAAGGACAGGCGAAGTCTGGCACGGAATGAACATAGTAATCACCTGAAGCCTGTTAATACCCCTCAGGTGTATAAAAGGAGTAACCACATGAGTCGACGAACGAATTGGAGCCACAGAAGGAACCTGAGTCAGAGACCGAGCTGACAGGCTGCTGGGAAGGCATGTGCACCCCGAGAGAGGATGTCGGAGAACAGTGCCCCGAGACGTTACGATGCCGTGGTTTGAGAGGGAAAGAAAGCGTGTCGGGGGAGCCGTGTCTCCAACAAGCCAGAAGTTGATAGCATGGAAAGCTGCTCTCTAAAGAAAGAGTCCTTGAAAGGTGATTGTTCCCCTGGGCCAGAGAGGCCGCCCAGGAGTGTCAGAGTGTCGGAGGGGTGGGTGAGGAGTCCCTGACCTCAACATGAAAGAATCTGCAACAGCTACGTTGATCACACCCAGTGAATTCAGTCAGAAGGGAACCCGGTTGGTGAAAGATGCAAAGCGCGAGAGATAAATTGTATCGAGAGAAGGACAAGCGTAGAATGAAAGACGCACTAAAGAGAAAGCTTAAATTGTCGATTGTGAACTGTAATGTATGATTGCGAAAGGAAAAGAAGGAAACAAAGTAACTGAGTGGTCGTGTGTACATTTACACGTTGTTGAAAGACTGTTCGAATGTAAAGTAACTCTTTAAAACTGCAGGGGAGCTGTGCGAGGCTCAAATTGATAGGTTAATCCTGTTTATTTCTGAAATAACCCAGTTCTTCTCTTGCATTGAACAAAATAAAATAGCGAGGGTGGTGATGGGGGGAGGGGCACGCATGCGTGACAAACCATCTGTTTGCAAAATATTAGCCAAATCCGTTATACGAGTCAAAAGTTGTTAGCCATTCAATTTTCGGATTTTCTATGGAACTAGCACTCAACTTAACTATAGTGCGGCGACTGTCAAATCATAATATATATATATATATTATAGGGAGGCATCAGTTGCCACCATATCATTAAGGTGATATCTATGAGTCATTGGTAATCCTAAAATTCTATTACCAATAACTTTTGACTTGCAAGATGGATTTGGCTGATATTTTCCAAACAAAATCTTTTTCACGTCCCATCCCCCCTCCAGACTGGACATTTTGGGAAAGATTTGTGTATTATATGAATACTTGTAGAGCATTCATGTGTAGTATTTATTAAAGAATGACATTTAAAATATAAAGAAAGCTATTGGTGCAACATGGACAGTGGCTGATGCCAAAGGCCATGGCTGGTGGACCCGAATATACCTATTGGTGCAATATGTACAGTAGCTACAGTCAAAGTCCATAGCTAGTGGGCCACAAAGACACTATAATACAACAAAACCCTTGAAATTCAGTCTAATATTTTAGAAATACCTTTCATTTTGTTTAATAGCAAACAATTAAAATAGTCTATTGCATAGAATGTACCTGATTGTGGCAAATGCTCTTTAGATACCTATAAAATATATATATATATATATTATAGGGCGGCTGTCGCTTTCCTATAGTTAAGGTGAGTAGGAGACGCATAGAAACCTCTCAAAATTCTATTGTTAGTAACTTTTGATTTGAGTAACGGATTTGACCAACATTTTGAAAGTGATTTATGACTGCGGGTCCCCCAGCCCCAAGAATGCAACGTTTCGTAAAGATTTGTTAAAAAATAAGAAAGTTATTAAGCATCAAAAAAAATATTTTTTCCAAAAGTACAGCCTACTTCCCCTTCATTTTCTCATAGACAAAAAAGGTACATTTTTGCCAATGCTCACAGCCAAATTCGCTGGACGGATTTGGAACAGGTCTGAAACAACTTGGGCACGAAGCGTTCAATAGAGTGCTTTGCTTGGTTTGTGTTTAATCTGTACAGTAGTTATTTAAATATTTGATGGAGAAGGGGGTTCCCGCCTTATCCCCAAAAAATTAGGATATCTGCCATGGTGCATTGTAGGATCATGGTTTTCAGAAATGAAACGACTGCCATCTTGATTTCCTCTCGATGCGAGAGATATTTGCGGCTATAGCCAAGGTTATGGGAAAATGAAACGCAGTAAAAAGCTATTTACAGGTCAAAACACTTTCAAATGCCATCAGGGTACAGGTGGGGGGATGGCTAGAGGGCACTGAGTGAAATTTGGGAGTTGGAGAGGGTCCAAGGTCCGAGTTCGCAACATGAAGCTTTCTGTAGCCTCGGCTATTGCCGCAAATAGACGAAATCTGAAAGCAAACTGTATCACAGAAGCAGAGCGTGTTCTGGGGTGAAAGGGAGAGGGCAGGGGGTGAAAGGGAGAGGGTAGGGGAGGTGAGGAGGCCGTCTGGGGTTTGGGGGAGCTGACATAGTTGAGGCGGGCACTTGGCGATGGCCGGGGGGGCAGGGAAGCATTTATTTTCACCCATTTTGTCGATATTCGTGGCTATATCCGAGGTTACCAAGGACTACAGATATCCACGGGTAAGAGTAGTTCTGTATTTGCGGCTATATGTTTTGAAGGCATCTGTGTTTTATTTGAAAGTAATTTTTATAGATATAGTGACGTTGGGGGTGAAAAATCACTGGCATGATTAGTACCCATTCATGTACTAAAAGATATATGGCCATGCACACTGACCATGGCTGAATGCCATGTTTAATGACAGTTACTGTTGTAATGTAATTAGTAATCTCATCAGTGATGTCATCTGTGATGTCATCATTGTGGTCAAAGACTGTGCAAAAGGGGGTGTGAAGTTAAGGTGGCTTTAGCTGAATTTCAGGGGTTTTGTTGTGTTAAGTTCTCACCTAACCGCCCCTGCAACTAAAGTTTTTTCCTTGAATATATATGTATATTTTCAGTGAAAAAATGTTGTTAAAGGTGCATTATGGTTACAGGTAAAACTGAAAAAGCCTTGAAATTCACCAGTTTTGGTAAGGTAAGCAACCATAACTCGCGCCACCACTGTGCACTGCTAAGATGAATACCCAGGATATCAAAGATGACATCACAATTTTCATTGATGACATCAGAAATCTGGTCCACTTGGTTTTGTTCACTGACATATCTAAGCCGGCCTGTTTTTTTCACTGACAGTAAGAATTTATAAATGGAAAAGGTGCTATATATCTAGACCTTAACCTTCTTGTGTATTATAGAAGTACTTTCCTTAGGGTTTGGTATCAGCTCATGGGGCACAGATATGGGCCAATAAGCAGGCCTTAAACACTCAATTAATTTGTGTACATGATGATGAACTGTAATGTTATTGACATTTTCTATTAATGTTGTTTCTGGCTTCCTTACTTTAGTTTCCCGTATTTGCCTCTAATTTGTATGCATCGTGGGTCTTTATATGTATTGTTTGTACTAACACAAGTATATAGTAAGTCTTGATTTATTAGCTATGGATTTCATGCTTAACATTACTCAAAACTCTCAAAGGATAGTCAAATGATAGCTTTCATTATTTTACAAGCCAAAATTACCAGAATAAAAATATTTTACTTCTATATTGCATGCTGCAGCCATTTCTTATGTGTATGATTAGGTTTCTGTATTAACAACAACACTCCAATATAAAGTTTTTTTTAGATAAGTACATTCTTTAATACATTAAGTAGTATGTGATAGGTCTCCCGATCACCCCCGACATCTTGTAACCAACATTATAAGCACAACCCCTTGTAAGGACTTTTCCTAAAAATGTATGTCATAGGTATTGTCATCAGTGATGACATCAATGAAAATTGTTATGTCATCTTTGATGTCCTGGGTGTTAGTTTTAGCAGTGCATGGTGGTGGCGCGAGGTATGGTCGCTTACCTTATCATAACTGGCAAATTTCTGGTGTTTTTCGATTTTACTTTTAACGATAACGTTCCTTTAACAAAGTTTCTTCACTGAATTTGATAGGTTTTTATTAGTGCAACTTAACCATAATGTCCCATTAACAAAGTTTTTTCACTGATTTACATGGCTTTTTATTAGTGCAACGTAACCATAATGACCCTTTAACAATGTTTTTTCACTGAATTTCATGGGTTGTTACCAGGATACACTTAGTTTTTCTACATGTCCCTTCCATCATACTGACCCCCCTGCCTCCAGCATCATAGCCACAGAGTCTGTGGCCCGCTCGAATGTCTGCGGACTTCGTACAGCATTCACACTGCCCAAAAGCACAGGGGTTACCTTACAATGTTGTATCCTGCAACGGACAAAGACATATACGTGAAACAACAATAGATATATGTACGACATCCAAAAATCAATATTTATAGGAAAGTATTTATAGGAAAGTATGTTTGCATGTGGTGCACAATATAATGGAATGCACAAAGCTTAACTGTACATTTCACAGTATCACCTCAGTGCAACCGCGCTTACAGACTGACAAGCACCTTGCACTTATTTCGGAAGAAGCTATTACAAAATAGTAAGTACACTGTATTTCTTTCTGTATTATTACCACTTGTTATGCATAGAGAGCTCATAAGAAATAGCACTTGTTAAGGATTTCAATCAGGCAGACACCCAGGTCTCGCCTAGCATGTAGTGCGCAATGAAACCCTTATTTATTTGTGTCTATAAATTCAATATTCTGAATGATAAACCACTCATATCACACCAACCTCAAAATACCTCCAGGTCACACTGAACCAGGAATCAGGCTAGTTTGTAACTGTAAATATTTATTTTATTTATTTAATATTCAAATCACACATAAGTATAATATATATATATATATATATATATATATATATATATATATATATATATATATATATATGGGACGGGACAGCAATCACCTCACGGTGACAATACAATTCAGAAAATAAGCAAAGAAACTGAATTCACTTATAATGATGCAGAAGAGAAAACACAGGAAAAAGAACAGTTTTGGTTTGTGAGCAGATAGCCTTTAGGTTAATATTCCCCCTGCAAAGTTGTGTTTAAATACAAATGAGCAATCCTACACAGATGTAAGTAATCAGCAGGTATTCAGGAATGAAAGACAATTGGCCTCATTACGAGTCCGGCGGTAAACGTGCCTGAAATTCTGGCAGGTTACCGCCGGACTCGTATTACCATTCCGCCTCCATGATTCCCGGAATTAACGGGGCATTACGACCCCGGTGACCCGTGAATTCCAGAGGCGGAATTCGGTAAATCCCCATTCCCATTGAGTCCCATAACACCGGCACCATCTCGTGATGGTGCCGGTGTTTCCACGTCTGCCTGCAGGTGGGTGGTGTTAAACACACCAGGTCATGACACCTCCCGCCTGCAGAAATTTACCGCCACTGTTATTTCCAGACCGGGTGACTCGTAATGAGGCCCAATATCTAGAGTTTAAATGCAATCTTCCCTCCCCAAACAAGAGAGAAAAACGTTTTGGAAAATGACACTTTTAAACTGACAGGTGAAAATTGCTTTGCAAAATAATGCAAAAGGGTGAGAAAATGCTTAAATGGATAGACATTCTGAGGAAAGCAACACTAAACAGGTCCTAACACACATGATCTATAACATAAACAACAGTACACACTTTAGATCAGGATGGGATGGAAGAAGCACTTTGAAATGGGAAAAAGACACGTGTAAACATTTGAAAGCTGCAAATTTGCGGCAAACGTGCGATATTGAAGGAGTTAGTTGTGGAGGTAGCTAAGGGTCTTAGGTATCAGTGAGAATTGAAATTTCATTTCTATCTTTAAAATTGACGAAGTTATAGAGGTTTTAGTGAGAGGCGTTTTTGCAAAATAGGTGCGAAAATGGAACAGGAATAGGAATTCGGTTTTAAAAATGACAGATACGTTTTATTACACTATATTAATGACTATGAAAAAGAGGAGACCACACATGAATCCTCACAGCTACGTGGCCAGCGCAACCGTTCACGTGGTGGATACTCGATTTCGTTCTCAGATCTACTTTAGTTACTCAAAATCACTAAGGAGTTATGGTTTTGTAACACAGATGAGAAAAATCAGCTCAAGAAGGATTCTAATGATACTATGGTTCTGAATTTAAAGATGGGATGGGTTGAGATTGGGATGATACAATACAGATATAATATGGGTCACTGTTCTTCCTATTAATACTTACAGTCCTTTGTAATTAAATTGGACTGTCCGGTTCTGGTCATTGGATCGGTTCAGGTCTACCGGCAGCAGGGGACCTCTGGAGGGATTGGATCAGCGGCGCGGTTCTGGTCAATTTTGGATTGCGCCTCAGACTGGGTTTGGATGGGCCCTTCTGGTTACTGGACATGGCAGATTACAGGATGCAAGTTTCAGCGGGCAAGCCTTAATGGTAGCAAGCCAAGCTGAATCAGAATTATTCTTTTAAGTTTTGGATGTTTTGAAATTGGGTCTAGCTAGCAAGAGTTCAGCAATGCTAAAGTCTAGAGTCTGCAAAGAAATCTGGATCTTCAAAGAAGTCTGGAGTCAGCTACAAGATGTAGAGTTCTGGAACAAGGTGCTTGCCAGAAATGTGGATGAGTTCTGGAAGCAGAGTGTCCTATGTGTTGTGAATTTCCTATATTTATACTATCAAATGCCATCACCTAAATTCATGGTGTGGGCAAAATTTCAAAACATGCCCCCACGGCTGTGAGTGGGCACAGGCACTTGCCTTGTCCTGGTTGGTGATCTGAACAGAGCTGTCATCTTTATGATGCGGTTTAGGAACTCCCACATTGATTTTGACCACAATTTAGCTTTCCCATAAATACACATTTTCACAATTATGCCCTCTACCAAAATCAGACACTTGCATTACATTTTTTATGGTTTATCCTGGTGTCCAATTCCCATCTCTGCGAGAGCTGTCTTTCACATTCTATGGGATTTCCTCAATTTTAACCATAACAGTTTGGATTAATAATTTCTAATTTGGTACATCTCTGGGCGCTTATCAGTGGATCATGTACATACAATCTTAAGCTTCCAACATTAATATTTCTGCTACAATGAGAGTTTTTTCATAACTTTGGTTCCTTAAGTGATACAGGTTTCATCAATGTCTTCAAAGCACAAGCCTAAAAGTAGGTTAACATCTACCAATTTTCAGACTTATCCTTCTTTAGGTTGCACAGTTAAAGAGTTGCAAACTTAACCACAAATACAGATTTAAACACCAAGAAGTTCAGAGTTTTTTTTCTCCTTTCAACAAACAACAGCTGTCAGATCCCCTTAATCAGGGTGGGGTGTAGAGGGAAGCATCCTGTCCCTCCCCTGCAGAGCCTGTCCTTTGTTCTTGGCTCAGCCACAAGACGAATGTCTAATGAAGTCTCATTGTGCTCCTTGTTGTCAATATGCGGGAACCATTAAGCAGCCATTAGCCTTCTTGTAGCAATTGAGTGTCAAGCTGAAATGTGAATCTTTCCCAGGCTGGGCTGTCAGATCAGAATTAAATAGTTGATTAGCTCCAGACTGGGTTCCTTGAAATTAAAGTCTTTTCATTTCACATATAAAATATAAGCACAGTTTATAAGGGATTTGGACATTTTGAAAGAATTAGGCCTTCACAAGCATGCTTTAAATAGGTGGATTTTGCAATTTTAATCAGGAAACAGAAACACTTTTAAACTGGGTTTGACAGCTAATTTTCTGATGCAGCTGTCAGTCAGTGAGGGCTGAATTCCTCTGACTGCCTGGAGAATCTATGATTTCAGCACCCTTTTCCCTTCAATAATTCACTGGGAAAATGACTGAATTTAGCGCCAAAACAGCACTTTGAAGGTTGCCATTGATTAGAAAGCTGTATTTAAGGGCATTTTTGGATTTTAGCCCACTTTTGTAGCCTTGATTCATGTGACAGGTAACAACACCCACTAGCATTCTCTCGCAGGGAGTTCTTGCTTTGACATGAACTTTGCCTGTGTGTGTCAGGGTGTGCAGTTCTTTTGTGGCTTATGAACTATGCACAGTTTTGTAGATTTGGCGCGCACAGGGGTCATCGCCTCCATTCTTGGCAGATTGTTTCCCCCATTGGCAAAGGAGTGTAGTAGGGTGCACTGGCATGGGTAAAAATATTCCACACATCCCTCCCCCCCAAACTCCAGCATGACGTCCAGTCGTGGGGGAGTCGGGCACGTGGGATTATTTTTCCTTCAGTCCATTTGAAGAAATCCAGTTGCTTCTCCCATCAGCGATTGATGCGACGCGCTCTCCTTGCCGGTTCTTTGTAGAGCGACACTTCGGATCTCTTGGGTTTTTTCTCCCGGTCCCCGAGCATGTCCTCCTTGGTGATTAGGTGGATTTAATTCCAGTACTAGAAAACAGAACATAGCACGGTTATGGAAATTTCCCCACTACTGTTCCCCAAGGGGTGTAGTGGGGCGGATGCATGCATTGAATACAATTTACAATATTCCCTGCCTATATTTAATAATGGTCTTAACACTCTTTCCTCGTACGTACTCAATGGACATTTAATAATTCTTTTTAGATCATCGGATTTTCCCCCTCTGGCTTTGTGGTAGGCTCTTCTATTTGCCGCAATGTATGCCTGGGATGGCAACTCTTTAGCTGGTTTATGTGGACCCACTTGTCTTCCCCTTCTGTCAAATTGCCCTTGGGGATGCGGATTCTGTAGGTGAGGCCTAGGATGGTGACCTCTCCTCCATTTCTGAAATTCCATTTCCTACCGTAGCACTAGTGCTGACCAGAAGGCTTTTCTTAGGACTGCCAGGACCCTGAGATGTACGCTCCAGTCGGGACCGGGATTGGCAATAACTGTGGTCCAAATTAATTTCAAGTTGGTTGAGGAGGTGACGGCTCATATAAAAGGCGGAAGGAACACCTTGCACGACCCAACAATTTGTATTTGTATTTGTATTTATTTATTTATAATGCGCACCA
The DNA here is from genome assembly GCF_040938575.1 of Ambystoma mexicanum. Classification (NCBI taxonomy): domain Eukaryota; kingdom Metazoa; phylum Chordata; class Amphibia; order Caudata; family Ambystomatidae; genus Ambystoma; species Ambystoma mexicanum. The sequence goes on from NC_090933.1 coordinate 614,604,471, forward strand.
AACCCAGGGGTAGCCAGGCGCAAAGGCAGCAAGAGGGTTGCAAAACTTAGTTACATACAGTAGGGTGAGGTCTGGCTGCGGTTACAGTGCCGGACGTATCACGCCAAATAGGAAAAGTAGAACATAAACACTATAGGCAGTACTATATACATATTTACATTCAATGAGGTAAGGAGCCACATGGTAGTGGCGCATCTGGGCATCGGAAGGTCATTATGAGTCGAGAGATTTGAGCCAGTGGATAGTCCTGGCTCTGAACTGGTGGTAGGGTAGGTCCTCCCTGCAGGTAGGAGGAAGGGAGTTCCAGAATTGCGCTGCTTTTACTGGGAAGCTATTGCCTCCAGACATTGTACGTTTGAACCTGGGCACCAGAAGAAGGTTGGAATTGGCCGTTCTCGAGGGGCGAGAGAGGGTGGGTCTAGTAACTCTGGCGATGAGGTATTGAGGGGCCACTTGGTGGAGGCATTTATGAATCAGAGATACCGATTTAAGGAATATCTTATCCTTGGTGGATAGCTCTTCTGGAATCTGAGATATGGGCTTTCTTCGGGATACTGAGGACCGCTCTAAGGGCGTTATTTTGGAGGATTTGGATTTTATTTGAGATATATTTGTTACAACCTACGTATAGAGCGTTGCAGTAGTCCAACTTGGACAGGATCAGCGCCCTGGCCAAGGTGGTACAGTTGGTGGGGAAGAGAAAGGGTTTGGCTGCCCTAATGAGTTTGCAAGTGTAGAAGGTGGCGGAGGCCATTGCATTCACTTGTTTGTTGAATGTAAGGGCGGAATCTAGATAGAAGCCGAGGGTTTTAACCTCCTTAGCTACCTTGATCTTGTTATCATCAATTATGAACGATGAGTATTTGTGGCCCAGCTTGTTGAGGTAGTGTGTAGAGTCTAGAATAAGGAGTTCCGTCTTGTCATCATTCAGGCATAGACCGTGTGAGGCCATCCATGCCTGGATGATGAGGTACACTTTATTAACGAAGGCCAAATCCTTATCGTAATCCCCCGACAACGGGATGAGGATCTGGGTATCATCGGCGTAATTAGTGTAGGTGATACCCAGATCGTCTAGATCATCGAAAAGGGGCTTCGTGAAAATGTTATAAAGTGTAGGGGAGACGCAAGATCCTTGAGGCACGCCGCAAGTGATAGGTGTAGGGTCGGCTGCTGCTGACAATGAGAAGAATCTCATCGTGCGGTTGTTGAGGGAGGATTGGATCCAATTGGTTGCTTCTTGAGAGATGTGGGCAGCTTTTTGTAGGTGGTTGCACAAGATCTCATGGTCGACCAGATCGAAGGCCGCAGAGAGATCAAGGAGTAGCAGTAGTGCTGTCTTACCCTGGTCTCTCAGCTCGTCTATCTGTGCCTTGAGATCTATAAGTGCAGTTTCGGTTCCATGCTGTGGCCTGAAGCCCGATTGTCGGACGCCTAGGAGATGGAAGTGCTCAAGGTAGTGTTGGATCTGCTGGTATGCTATTTTGTCGATGATTTTAAGAAGGAACGGTACTGTGGTAATGGGGCGGTAGTTAGTTGGAGTGGATGGGTCTAAATTCGGTTTTTTAAGCAGAGGGAGGACCCAGGACTGTTTTAAATTATTGGGTACGGTGCCTGATGTGAAAGACGCATTTATTAGTTTGGTAATAAAAGGTGCGAGATCACGGGCTGCATCCTTAATGAGTTGAGCGGGGCATAGGTCTCTGTGGCAATTTGAAGGTTTGAGGGTGAGAATTGTATTTTCTACCTCTTTGGTGGATACTTTATGGAAATTGAAGGGGGGGTTATGCGCTGGGGGGGATGATTGAGTCAGGTGAGCCTTTTTATGGGAGGCGGTACTCGACTTAGTAGAGGAGAGCAGAGATTCTTTTTTAATGCTTATCTTAGTCTTAAGGGAGGAGATTTTGTTCGCTAGGGCATTTTGTATGCCCTTGCACCAGTTTTTATCTTTGATACACGAGTCGGGCACTTGGATCAGGGATTCAATCTCTTTAAGTATTGTGAAAAGCTCTCTAGTGTTAGATTTAGCTTGTGAGATTCGCGTACTATAAGATGTTTGTTTGGCCAATATAATTTCTTTTTTATATTGGGAAGCTAGACTGCTCAGGTTTTTTTGTTATTTTCTGAGGGGTAAACTCGCCAGATTTTTTCACAGCGTCGCTTTTCCTGTCTGAGGGCTTTAAGATGAGGCGAAAACTAGGAGTTGATGCGTTTCTGGGGCTTGCTCTTTTTTAGCTTCAAAGGGGCTATGGCATCAAGGGATGAGAGCATGATTTTATTATAGATGTCCACCATCGTGAATGGATCTGTATGATCCGGGATGGCATTCAAGGTTGGTGTGATTAGCGGGATCAAGTTTTCGGGGGTGATGTTTTTTTTATTTCGGGATTGGACAGCTGGAGCTGTGCTGTTAGCTTGTGCTGGGGTTGCCTCTAGGGTGAACAAGATCAAGTAATGGTCTGTCCAAGGCTGCGGGAGTATGGCAGAGACTATGACTGGGCAGTTGTGCACAGCTAGCCAGTCCAAAGTTCTCCCTTTGATATGGGTGGGCTCAGTGATCTTCTGGGTGAAGCCCAGTTCCTCTAGGGTGTTATTGATTGTACTGGCATTGGCGTCTGCGGGGTCGCTAAATCCTAGGTTAAAGTCTCCTAGTAAGATGCGTTGTGAGGAGTTTTTAAGATTGTTTGATAAGATGTCTGTGAGGTCTTCTTCAAATGACCCTAGAGGGCCCGGTGGTCGGTAGATAAGGTGAATGTAGATGGATTGAGTATTAGATAGTGTTAACTTGGCGGTTAGAGATTCACAGGAAGTAACATTAGTGGGTGATTCAATTGTAATAGGGAATTTAGTTATGGCTATGATAGCAAGACCTCCGCCTCTCGAGGTGGTGCGATCAAGTCTTAATAGCGTGTAGTCATCTGGTACCGCTAGCACAATAGCAGGGCCTGCCGTCGGGTGAAGCCAAGATTCGGTGACCGCTAAGAAGTCCAAGTCTTCGTTGTGTAGCAGGTCGGCAATGTCTGATGCATGGGCTACCATGGAGCGGGCATTTATTAGTGCACCCTTAGTCCCGAGATCTACTGGGTTTAGGGGTGGTGGCACAGATTCGTGCGTACTTTTCTGGTCACGGATGGGCTCACGGTGGAGTCTACTGTTCAATTTAAGAGGGTGAAGGGATGGATTCCTAGTCACCTTATTGTGGGCTGGTTTAGAAAGAGGGTCATGGAGCCTTGGGAGCCTTGCACGTAATCTAAGGTTCCTCATGAGAACATGGCAAGGTGTGGAGATCATTTCAGTTAATGTGTATGGGTTATATGCGGGCTCAGGTGCTGGTAAATTGGGTAGCATGGTTAGGTATTGGCTGTTCAAGATGTGCAGTATTAATCTCAGTAACACTGTATAAAGCGCATGAAGATACATTGTGATATTGGGCAAGATTAGGCTAGTACAGTGTAGTTGTTATCCGGTAGCGTAAGGTCTAATGCGTCACTTAAATTCGATTTTATCAATCAAGGCACAAAAGCATAGGTCACTAGCAAGGTGCATAGGCAAAGGGTCACTTAAATTCGATTTTATCAATCAAGGCACAAAAGCATAGGTCACTAGCAGGGTGCATGGGCAAAGGGTCACCTAAATTCTATTTTAGCAATCAAGGCACAAAAGCATAGGTCACTAGCAGGGTGCATAGGCAAAGGGTCACCTAAATTCGATTTTAGCAATCAAGGCACAACAGCATAGGTCACTAGCAGGGTGCATAGGCAAAGGGTCACCTAAATTCGATTTTAGCAATCAAGGCACAAAAGCATAGGTCACTAGCAGGGTGCATAGGCAAAGGGTCACCTAAATTCGATTTTAGCAATCAAGGCACAAAAGCATAGGTCACTAGCAGGGTGCATAGGCAAAGGGTCACCTAAATTCGATTTTAGCAATCAAGGCACACAATCAAAGGTCACTAGCAGGGTGCATAGGCAAAGGGTCACCTAAATTCGATTTTAGCCATCAAGGCACAAAAGCATAGGACACTAGCAGGGTGCATAGGCAAAGGGTCACCAGAATTCGATTTTAGCAGTCAGGGCACAAAGGAGTGTCATGTATGAGGCAAATGTAAGGCACAGGCAAGTAGGGGCAAAATTAGGCAATACATATGTGCAAAGGCTGGTAGCAATTGAGGGCGAACAGACTCAAGTTCAAATTGTGAGGCACAACTTGATATACTGATATCTATACAGATATCTTAATGTTAGCGTCAGATATGGTCCTAATAGGTAATGGACAGTGCAACGTATACAGGCATAGTTCAAGTGTCATTGCATGGTGATCATTAATGTGCAGAGCAGTAGTTAGTTAGCGGGGCTGGAATGCAGTGAGCAGTAGGACAAGCATTTCAGGTTATCAATGAATGCTGGTTTTAGGCATAGCGTCAACAGCAACTGACTTTGAATGGCAGATGCAATATTACAAGAGTTGCGGGTCAAGTACAGTATAGTGATATGAGTCCTGCAGTAAATGCCCCTAGGGCCTTACCGTGAGAGTCTCAGTGGAGCCAGAAAGGTAGGTACGGTGCAGCCCCTGTGCGCCACCATTGCGCTAACAGGCGCAAAGAGGCCTTTGAATGGCCTTCGTTGTGGCCGGCGTTTCCGCCTGCCGGCGGATGCCGGATCAGAAGAAGGGAAGTGCGGCCTCGTTGTGGCGCCGCGATGCGCCCGGCATTGCTGGGTCAGGCACTCCGTGGAGACAAGGTCAGGCAGGCCTTGCTCCGTGTGCCCGCACTCCTGGAGCTGGAGTCTGGCTTCTCAGGTGGGGGGTGGGGGCTCCTGCCCTCTACCCTTGCTGCAGGATGGAGGAATGGGGGTCTTAGACCCAAAACAGGCCTTTGTACGGCCTTCGTTGTGGCCGCCGTTTCCGCCTGCCGGCGGATGCCGGATCAGAAGAAGGGAGGTGCGGCCTCGTTGTGGCGCCACGATGCGCCCGGCATTGCTGGGTCAGGCACTCCGTGGAGACAAGGTCAGGCAGGCCTTGCTCCGTGTGCCCGCACTCCTGGAGCTGGAGTCTGGCTTCTCGGGGGGGAGGTGGGGGCTCCTGCCCTCTACCCTTGCTGCAGGATGGAGGAATGGAGGAATAATTTTAATTATGTACTATGCTTTTCTTATCTCTAGAAACTTTGATCATGTAACTGCTAAGCAGAAGATGTTTGTAGCGGGGCGTTTCCAGGTCCCGTACCCATGGCTGCACCCACTCTACGGCGGGTAAGGTCTGGTCTTTTGGGAGTTTCTTGAATAATACTTCGTTGATGAAGCTTTCTTCATTATTCAAGTCAACTCGGGGGAGGACAGACTCCTTCCCGTCATTGAACTGAATCGGGAGGAAGAGCTGTTCACCCTTCTTCAGAATGCCAGCTAAGCTTTATGCTGGTTTGATATAAATTTTGGATATGGAGTTGGGATTTTCTGATTGTGAATTCGTATAGAATTTTAGAGTATCCCCGTCCAATGTGGAATGCCACTTTAGATTGCAAGGAAGGTTGATTTGCAGAAATAGAGAGGAGTTCCCATCACCAGTTTGTTGTCCCACAGCTATGATGGTGACATCGGGTATGTCATTCTTTTGAAGGTAGAACTTAATTTGGTCCGGTTTTTGTTCAACCATGTGGCATGTGCCATTTAGACTAACATGGTTGACACTTTGTTTTAGTTTAGTTGGCCTATGAGTCTGGGTCAGAGTACCTTATTCACACAACCGGGTGCTTCATTTTGTGTCGCCCAATTTTAATTTCCAGCTCTGCAGACCCTTCAACAGGAATTTCCTTCCCGTCAATGTTCTGGAGCTGTCCAGGAAGAGAGGTGAGAGGAATTTGGTATCTTTCCCCCCTTCCTGAATTTAGCTTCTCAAAGATCCTCTTTGACAGCAAAGTTGCTTGGGATCCAGTGTCCACCAGTGCTGGAATTGCACATTGCCCTTGCACTTGGATGGAGGTGTAGAATCTACAAAGGTAATGGGTGTTCTTGGTAAGCTGTAAGGTCAATTGACTTATTTCTGACTCTGACACTGGGGTAGTTGGGCCAAGAGACGGTGTTGGAGTTGGGGAATCTGGCACATAATTTTGACACACCCCTATTTGGGGAGTTTCGGGCTCCCTTTGTTCTAGTTATGGGCTGCCCCCCCTTCTGTAGGCAGTCAGCAGAAGTGGTTGGTGAGGTTTGGGGTTCCTCTTGTGCTGGTTCTGGGCTGCCCCCCCTTCTAGGAGGCGGTCCCCACAATGAAGTTGGGTGGTTTGGGAATCTGAACCGACAGTTATACACTCAGTGATTCGAGGAGTCTCGGGCTCCTCCCTTTCTGATTCGGGCCCCCCCCCCATTTTGGACACAGTCCCCAGAATTGCTTTGGGCATGATCCTGTGTGGGAGCTTGGGGATCTGCAAAAAAAATAGGACAGTTGGATATTGGGGGAGTTTTGGGCTCCCCTGGTTCTGATTCTGGGCTGCCCCCCCCCCCCCCCTTTTTGGAGGCTGTCACCAGAATTGATTTGGGCAAGGTAATTTTCTGGCTGGTCTTTCTGGGATTCAATGATGGGCGGTTTGAACTCAGTCCCCACATTTACCCAGTCTTGATTTGGATCTCTCAGGACCCATTTTTCTTTGGGCGAAGTTCCCCCATCCCTGAAGGAGAAGATCCTTTTCCCAGAGTCCTCTGAGAACCCCTCTCCTTCATATTAGAAGAGTCTAACTTCCTCCACAAAATGGGTCTTTTTAGGCCCTTTATTTCTCCTATCCGCCCTCTGTTCCTTAGGTTGCAGACTTTCGGGGGCAGGAGATTTTGGTTCTGGTTCCTGGGTTTCCAGGGGTTTTTCACAAGTGGGGAAGGAAGCTTCCTCTTAGGCTTTACACTCCCTTCCCCCTGTGCTTCCTCCCATGGAACGGGTGGGTTGTCAGGGTTCTCTCCACATCATTGCTCTGGATACCAGACCGTTGGTTTGAGGGGTTCTGGGCCGCCATGTTCATCTGAGGGTTCTGCTGAGCCCTCAACATGTGACCCAGATCCTGTGACAAGTTCTGGACCTGACGCTCCAGTTGGGACACCCGCTCTGGCTGGTACATGGGTCTCTGGTCCATCCTAGGTGGATCACGGGAAGGGTAACTGTCCCTTCTCCCATTATACCCTCGGTTGGGATAGTTCTGATAACCCTCCACCCTTGGCCTCCCCTCTCCCAGATTGGGCTGTCTGGGCTCAGGAAAGTGGGCAAAGAAAGGAGGGTTGTTTTGGGGGTTGATGTTTGGCGTGTACCGGGGAAGAAGCTCAAACCGACATTTGGGGGATTACTGCCCTCCTGGGGAAAGTTAGGTTGGAAGTTTCCTGGGTTAGCAGCTACCTGGTTGGATCCCTCCTCCTTGGGCTGGGGGAGTCCACACATAGCCCAGGATGGGTCTGTTGCCCTTGTAACAGGGACTTATATAATCAGGGGAGTTAGGGGTCCCATTTGTGGGATTAACCCCCGGCTACCTGTTTGGGATTGGCCCGAGGGCCTTCTGGGTCTTTGGTTCGAAGGATTTTGCACAGGAATATTTTTAGGCCCCCCCCATCTCCAGATCTAAAATGGGGGCAACCTTCACCTCCGCCACCTTAGCAGCTGCAGGGGTGTTGGCTGGTTTGGGGTTTTTATTTGTATTTTTATTCTCTACCGGTTTCTGCACTTCATAAATACTGTTCAATGACCCAGTATAGTGATCTCTTCTTGTGAAAGTCCCTCACCAGCTGGGTCATGATGTATTTAGGGAGTGCATGAAAGAAGGTATTAATGAACTCCCAACTGTCTGTGTGCAGCCTCCTGGTGGTCTGCGCAAAGGCACGTTTTAGTTCTTGCACAATTACTTGTGGGGCCTTGTCTTCCCCACACTGCAGATTGTAGGCTGCCTTGCGGGCCTCTTGGGGGTTCCTATGTACGGAAAAATATTTTAAGATGGCCGCCCTGTAGGTGGACCATCTTGAGTGATTTTGATCCTCCACCCCCACAATGAAACTGGAGTATTCTGGGAATGCAACTCTGGTTATCTTTCAAATGGAAAGTATCCATCATTTGGTTGTAAAACTCGAGGTGCTCCCAAACTGAATACTTGGCATTTTTATGATAGGGAGTTATGGCCTTGATCTGTTTCAGGAGATCTTTCAGTAGGGCCCTCTTAATTTTGTTGGCCTTTTTAATCTTAGTCACCCGTGTCCACTCATCCTCTGACTCAGAGGCACTGCTACAGGAGGGGGCTATCTGATCCTCTAGGCTCTCCCTGATTCTGCGAGCTTGGAAATGGCTTGCAGAATGTGGGGGCCTAGTTTCTTGAGACCTATGGTGCTCAGAAGAGTCTTCTGACTCTCCCTTGCTCCCAGGATTGGCTGAGTACCCCCCACTGCACTAGCTGGGAAGAGGTTTTTAAGATACTCTTTGTGGGCCTAGTTTCATGGAGTTCCCCACCAAATTTTACAGACTGATCCTCTGGTAGGTGTTTTTTTTGAGGATCCAGTTCCCTGATTCTCCCCTCACCGGAGTCTTCCTGATCAGAGAGGCTAGCCCTAACATTTGGGAATCTGTACAGAGATGCCCGCCCATCCATTTCTGGGAGGTGCTGATCTGTCAGTCCCATGTTTCCCATTCTGCTGAAGTCTACCATCCCCGTGGCCCTTGGTTCATATGAGCCAGTGGACATGAGGGCGGCAGAGTCCATGGTATTGAAGGGGTTAAAGTCCCTGATGACAGGAGTCCTGATGTTATGCTCAGGGGTTTCTCTGTCCCTTCCTACCTCATCTCTTTCAGCCCCTATTCTCAGGTGACATGCCCAAATCTGACTCTTTTGATCCTCTATTAAGGTCTTACTGGTCTCAAAGGTTTTCTCTTGCATGGCTAGCTGTTTGTGGAGCATATCATTATTTTCACAGAGAGCCTCATTGTCTATCTGTGCTTCCTGCCTGGATTGGAAATACTGGGCCATTTTTTGCTGCAGGAGACTCACCTCCTGAATTTGTCATTATTGGTCTGAGTGTTCTTTTCCAGAGCATCCTCCACCCTCCTGGTGTGCTCTAGTAGCTTCTCATATTCAGTTTTAACTTCACTAAACTCTTGAAGGTCCAGCTTTCTTTCCTCTAACTTAGTTTTTAATTGGCTGAATTCCTGGCCTAAGGCGTCCCTCTCCTGACGTAGAGTACCCCTCTGTTCAGCCAGGTTGTCCCTCTGTTTTTTAAATGCACTAGATTTCTGGTGCTCCTCATTAAATTCCTCTTGAGAGTGGATGTCTTTAATAATTAATTTATTATTTTCCTCTTTTAATTGGTCTATCTGGTCTTGTAAAATGACCATCTGTTCTGCACAGACTCTATTAAACCTTAATTGTTGTGCCAGCTTTTGTTGATTCTGTTTTAAAGAGTCAACCCTTTCCTGATACTCATCTTGCAGTGTCTGTAATTTGGTATCTTGCTCTGCATTATTTTGCTGTAAGAGAGCCAGATCTTCCTTTAATTTGGTAATATACAGCCTAGCCTCTGTTTCTGATTCTTGGCTCTTCTGGAGCCTTTGCTCTGCAGCGTCCAGATTAGTTTGGATTTTCTGCAGTGTTTCCCCTTGCTTCTTTGCCAGCACTATATTGTTTGCATGCTTTTCCTGTATTATACATATGTGGAGATACAGGTAGGCTGCTATTTTGGCAATTTTGCACTGCTCCTCTTTTATTTTTGGGGCCATGTACAGCTCGCTAAGCGCTTGGTGTAATGGATCCTTGTCCTGCCATATATCTAGGTCTATTGCAGTGACTTGTTCTTTTATTTCCTGTAGCCATACCTGTTCATCCTGTTCGGGCCACTCACCCCTGACAAACAGTTTGTGCAGGAAGTGTTCCCTAGCAATATTAATCTCTACTGGGATCGCCATTTCAGAAATATCAATTTCCTTCAGACTTATTTCAGGGTTAATTTACTTTTGCAAACAGGCCCGATTTTTGGAGTATTTATTTTGAGAGGTGCTTGTACAGTGTATCACAGTACACCAACCCGGCAAGGTGACTGTACCCTGCAGGCTAGTATGCTGTGTTAGACTGTCACGGGTGGTATTTCAAATTCAGAATCACGGCATGAGCCCCCAAGCTGTTAAGGATTTCAATCAGGCACACACCCAGTTCTCGCCTAGCATGTAGTGCGCAATGAAACCCTTATTTATTTGTGTCTATAAGCTCAATATTCTGAATGATAAACCACTCATATCACACCCTTCTCAAAATGCCCCCCAGTTCAAACTGAACCAGAAATCAGGCTAGTTGGTAAAGGTAAATATTTATTTTATTTATTTAATATTCAAATCACACATAAGTTTAATATATATATTGGACAGCAATCACCTCACGGTGACAATACAATTCAGAAAATAAGCAAAGCAATTGAATTCACTTATAATGATGCAGAATAGAAAACGCAGGAAAAAGAACAGTTTTGGTTTGTGAGCAGATAGCGTTTAGGTTAATATTCCGACTGCAAAGTTTTGTTTAAATACAAATGAGCAATCCTACACAGATGTAAGTAATCAGCAGGTATTCAGGAATGAAAGACAATGGGCCTCATTACACAGATGGCGGTAAGGGTTTACCGGTACCGGTATTTTACTGGTACCGGTAAATCCTTACCGCCTTACTACGAGGTCCCTTTGCGGGTTGGGGAATTTAACGCCTGCTTTTTGCAGGCGTTAAAAACCAACCCGCAAAGGGACCCAGGGAGCTAATTACGGTACCGCAATTTGCGGTACCGTAATTAGCGCCTTCCCCATTCCCATTATGCCCTATGGGGCAAAAATGGGAATGGGGAAGGACAATGGTGGAAGGGGGAATTACCGCCCCGCCAACCTTGGAATGGGGCGGTAATTCCCCTTTCCGCCAAGGCGGTGCCGGTATTTTACCGGCATGAACCATGGCGCTAATAGCGCCATGGTTCTCCGCCATCCGTGTAATGAGGCCCAATATCTAGAGTTTAAATGCAATCTTCCCTCCCCAAACAAGAGAGAAAATCGTTTAGGAAAATGACACTTTTAAACTGACAGGTGAAAATTGCTTTATAAAAGAATGCAAAAGGGTGCAAAAATGCTTAAATGGATAGAAATTCCGAGGAAAGCAACACTAAAGAGGTCCTAACAAATGAGCTATAATATAAACAACAGTACACACTTTAGATCAGGATGGGATGGAAGAAGCACTTTGAAATGGGAAAAAGACATGTGTAAACTTTTGAAAGCTGCAAATTTGCGGCAAACTTTACTATGCAATATTGGAGAAAACAGGTCAAATACACTTTTCCGCAATGCGGTTTTTAGTTGAGGTAGCTAAGGGTCTTAGGTATCAGTGAGAGTGAAATTTAGTTTCTATCTTTAAAATTGAAGAAGTTATAGAGGTTTTAGTGAGAGGCTTTTTGCAAAATATGTGCGAAAATGGAACAGGAATTAGGTTTTAAAAATGACAGATAAGTTTTATTACACTATATTGATGACTATGAAAAAGAGGAGGCCACACATGAATCTTTACAGCAACGTGGCCAGTGCAACCATTCACGTGGTGGATACTCAATTTCGTTCTGGGATTTAGTTTAGTTACTCAAAATCACGAAGGAGTTATGGTTTTGTAACACAGATGAGAAAAATCAGCGCAAGAAGGATTCTAATGATACTAGGGATCTGAATTTAAATATGGGATGGATTGAGATTGGGATGATACAATGCAGATATACTATGGGTCACTGTTCTTCCTATTAATACTTACAGTCCTTTGTAATTAAATTGGACCACCCGGTTCTGGTCATTCGATCGGTTCAGGTCTACCGGCAGCAGGGCACCTCTGGAGGGATTAGATCAGCGGCGCGGTTCTGGTCAATTTTGGACTGCGCCTCAGACTGGGTTTGGATGGGCCCTTCTGGTCACTGGACACGGCAGATTACAGGATGCAAGTTTCAGCGGGCAAGCCTTAATGGTAGCAAGCTAAACTGAATCAGAATTATTCTTTTAAGTTTTGGATGTTTTGAAATTGGGTCTAGCTAGCAAGAGTTCAGCAATGCTAAAGTCTAGAGTCTGCAAAGAAATCTGGATCTTCAAAGAAGTCTGGAGTCAGCTACAAGCTGAAGAGTTCTAGAACAAGGTGCTGCATGGAAATTTGGATGAGTTCTGGAAGCAGTGTCCTATGTGTTGTGAAGTTCCCATATTTTTTACTATCAAATGCCATCACCTAAGTTTATGGTGTGGGCGGAATTTCAAAACACGCCCCCACGGTTGTGAGTGACCACAGGCACTTGCCTTGTCCTGGTTGGCGGTCTGAACAGAGCTGTCATCTTTATCATGTGATTTAGCAACTCCCACATTGATTTTGACCACAATTTAGCTTTCCCATAAATACACATTTTTACAATTATGCCCTCTACTAAAATCAGACACATGCATTACATTTTTTATGGTTTATCCTGGCGTCAAATTCCCATCTCGTAAGAGCTGTCTTTCTCATTCTATAGGATTTCCTCAATTTTAATCATAGCAGTTTAGATTCATAATTTCTAACTCGGTACATCTCTGGGCGCTTATCAGTGGATCATGTACATACAATCTTAAGCTTGCAACATTAATAGTTCTGCTACAATGAGAGTTTTTTTTCGTAACTTTAGTTCCTTAAGTGATACAGGTTTCATCAATGTCTTCAAGGCAGAAGCCTAAAATTAGGTTAACATCTACCAATTTTCAGACTTATCCTTCTTTAGGTTGCACAGTTAAAGAGTTGCAAACTTAACCACAAATACAGATTTAAACACCAAGAAGTTCAGAGGTTTTATTTTCTCCTTTCAACAAACAACAACTGTCAGATCCCCTTGATCAGGGTGGGGTGTAGAGGGAAGCATCCTGTCCCTCCCCTGCAGAACCTGTCCTTTGTTCTTGGCTCAGCCACAAGACAAATGTCTAATGAAGTCTCATTGTGCTCCTTCTTGTCAATATGCGGGAACCATTAAGCAGCCATTAGCCTTCCTGTAGCAATTGAGTGTCAAGCTGAAATGTGAATCTTTCCCAGGCTGGGCTGTCAGATTAAATAGTTGATTAGCTCCAGACTGGGTTCCTTTTAATTAAAGCCTTTTCATTTCACATATAAAATATAAGCACAGTTTATAAGGGATTTGGACATTTTAAAAGAATTAGCCCTTCACAAACATGCTTTAAATAGGCAGATTTTGCTATTTTAATCAGGAAACAGAAACACTTTTAAACTGGGGTTGACAGCTAATTTTCTGATGCAGCTGTCAGTCAGTGAGGCCTGGATTCCTCTGACTGCCTGGAGAATCTATGATTTCAGCACCCTTTTCCCTTCAATAATTCACTGGGAAAATGACTGAATTTAGCGCCAAAATAGCACTTTGAAGGTTGCCATTGATTAGGAAGCTGTATTTAAGGGCATTTTCGGATTTTAGTCCACTTTTGTAGCCTTGATTCATGTGACAGGTAACAGCACCCACTGGCATTCTCTCGCAGGGAGTTCTTGCTTTGACATCAACTTTACCTGTGTGTGTCAGGGTGTGCAGCTCTTTTGCGGTTTATGAACCATGCACAGTTTTGTAGATTTGGTGCGCACAGGGGTTATCGCCTCCAGTTTTGGCAGATACTTCCCCCATTGGCAAAGGGGTGTAGTAGGGCGCATTGGCATGGGTCAAAATATTCCACACACTATTGTTTTCTTTTAATAGAAATGGCAAGCACACTGGAATGGTTGGAGGAATATTTCTCCAAAGACAAAATTACTGAAGAAAACAGCTCTAATGTTATACAATACATTTTTTAAAACAGAAAAGTGATGCAATTTGCTCAAATATCACTATAACATGCTTTTCTTTTTAACAGTACATAGTGGGGTTGAGGAAACCAGGGCCCAATTACTTTTGAGTGAACCTGAAAATTTGCACCGACAGCCCCTAAACCCAAATGTACATAATGAGCTGATGAAGTTAGCAGCAAAAATGGATGAACTAAACAATAATTTCATGCAGTTGATGACATTTGTGAAAAATCATGTCAAGGAATATGTTCGATATCACTGTCCGACTTTTACCTCTACCCGTTCACCTTGTCCCAACCAATCATCCTCAACAAATTCCCTGAATGAAAGACACTATGAAGAAACCTCAATCACTTCTTCCCCTCATGACCATTGTATACACCATTCCAATTCTCCCATGTATGTTTCCCATTCCGATTCCCCATCTCTTTGCTAATTGAATGTATGTTTTTTTCAATAAATGTGTGTGGTCTTGCTGCCATTTTTTTTAAAGCCCAATTTTTGAGTCCGCAGACTGCCGACTGTTCTGGATGTCCGTAACCAAAATGGAGGTGCCCCCGGACACCACACCTGTCTGGACATGTCTGCTGTTATGCGGCACACTTTTAATTAGTTTGTGGACTCTTCCCCTGTCCTGCGGACACTTGCACGCATGCGCACCTCATCTCACTTTGCCCCCGGACAATGCGCATGTCCGCGGGCATGTGTCGCACTTTTATTTAGTTTGGGGACACCGCTCCTGTCCTGAAGACACTGGCGCACAACGTCTCCTGTCCAATAGGTGTTCGCAGGACAGCTGTCATGTCCCCGGAAGTCATCATGTGACCGCACCCACGTGGCACATCGGAAGGGATCACGGACTGTGTTCATTCCCCTGGACAGTTTAAAACTGTATTTATGGCCAATTTAGGGTGTTTCAAGCTGAAACTTTACCCTTGCAGAGCTCCTAGACCGTGTCTTAGTTGATAGGGCAACATTATATAACTTTCTAAGCCCCATCTGTGGCTCGATAGTCTGCGGACAGTTGTGCAGTCCGCAGACAGCACCTCAGAAGGGACCCACTCATTACTGTTCCTCATTCTCAGTCTACCTGTCCAGGAGAGAGCACCTGTTGGTTTTTCTGTGCTTATTGGCGACCAGAATGGCATCTGCGATGGCCACTGCAGCTCCTCCCCACCACTACCACTCCAATCTGATGGGCCTGGAGAGGGGAACAGGCGTGGTGATACAGAGGAGGATCAAGAGGAAGAGGAAGATGAAGATAGGTACTGGAAGTTCCTCTCTCCAGCTCCCATCATGAGTTCTGGGTATGGCGGCTGTTTACCACAGTAGAGGGTGTACCAAAGGCAAGGTCTGATGCACTGAGGGCAAGGTTGTACTCAGACATGGAAAACCAGGTCTGTACTCCTACGGGACCACCTCCATGTGGCGCCACCTCAAGTCGAATCACATGGGAGCAGTGCGAAAGGTGGTACCTTTTGAAGGGACGAGTAGGCTGACACCCACTACCTCATCCTCATCATCTGCTCCTGTCATCACAAGGGACACTCCTGTGTGGCAGAGGATCCCAGCAGAAGCCTTGCAGGTCATACATAACACTGTTCACCCTTACCTTTCAAGGGTCACAGTACTGTGTATGTACTGCGACACACCGCTCTATAAGGGGAGCAGTTTCAGAGTGATTTCGAGGACACGGTCAAGGAGCACGGGAAACACTGTCCCCTACCTGATCAGGGCCCACCCAACATCTTCATCGCTCCACCTGCCCCTTCACCCCTGTGGTTGGTGCCCCTTCCCTCCTTTCCTTCCCCTCTCCTGCAAAACAAAAAGCCAAAAAATAATATAAAACACAAAAAACACAAAGAAAATGGTTTCTTTAGTTGCCACCTTTCACAGTTGAAAAATAGAATTAACAATAAAGATTACAGGCCCCTACGCAGCGTGTAGAGTCCACGGACAGTGCGGTAGTTTGCAGACATCAGAATAACTTGTGTGGTGGTGGCATCAAAAACATTTAACTCTTTTGCGTCGGAAAAAGTGGTGGCTCTGAAAAGAACCTTTTTTTGTATTTTTAGTTTTTAGAATATTTTATAAACATTTATTAAAATGACTTGTAGTGCAACTTTTCTAGTGCAAAAAGTGCAACCACAACTCCAACAATACAAACAAAAGAACCATCATTTAATAGGCAACTACACATTGCAATGCATTACATTGGCAAGTATGCATGTTTTGACAACATAGTAAACTTTCACACAAGTGCCACTTAAAAGTGTTCTACAAATATTTTCCATCTCTGTTTCTTTTTTTAATGGAAAAGTTACACACAGTGCTGCTATAAATCCACAAAACCAGTTTTCAACTTTCATGTACAGCCTCCAAAAAAGGACAGTTTTTTAATTGCTCAGCATATCCATTGTATAAAAATATCACACTTTCTTGCTGCAGCCCTGTTAGGCATACTTATCACAGGACCAATGGCCCCATTAGCAACGGAGCCAGTGCTTCCGTGTCCCCATTCCCGCAGAGTCCTATTGGACTCCGCGAGAATAGGGACTAACATGTTCCAGCACCTGATTTTCCAGGCTAATGGAACTTGTAATATCGGTGGCACCGGGAAGCTAAGAGGGACAAAAATTATAAGGACTCTGGTGGCAACCCAATGGCAGCACGGGCAGGGTTACCACCGTAAGCATGATGAGGCCAAATGTTAATAATTGTTCTTTCCAACAACTCCTCCTACATTCATAAACAATGTCTTCTTGTACTAAAATTGCTTCACCATTACCATATATACACACTAATATTCTCCTTTCGCAATTGCAGTGAGCAACAACCTACAGGAAGACAACAACCTGAAGAAAACTACTCTTCACATCCTACAAAGTAAGTGCATTACTGTAGTAGTATTCTTCATGTTGCTCGTACAGTATAGTTCAGCTGCATAGTAGCCTACAAAATTCATTTTAAAACAACATTTATTTGGCTCTTGCTCACTACACCTCAACATGTACACTCTTTCTATTCTCACCTAAACACCATTATTATAACACCCACTATTATCCTGAAAACATTGTAATGTCTTCACTTATTCATTCACACGACCACTCTCTTATGCACTAATCCAAGCCCTTGACACATCTACACACACAGCTACTCTTTCAAAATTCCCAACCACAACTATCAACCCATTACACAGACAGCCCCCTATTTATGTCCATCATCATATTCACACACTCATTCACAATACATGCATATTTATTCCACACGTTCAAACCCACACTTTCCCTTTTTTCCAACAGACAGAGCAGAATGCCTACTAAAAAGCAAGTAGAAAACAAATAAAGTATAGAGCAGATAAAAATAAAAGCATTCCAAATACTCATCCACATCTAGCAGAATGTATAGCAAATATTCATACAAAACTTCTGATATAATCAGTCAACAAAACTAAACCAGCAACCACTAAAAAAACTAGGGCCCCTCTTTGAAAAAATAATTTTGAAAAATGTGTAAAGAAGAAGAAAACTGCTAATGACCCTACCACTATATCTAACAATGTTAACATAGCCACAGTTGAGGATTCCCAAAAAGTAATTTTACAAAAAATCTTCCACCGTAGAGCACTTACAAATCTTATAAAAAAAGCTGAGTAGTCATGCTCTAGCCTTAAAAACAACTGCAGAATACTAATACTGGAAGCTCTAATTGACAGTGCTCTTCTGCTAAAGAGAAAATTGTTTATATTAATTTTAAACGGAATGAAACCACTAACAAAATTAATCAGTAAATTACAAAAAGGACTTCAAAACATGCGCAGTGTCAACATAGATACATTTTCCAACTTCTCAGAAGGTGAATGTGTAAAGACTGGTAGGGAGTGTCTGTACTTCTGCTCTCTATATGGTAGAGGAGAGGCACAGAAGACCCCAGCCAAGATTCTCTACTACGGTAGCAATGGACGAGCAATCAAGGCCTAGCTTCTCAGGAGGTGATGCAGGCTGGTTCTTAAGTACAGTGTAGTCCCCGAACCCCCACAAAGGAATGTCCACACACTGTATTACTGAAAACACAGTCTTTATATAATTAATATTCAAAGGTATGTACACGATCACAATAACGCACTTTGTACTCGGAAATCAACAATGATAAATATATACAATTCTAAAGTGGTATCACCAATGTTATCGAATCTCATTAAAGTGCATCAACTGTACAGTTAAAATGTCACACAGATCAATAACGAGGACACCAGCAATAGAGAAAGGAGGGAAAGCAAGATGGTTGACACAATTGGCAGAATACTGGCCCTGTTACCTAGACACAGTTCTGTGTGGAGATCCCCCCACCTGGGCAACCTGTAAATAAAGATATATGGCACAAGCCCAGTCCATATATTGTTCAATAGTCTTATTTCCTCCTACTAAGGTTTTACCCCCCCAATGTACCTGGTGGAGTAGAGTTCTCCGAAGATGCGTCGACCGATCCTTCTTGAGTGACTCCCTTTAAAGCAGGAGCCACGGATAGTCGAGAGGCGTCGAGGAACTCGGCATTTGGCGTCGGGGAATCGACGGCCCTTCTTGAGTGCCCTCCCTTCAAGGCAGGAATCACGGGTCGTCGAACGTCCGAGGGAGAACAGGTTGAACTACGGCAGTGAAGTGACAGCTTTGTTCCTAGTGGTGCTCGTCGAGGACAGAGCGTTGGCGTCCTGCAAGGAAGAGGGTGCGGGGCACCTCAGTGACGATAGTTCTGGACCGCAAAGAGAGGATGAAGAACTGTGGCCCAGCAAGGGCGTCGAGTCGTCGGCGTCTCTGTGGTCTTTAGGTGGCGGGAAACCCACCGGCGGATGCTCCTCAGCGCGTCAACGGTCGGGCCTTCTGCAGTGGGATAAAGCGGGCGACGATGCAGACGAGAGCATCCGATGATCAATTGAAGTTCTTAGGCAAACGGGAGCACTGCGGTCATCGACAGTAGCGGACAATAGTCCGGGTGCTTCTCTTTGGGATTCCGCGGCCGTCCCCGTCTCGGGTCGGCAGCCTGTTGTAGGTCTGTCTACCAGGGAGCTTTGGCAAAGATCAGCTGGTGCACGATGGTCCCTCGTAGCTCGGGAAGAGGGCGCCTTACCAGGTCCTCTCTGGATCAGTCCTTGGCGGCACAGCAGCTTTCAGATTGTGAAGGAGAGCAACAGTGCTTCTTCTCGTCCAGCTGGGCTTCAAGGTCAAGCTTCAGTTACTCCAGTTACTCGTCGTAGTGGACTTCAGCTTCTGAACACGATTCCTAGCAGTGAGAGGTCCCCAGATATACTGTTGATCTCCCATTCATTCCGCTGGGTCACACTCAAGCATCCAATCACAACTAAGGGCATTCATGCAGGCAGGCAGCCAATCAGGCACACAAGGTATTCAGGCCATTCACTTCTCTCCAGACACTCACAACAAGTCATGTGTACTGGGACAAGTACCGAGCCATTCAACACTCCCAACAGCATTCATACCGGTTTCGGGCAGGGCTGTCTCAGTCATTGTGTCAATCACCAGATACTAGACATCCACAACACAGAATGCATATTCGTCACACACTCTATTCACCCGGGTCCCACCCACAGAAGGTACCCACAACATACATCACTGGGAAGGCTCTAGCTAGTCTGGCCGGGCCTTCACAACAACACAATATATGGCACTTCCACCCAACAGCCAGTCAGGGCTTCCCAGGATTTTGGGAAAACAAGGTAATGGGTAATAGAAAGCAAGAGGCCGTAGGGGCCATTTTGTTTTCCATCAGGAATCAACTGATCCCCATGGCAGGGCCGGGGTATCCCAAAATGGAGGATACTCCGCGCACCTGTCAAATTCAGCATGGAGCTGCCATCAGCCCATACCCTGCTCTGCGGGCCACCCACAGGTGCCCAAAAACATACACTAGGGGCACAGGGTTGTACCCCCACCCATGGGTGCCATAAGGGTATCCCACGGGTCCTTTCACCAAACCAAAACAGAGAGATCTGCACCACCAGGAGTCCCACATGAACTCCTGCACGGAAAACACGACAGAACAAACGATAAAAAGCAGTAAAGGACAAGGATACAGAGGCCCTGTCCCTCCGATGCATTTCCAGCATCACAGTCGCCCCCCCCCCAGACTGAGGTGGAGGGTGCCTAATCTCCCACGGGATAGACACCCTCATCCAGACGGTCAACATACCTTCTGGAAAGGCCATCTGCATTATCGTGACTTTTCCCTGGTCTGTGCTCTATGGTGAAGTCTAGCCCTTGCAGGCTGATGGACCACCTGAGCAGTTTCGGGTTCTCACCCTTCATCTGCATAAGCCACTTCATGGGCTTATGATCTGTTTGGACCTTGAAGGTAGACCCCGTAAGGTAGGGCCTAAAATGCCTAAGGCTCCAAACTATACTAAAACATTCCTTTTCAACAGTAGCCCACCTACGTTCTCTACCCTTGAGTTGCCTACTGATGAATATGATAGGATGTTCTCTCCCTTTGTCATCTTACTGGGACAAGACAGCTCCAATTCCGGTGTCGCAGGCATCCGTCTCGACGATAAAGGGTCGGCTGTAGTCAGGCGCACACAACACAGGTGCCCTACACAGACTTTCTTTCAAGCCATCAAAGGCCCTCTGACAGTCTTCAGTCCAATTAACCTTCCTAGGTTGTTTGGGTGAAGTCAGAGCTGTCAGTGGTGCAGCTATGGTTCCATAGTCCGCCATGAAATTGCGATAATACTCAGTGAGGCCCAAAAAGGCCCTCACCTGGGTTTGAGTAGTGGGAGTCTCCCAGTCCTGTACATCCTGTACCTTACTGGGGAGAGGTTGGATTTGACCCCCTCCTACCTCATGACCAAGATACGTGACTTTCCCCTGAGCTATCTGGAACTTGGTGGCCTTGATAGTGAGGTTAGCCCTTTTCAAGGCCTGCAACACCCTACCCAGATGTGTCA
Source organism: Ambystoma mexicanum (assembly GCF_040938575.1). Classification (NCBI taxonomy): domain Eukaryota; kingdom Metazoa; phylum Chordata; class Amphibia; order Caudata; family Ambystomatidae; genus Ambystoma; species Ambystoma mexicanum. The sequence goes on from NC_090933.1 coordinate 614,625,245, forward strand.
AGTGCACTTCCCAAGTGGAACTGTAGACGGCAATGTCATCTAAATAAGCCACGCAAAAGGTTTCCAGCCCACTGAGAGCATGATTGACCAATCTCTGGAAGGTGGCAGGGGCATTCTTCAACCCAAAAGGCATGACCCTTAACTGGTAGAGTCCCTCTGGTGTTGAGAACGTCGTCTTTTCCTTGGCATGGTCCGTCAGAGCTATTTGCCAATAGCCTGAGGTGAGGTCAAAGGTGCTCACAAATTTGGCAGCACCTATGGTGTCCACGAGCTCATCAGCCCTGGGCAATGGGTGCACGTCAGTTTTGGTGACGGCATTGACTCCTCGGTAGTCCACACAGAACCTCCAATCCTTGTTACCTGCCTGGGAACTTGCCTTGGGGACAAGGACCACAGGACTGGACCAGGGACTGGTTGAGGGTTCAATAACACCCAGATCCAACATCTTGGCGACCTCAGCATGGATGTGGTTTTTAACCGTATCTGACATTCGGTAGCTCCTGCTCTTGACAGGCACGCTGTCACCAGTGTCAATTTCGTGCTTACACCACGGTGTAAGGCCTGGCGTCAGCAAAAACAGAGAGGCATACTGCTGGAGCAAAGTCCTGCAGGCCCTCTGCTGCTCGGTTGTCAAATCTGGAGAGTGCTGCACTCCCTCCACTGAGCCATCCTGAGGGTTGCTATGCAGCAAATCAGGAAGGGGCTCACTCTCATCCTCTTCTTGCTCTGAAGCCAGCAAGAGACATGAGACTTCGGCTTGCCTGTGGAAAGGCTTGAGCCTATTAACATGCAATACCTGAGGGGCTACCCCGGGGATTCCCATGTTAACCAGATAATTGACCTGGCCCATCTTGGAGATTATCCTGAAGGGTCCAGTCCATTTATCTGCCAATGCTCGAGGCTTGGTAGGCTCCATCACAAGGACCTCCTGTCCCGGAGTCCAATCCACTTGCGACGCTTTAAGGTCATGCCAGTATTTGTTCAATTCCTGGCTGGCCTTGAGATTCGCTGTTGCTTGAACCATCATCTGTGTCATCCTCCGTCTGAGGCCTAACACATAGTCCCCCACTTGCTTGGTGGGACCTGGATGGGTGGCTTCCAAAGCTTCTCTGATCAAGGCAAGGGGCCCCCTCACGGGATGTCCAAAGAGTAACTCAAAGGGGCTGAAACCAACACCCTCTTGAGGTACCTCTCTGTAAGCAAACAGCAGACATGGCAGGAGGAGATCCCATTTCCTCCTTAGGGGCTCTTCCAAAGCACCTATCATGCCCTTGAGAGTTTTATTAAATCTCTCAACCAAACCATTGGTCTGGGGGTGGTAAGAGGTGGAGAACTTGTAGGTTACTCAGCACTCTTTCCACATGGTCTTCATGTAACTAGACATGAAGTTGGATCCTTTGTCAGAGACAACCTCCTTGGGGAATCCAACACGGGTGAAAATGCCCAGGAGAGCCCTGGCAACCACCTTGGCCGTTACAGTCCGAAGGGGTATAGCCTCAGGGTACCTGGTGGCATGATCTACCAAAACCAGAATGAACCGATGTCCACCTGACGTGGGAGGGTCAAGGGGACCGACAATGTCGATGCCCACCCTCTCAAATGGTGTGCCAACCACTGGCAATGGCTGCAGTGGGGCAAGGACACTGCCTCCAGTCTTGCCAGACAACTGACAAGTTGGGCAGGCCCTGTAGTGGGACTCCACTTCTACTCCCGTCCGAGGCCAGTAGAAATGGACAGAGAGCCTCTGCTTAGTCTTCTTGGTACCAAGATGACCAGCCAAGGGCACCTCATGCGCCAACTGCAGTAGGAAGGGCCTGTAAACTTGGGGTACCACCAACCTCTTGAGGGCACCAGGTTCAGGCTTAGTGGGCTCACTAATAAGGAGCTCACCCTCCCAATGAATCCGGAATGTCCTAGGCACTTCTCCTTGTGCCTGGGACAGGGCCTGTTTCCTCAGACCCTCGAGAGAGTGACACTCTCTCTGTCCTTTACAGAAATCTGCCCGGGAGGGTCCCCCTTCAGCTAACAAGCATTGAAGGTCGGGATGATCCTCCGGGTTGAGAACCTCTCCCACAGGAAAGTCTTCTGGCTCTTCTCCCACAGGAGTTGAGATGGGGTTTACCACTGGACCCAGCCCGTCCGGAGCATGGATCCCAATGGGTGCTGTAGGAACAGCAGGAAGAGAAGGAGCTCCCTCCACAGAGGTGGCCTTCTTGCTCTTCCTTCGTCTTGCCTTAGGCCGCGCCTTTGGCTTGTGTACCTGACTCACAGCCAGACCCGGTGTCACCTGTGACCTAGTGACCGCAGCAGCAGTCATGGGAAGACCATCCGCGATCAATCCCAACTCTACTAGATCATTACCTAACAGAATGTTAGCAGGGACATTGTCCTGAACCAGGACAGGAAGCTTTGCTGTCTTGTCTCCAATTACGATTGTGTCTCGGGCTACAGGCGATAATTTGGGAGGCCCACTAGCTAACCTGGTGGTTCTCAGAGGAGCACCTACATAGTCCTCTGGCTTGCGCAGGGTCCTGTCCACCACTGTCATGCTTGCCCCAGTGTCTCTCAAACCAGTAGAAGGCTGGCCATTCAGGAGGACACTTCTCAAAAATCTACAGGTGTTCTGTGGGATAGTCGCCAGTACTTCCGCGTACTGGTCCCAGGCCCCAAGGGAGAATAAGAAATCTCTACAGGAGCACCAAATGTGATTCCTGTAGAGGAGGGGAGGACAGTGGCCTCCACCACAGACATGGGGTAAGGGTAGGTCAGGCTGACAGCCTGTACTCCAAGTGCCTTACCTTTACACTTGGAGTCACCCCTCTTGTGATCCAGAGCCCCACAGTCCCAACAAGTGCCGGGAGTGCGGGGTACGGTACTGGAACCACCAGGAGCCTGCTTTGTAGCAGGTGGACCACTACTCTTATTCCCACCCACAGATGACTTATCCCCACTAGATTTTTGGGTCTTCGGAGAGGAGGGCTTAGGTTTACCCGACTGTGACTGCTTTTGGGACTCCTCAGCTTTCTGAGAGGCCCCCTTTTCTTTGTCTTTGTCCTTCCCACTGGAGTCCTTAGGGGACACCCGGTGGGAGACCCACTTGTCAGCCAGCCTAGCCAGCTTAAAGGGATCCAAAATGTTCTGGTCAGCAACATACTGACGCAGCTCCGGTGAACAGGCTTCAGAATAATGCTCAAAAAACAACAGGTGGGACAATTCAACAAAAGTTTTCACCTTGTAACCATCAATCCACCCCATCATATTCATGTGCGCAGCACTCACCCAGTCAACCCAAGACACATTGGGCCTCATTACGACCCTTGCGGAAAAGGAAAAATGATGGCGGAAAAGCAATACCGCCATCGAACACCGCTCGTTGCGATCATGACCCGTCACCGTAAAGTACGATGCCATTAGCGACACCGCAGTGAACGGCAACGCTAACTGCACCAAGTACGCGCACGCGCGCCTTGCAAAACCGGAATCACCGCCATGGCGCAACGGTACGCGAATTCTGACCCTAGCGGACATGTACTGAACGCCATCAAGCACGTCGTAAAGTACCATTCCGCCATGGCGAGAAATACGGCAACGCGAACCAACCGTAAATGGCCCACTGAGTGCCTGTACTCCACTCCCTGGCCTCATTGCACAACTCCTGGCAGGCGCAATGTACTCACACTATGCAACCAGTGAAATCCACAATCCACCCATGCATGCCAACGTAGAAAAGCATGCAGGGGCTCAAAGCGCCCCGTGAGTGGGCATCCATGTACGGCATGTCACCATAGCCGTACTGACGCAGCACAGGCATGTGAAGGTACAATACATCAAACTGAAAATCAAGAACACATGACACAAAACAACAGTAGTCCCCCATCGCTTGCCACCAGCGCAAGGCAACATCCAAAACAGCATCCTGAGGGGGATTGCACCAGCCCTGTACTCATGCCAGTAAACAAACCAACCATCAGCAGAAGCATGTACCACACAAGTCGGCAGAGTGACTGAGCAGCCAGGCTCATCCCAAGAGGGGCCGATGGGAGCTGCAGGGCACAGATGGCATCAATACAGAAGCAATTCCAATGGACATGACCCCAGTCCCCCTCCAACAAACGCACGCAAACACAGTCACCTGTGACCAGCCACATTCTGAACAACCCATCATTCCACCAATCGACCTGGCTGACAGGCACCAGTCGGCCAAAAGCCAATCCCCCGCCCCTGAACAGCACATCATGTAAACAGTCACAATGGCAGCCCCTATCCGTGACCATACTGTGCTACGTAGGCAAACGCGGCCAGTACTGTACCACACAACTCAACTCAGAAGGCGGAACACAATGCAGATCATCACGCAATACATACCGCCACAAAGCGAAAATCGCCACATCACCTGCAAAGAACAACGCAACACGACAAATATCGGATTACAATTTAAATGCACATCCAAATGACAAAGGCCCCACAGCAATTTGCAAAATACCACCAAAACAACCATCATCACCGAGGGCTGCATCTGCAATAATTGACCGGCTTCCACTTGTGTGACGCCCTGTACCATCATGGCACACAGGGCCTACATCAACGTTCCAAAAGGCAACATGGAAGCGGCAAGAACCGCAGGTCCGTCCCATGAGGCAGGCACTAGTCGAGCTGAAAGGCCGAAATGTTGCACCTAGCCACCAGTACAGCGTAAGGGCATGTGGCCCATTGGCGATCGTCCCATAAGATCGAAATGGTGCTCCACTGATTCACCCGAAGCTGCAGGAGTCGAGAGTAAAAACCATCTGGAGGAGTGGCGTAGAGATGGCATCTGCAATAGGGCAGGAGATACCTGTCACCCAAAAGAAACACAAATTAACCGATTGCATTACGGGACTCATGATGCATTACAATCTTCATTCAACACACCAAATCCACACCCATATGCATGCTAGCCCACTCCAAAGGAATATACACACCCCTAAATCAGTATCGAATCATAACGAAACCAATCGAGCTAAATACACCATTGTCAACGTCGGTTACTGTGCATGCGTCCGTCAAGATAGAACCCATGACATGGGATTAGTAACGTGCCTAGACACAAGTGTATGAAGGCGCGTCGAGACAGGGAGGATCCGACAAGGGCAGATAGACGTATGTCCCACTATGGCAGCCTTGCATCACATAACGCTGGGGAAGGGGAGTGAATCAAAAAACCCATGTACATGGCAGACCCTAAACGGAATCATCAGTCCATGCATCCATTCATCATTCCCTCATCCCGCAATGAAAACGCATGAATATTCACTCACATAATATGTGAAACTTCCATCGCGTCTGTGCGTAATGCAGTCCGCAAAAACCACTGTGCCCCTGGCCGGATCTGTAGTGTTGTGAAGCAAGATGGATTTGGGAACGTCCTGCCTTATCGTCCACTACGCTGTTGCGCATCCCATTCAATTCATATCATTCATTGCCTGCTCGTTATGGGCCATGTCCCAAGGACATTCTACAATAGAACGTTACATTTCCAGCCAGACCTGTGGGCGTATCCTCGCCGCTACTTCAAAACCCAAAATGCTGGCCTTCGAATTCCTCACTTGCAACATTACGTCGAAAAGGCTTCTGTGAACGCTTGCATTCACAATCACATCAATGTAGTGCGGCTGTGTGTCATGATGCTAACTGGCTGCAATCACAAATGGCACGCCACGCCCGTCGGTGAAGTACGTTACTGTGCTGCATGAGGGTCGGCCATCGATCGAGCCCTACATACCACTGACTCTTCACAGGTATGTAAGCGGCTGCAATCATAGCATGTGTAACAATGGGAGCATAGCATGAAAATCAGTCAAAGTACATCACACTGCCATCGGGATTTGACACATGATTCAAATCCCAAGATGCCATGCGGCCAAATGCAGCCTTACGTGCGGGACGTGCTCGGCCAGAAGGGATTGCATCTGCCACAGATTCATTCAATCAGCACAGGTGGAGGCCATACAGGCCGACAGCACATATATTGCAGACCCAAACCCCTCCCACAACCACTCCCACTCCAAAATGCTACCGGCAGGACTAGCGATGTTGGGCCTGGGGTACCAGATAGCACTGCAAGTGCTACAACTACAAGAAGACGACGAACAACAACAGGTACAACAACCGGGCGCACAGGGGAGACGGAGGAGAAGGAGGAGGAGGAGGGCAAGGCAGGGTCAGCAAGGCCCACAAGCACTGCCACTACCACCACGCAGGCGGCCCGCAATCCCACGCCTCCGAGCCGATCCGTTCAACCTCACTGCTGAGCAGATCCACACCCTCTACCGTTTGGACCGGGACACCATAATCGCCATTGTGGACATGACACATGCTGACCTCGTGAGCATGATAGATAGCCCAACCGCCATCCCACCCCTACTGAAGGTGGTGTCTGCACTCCACTTCCTGGCCACAGGCACCTACCAGCACACAGTGGGACAGTTGCATGGCATTTCACAGCCACTGTTCTCACGGACACTCTTCCAAGTGCACGATGCCCTCCTGAAGCACGCCGACGACCACATCACACTACCACGCACGTACCAGGAGATTACCAACGCTAAAGTGGGATTCCATGCACTTGGCGGCATCCCGGGTTGCATTGGTGCCATCGACTGCACCCATGTTGAATTGGTTGTCCCACATGCCATGGAGGTCCAGTACCGCAACCGGAAGCAATTTCATTCAATCAATGTGCAAATGGTGTGTGACTCCAACAAGATATTTACGCATTGTTGTGCCAGATTTCCAGGATCTACCCATGATTCTATGGTCCTGAGGAACACAAGAATACCACGCTACATGGAGCGACACGCAGGGCACAGATCCTGGCTACTCGGTGAGTCTCATTCCATGCATGACATCGTGGCCCATTTGATGCGTCAATGACCTTGCAGGGGGGGGGGGGGCTACTTAGCACTATCATTCCACTGACACCCTTTATTCGTCTCATACAGGTGATGCCGGGTATCCACTGAAGAGATGGCTCCTTACACCAATCCGGAACCCACAGAACGAGCATGAGGAGGACTACAACCATGCCCACTCACGTACCCGTGTGGTCATTGAACAGGCATTCGGCCTACTGAAGGCTCGTTTCCGCAGCCTCAGCAGGTCTGGCGGGGCACTCATGTACAGCCATGAGAAGGTTTCTAAGATGGTCATGGCATGTGTCATGCTGCACAACATGTGCATACGTAGGAATGTGCCCATGCCCCCTGACGCTGTACTGCATGCACCTGAAGATGATGATGATGATGAGGGTGGGGATGTGGAGGCACCTCAAGGAGTCCATGAGGCACAGGATGTACGTGCAATCCGACAGAGCATCATAGATGCATGCTTCTAGCAACCACGCATGGTGCCTATTACACGGAAAGGGGACCTGTGGCACTGTGTGTGTGTAGTACAGGCACATTGTGGACTGTACGCCTATGAAGGCCTCGTACGCAAATATCAATGTCCACACATGTAATTAGATGATAATGAGGTGCTGTATTGTTAATGTGATTTGATTTATACACCCTATGGACCCGCCACCCAGTGAAGCCCAACACACCCCCTCCACCCTACTACCTCCCCCCCCAACACCAGTGTCCAAATATGCATGCTGTCCGTGGGTAGACGCTATTGCAAGCCCCCTCTACGGGTATCAGGGGCACCCCTGCCCGTGGAGCGCAGGTTCCTGCCAGATCTGCGTTGGGGGCTGCCCTGGACGGAACTTGCCACGGATGATGTCTCTGCCTGCTCGCGTCCATGCATGTCTCTGAGGGTTTGTGAGAGCTCCGAGAGCACACGGCGCACAGCAGCAAGTTCAGCACAAACGTCTTTGGACGTCGCATGCAGTTCCCCCCTCAGGCTCTCGGTGCTTTTCTCCATTTGTGCTCTCAGGCTCTCGGTGCTTCTCTCCATTTCTCCCCTGAGGCTCTCACTACTTTTCTCTATTTGTGCCCTGAGTGTCTCGGTGGATGTTTCCATGGCTGCCCTGGAACCCCCGCATTCATTTGCATGGTCCTTGAGTAGCGTGGACGCTTCCTGCTGTTGCTCGATCAGCAGGTCGAGGGACTGTTGCCTCTGCTGGGCCATGGACATTTGCGGTGGTGTGACAGGGGGGCTGCTCAACACATGTTGCCTTGGCACAGGACTTGTGGGGGTTGGCCAGTCGTCGTCTTCAGGGTGCCCCTGCGTGGTTTCGTCATGGTGTAGGGGATGGAACATGCAGGGGGATTGGGAAAGGTCATGGATGGTACCTACGTCGCCAGCACTGTTTTCCGTGTCGGAGCATGCTGGCATGACAGCTGTGTCACCTATGGTGCTGCTACCACCAGAGGCAGTGCCATCAGATACGTTCTTTGGGGGGACCTGTGGTGCTGGGGTTGTGGACTTGCTGGCTGCTGGGGTGCCTGTTGCAGTCCCCTCCAGTGTGCTGCCACTTGATTCCTGCTGGTGCCGTGTCTTGATCCTTGCACCTGAGGTGGAGGCTCTTGGGACGTTGGTCCTGGCCCTCTTTGCAGGCGTGCTGGTAGGGGTGTCCTGCAGCTCGTCGTTGGTATCGGACCCTGTGGTGGAGTAAAGAGGGGCGAGCGTTAGTTATGGGTCTGTCGGATTTGGAATGGCAACGTATCAAATGCATTGGGGTGGTACATGAGGCTGATTTGGGACTGGGCCTTGGAGGTGGTCTCATTTTCGTGTGGATTGAGGATGCATTCATTTGGCTGCCTGCAGTTAGGGGGTGCATGCTGCACATGTAGGGGTTGTTTATGGCTTCTTGATTGATTTGTTTGTTCATTCTGACTTTTAGAGGGCGCTGTCAGGGCAAAGTATGTATTGCACTATGGGGTCACATGGTACTGCACATGTTCGTGGTTTGTGGATTTCGCATTGTTTCTCTTGGCCAACCTACCTGATTCTCCGGATGTCGGCACTCCTTTCTCCATCCCTCCGACTCCCTCTATGCTCTCCATTCCTATGGTGGAGGCGCAGATTTCCTCCCAGGGGGTCAACTTGATGGGCGACTCTGAACCCCCCCCGGTAGCTGTGGCGATGTTCCTGTTCGCAGAAAGTATGCTGCGTACGCGGATCCGCAGGTCGTCCCACCGCTTGCGACATTGCTGTGGCGTGCGGGGTGTTGTCCCCACCGCACTTACGCGCTGTGCCACCAGGGCCCATATGGCCTTCTTGTTGGCAAGGGCCGTCCTGGTCATTTGACTGGAGAAGACGACGGCGGAATTTTCCTGGAGGGTCTCGGTGAGCACGGTCAGTTCCTCTCGGGAGAAGTGTACCTGCCGCTTGCGGTCACACGCTTTCTTGGCTACCTTTCCCATATTTATTTTTTTAACTGGGGTTGCTAACGGGTTGGGATGTGTGTCAGGGTCGGATTTTTTATGGTTGTGTTGGGATTCGGATTTTATAGTTGTGCGGCGTGCTGTTTCCCGTTCCGGCCACATGCTTTTACTTCCGTTTCCGTATATTTACGGTGGCCGTAATTTGCGGTGCACGCTCGTTACGGTGACCGCTCATTACGGTGACCGCTAAGATGGGTGGCGGTATTGCACCTGGTGCAGCGTACGGCGGCGGTAAGGGCCGTTTTGGGGTCATTTCCGCCATCGCAGCCTTTCGGATTCCGCCATGGCGTAATGCTCGTGCCCGATGGGTCGTGATTGGCCGCACTTTGCTCCTTCGTGCAATGGCGGAAACGCTATTTACGCTGTTGCGGTCCGGTCAGTCACTTTCCGCCAGGGTCGTAATGAGGCCCATTCTCTCTTTTCTTAAAATCCCTGAACCTTTTAAGGTATTGGGTAGGTGTCTTGCCAAACTTGGCAATCAAAGCAGATTTCATACACTCATACTGACCCCTTTCTTCCACGCTCAGCTTCAGAATACAGTCATACCCAGTCTGAGGCACTCTGCTTAACAAACACTTAGCCCAATCTCTTTTGTCAACATCATGAATTGCACAAGCCATTTCAAACGCTTCAGTCCATTGGAGGATATCAGAACCCTCCACAAACACACCAACCAAATCTTTCATAAATTTAGTTGCTGGGGACCTGACACTCTCAATGGGTTTCGCTGAAGTCTCCACTCTAGCTTTCTCTAGATGGATTCTCTGACATTCAGTGTCCTTGTCTTTGAGTTCAAGATCCCTATTCTTGAGTTCAACTTGTTGAGCCAACTCCTCCTTCTTAAGCTCAGCATCTATTTCCAACTTGCGATATTCAAAGGCCAATTTCATCCTTAATAACTCAAGCTCCAAGGAATTGCTGGGGTTCGGAACAGAGGCAGCAGGAATGGTGGCATTCCCAGAAACAAATTCAGTAGAAACTCCAGGGGCAGAGTCCTCATTGGTTGGATTCCCCCCCTCATCAAGAGTTTTACCATCGGTCTCATAGTCCACCAGGGCAGCTATCAGCTCAACCCTAGACTTATCCACAAAGTATAACTCCCTGGCTTCACAAGCACTCTGGAGAGCCTCTAAGCTCATCCAAGTCAATTCACCATTTGCAATAGACTCCATTGCTTGTAATGCAGTTATTTTGTACACAACCAAACCTTAATTTAATAAAGTGCAGATATTTTGTAAGTGGCACGGTTATACACTGATTCTTAAAACCATAAGCATCCCACCATTGCCACCAGTGTAAAGACTGGTAGGGGGTGTCTGTGCTTCTGCTCTCTATATGGTAGAGGAGTGGCACAGAAGACCCCAGCCAAGAGTCTCTATTACGGTAGCAATGGACGAGCAATCAAGGCCTAGCTTCTCAGGAGGTGATGCAGGCTGGGTCTTAAGTACAGTGTAGTCCCCGAACCCCCACAAAGGAATGTCCACACACTGTATTACTGAAAACACAGTCTTTATATAATTAATATTCAAAGGTATGTACACGATCACAATAATGCACTTTGTACTCGGAAATCAACAATGATAAATATATACAATTCCAAAGTGGTACCACCAATGTTATCGAATCTCATTAAAGTACATCAACTGTACGGTTAAAATGTCACACAGATCAATAACGAGGACACCAGCAATAGAGAGAGGAGGGAAAGCAAGATGGTTGACACAATTGGCAGAATACTGGCCCTGTTACCTAGACACAGTTCTGTGTGGAGATCCTCCCACCTGGGCAACCTGTAAATAAAGATATATAGCACAAGCCCAGTCCATATATTGTTCAATAGTCTTATTTCCTCCTACTAAGGTTTTACCCCCCCAATGTACCTGGTGGAGTAGAGTTCTCCGAAGATGCGTCGACTGATCCTTCTTGAGTGACTCCCTTTAAAGCAGGAGCCACGGATTGTCGAGAGGCGTCGAGGAACTCGGCGTTCGGCATCGGGGAATCGACGGCCCTTCTTGAGTGCCCTCCCTTCAAGGCAGGAGTCACGGGTCGTCGAAGGTCCGACGGAGAACAGGTTGAACTACGGCAGTGAAGAGGCAGCTTCGTTCCTAGCGGTGCTCGTCGACGACAGAGCGTTGGCGTCCTGTAAGGAAGAGGTGTGCGGCGCACCTCGGTGACGATAGGTCTGGACCGCAAAGAGAGGATGAAGAACTGTGGCCCAGCAAGGGCGTCGAATCGTCGGCGACTCTGTGCTCTTTAGGTGGCGGGAAACCCACCGGCGGATGATCCTCGGCGCGTCGACGGTCGGGCCTTCTCCAGCAGGATAAAGCGGGCGACGATGCAGACGAGAGCGTCCGATGATCAATTGAAGTTCTTAGGCAAACGGGAGCACAGCGGCTCCGGTCGGCGACGGCGGTCATCGACAGTAGCGGACAACAGTCCGGGTGCTTCTCTTTGGGATTCCGCGGCTGTCCCCGTCTCGGGTCAGCAGCCTGTCGTACGTCTGTCTGCCAGGGAGCTTTGCCAAAGATCAGCTGGTGCACGATGGTCCCTCGTAGCTCGGGAAGAGGGCGCCTTACCAGGTCCTCTCTGCGTCAGTCCTTGGCGACACAGCAGCATTCAGATTGTGAAGGAGAGCAACAGCACTTCTTCTCGTCCAGCGGGGCTTCAAGGTCAAGCTTCAGTTACTCCAGTTACTCGTCGTAGTGGACTTCAGCTTCTGAACACGATTCCTAGCAGTGAGAGGTCCCCAGATATACTGTTGATCTCCCATTCATTCCGCTGGGTCACACTCAAGCATCCAATCACAACTAAGGGCATTCATGCAGGCAGGCCAATCGGGCACACAAGGTATTCAAATTCAGCATGGAGCTGCCACCATCCCATACCCTGCTCTGCGGGCCACCCACAGGTGCCCAAAAACATACACTAGGGGCACAGGGTTGTACCCCCCCATGGGTGCCATAGGGTATCCCACGGGTCCGTTCACCAAACCAAAACAGAGAGAGCTGCACCGCCAGGAGTCCCACATGAACTTCTGCGTGGAAAACACGACAGAACACATGATAAAAAGCAGTAACCGACAAGGATACGGAGGCCCTGTCCCTCAGATGCATTTCCAGCATCGCAGAATGTATACACACTAGCACCACAGAACCATATTTCAATGAAGAGGCTTATACACAAGAACAGAACAACCCAATTGCCATACAAAGTAATGGCCGAGGGTATGGAATGGTAGAAAACACCATTATGGCACAAGAAACGCTTATAGAAAACACATCCCCAACAAACTTTCAATCAACTGTTCCTTTCATCCAACAAATCCTCATGCAGCTCAATGTGTAACTTAAGCCAACAATCCTTCAAATCTTTACGACAATTCCTCAATCACTATGTGAAAGTAAAAGACAAAACTAGAATAAAAACTTTACAAACCATGGACTCCTGTCCAGTGGCGAATACACTGGACTGCAAGGACATTTATTAGCCTGCATTTCGGGAACTACTTGCAAAAGCACCTTCCACCACATCAAAATGTTAGGAACACACCATTCCACTCTATGGCATCTTCTGCAGAGACTGTATTATGCAAAAAGTACTGCTTTACAACTGCAACATTTTAATAACATCCCCCTACATGGAACAGCCAAAGAACTACTTCAACAAATAGAACACATCCAAAGTAAATATTTTGGACATGAAGATGACAAATGGCTGGAGGGGACACCTCATGCAGCCCTCCCTGAGCCTCCTAGGAAGGACTGCATGATGTGCCCCCCCTACGTTCGTTGTGGGTGAGGAGAGGGCCACCACAAAAGGTGGGTCAGGATCCCCAATAGATGGGGCAGTAGGGTTTGGGCACCCTGGGGGCAGAATGGCACACTAATGTGGCCATCTCCGCCAAGCAAATTTGGGTATACAAAACAAAAAAATCCAAAATCGTAGGCTGCATTTTAGGGGGGGCTGAAGGGCACCTGAAATCGGCAGCGAAGGTTGTACTGCAACGGGGGGTGGCACTCACCCCCCACCCCAAATGGAGGGCCCCACCTCATGCAACCCTCCCTGGGGGCAGATATCTGCTCCTAGGAAGGGGCATCTGACCCCAGGGAGGGATGCATGAGGTGGAGCCTCCCCTATCTGATGCCAGGGAGGGATGCATGAGGTGGGGACCTCCATTTGGGGTGGGTGGGAGAGAGCCACCCCCCGTTACAGTATAACATTTGCCGGCAATGTAGGGTGCCCCTCAGCACCCCCTAAAAAGCAGCCTACGATTTTGTATTATTTTCTTTGTGTACATGTGGCCATCCTCCCCCAAGGTGGGTAAACACTACTGCCCCATGCAATGGGGGGGCCTGTCTGGGTGGTTTGGTGTTTGGCTGGGCTGACACGGATAATTTATGTGTTCCTTTGTTCCCTTTACAGGTCTTGTGCAGTTCAAGCTTCTCCCTTGTTATGTAAGTATTGACTTTTAGTTATGGGTACATTGTTTATGCGGGTGACGGATTGCTACTCGGTGGGTGGGAACTGGCCCTGTAGTGTTGGTGGTGTGAACGGGATTGGGTGCTCTGGGGAGGTATTGGGGTGGCCAGGGACACAGTTGCCGTGGTAGGTCACAAATTTCCCCCCCAGAGCAGCTAAACAGTGCTGTTTCCCTGGGAGGGCAGTTTCTGTACAAGTTAATTTTTTTTGTGCTGGGGGTAGCCATACGCCTATTCATCTTATTTCCATTTCCTATCAGTGTGCAGTGTAGCCTTCCATGGTGGTAGATGACTGGGATGCCATGTATCGGGTGGTAGAAATCGAAAAAGTTAGCAGAAATCCCCAAGACAGTTTAGATGTGTTATTGGTAGGCTAAGTACTGAATGTAATTATTTTGTGTTTCCTTTGCAGTTGTGGCTCCTGGAAAGCTTTCGCTGACTGATGTAAGTACTGCATATATTACTTTAGTAGATATCCATTGTAATGTGGAGGTGGATGGTTACTGTGGTGGGAGGAACTGTGGCTGCAGTGTCAGTGGTATGGGTGGGAATGGGTAGTGGGGAGGTCCTGGGGGCAATGGTGGTTGTGGCTTGCATAGAGGAAGGTGGTTGCTTTGAAGAAATACAAATGGGGTAATGATAACTAGCAGCAGTGTCACAAAAATGTTTGCAGTAGTAATGCAGATGGTCATTTCTTCTGAGCATGCAATGCTCACGTGGTACGGAGCTCATTCCTTTTATTGCAATGGTCACCACTTCTGTTGTCCAAGTCCAGGAGTGGTCCCAGTGTGACCCGCCAGAGTCCCCATCCTTTCACAGGGGGGCAAAGCTGTAGCGCAGGGTAGCCAGAGGGGCAGGACAGTCAGGGGGTGATGTCACTGGCCTTGGGCGCCCGTCTCCCAAGTGGTTATTATGTCCCCCAAGTTCAGCAGTGGTTGCAGGGTGCCCTGGCAGGGTCCCCATCCCTTCCTGGAGGGGAAAGCTGTAGCGTTGGCCAGGCAGAGATGTAGGATGGTTGTGGTTGATGTGTGTGACTCTGGCCGCCTCTCTGCCTTGTTGAAAAGTGTGCCAGCAATTGTCTGGAAGGGTCTGGCATGTACTTTCCTTTTGTTCCCTGTCTGAGTTTTGATCGCCTCTGCCTTTTCAACTCACCCAATCACTAATACGTTACATGGTTGCTTCTGAACGCCATTTCCCATTCATCAGCATTTCATGGAGGAGGGGAGGGTGCAACGCACGTTGGCTGTCTCTGAATTGGTACTGTGGGTGCAATCCTCGTCTCCACACTTGTATTTCTGTAATGTATAGTGGAAGAGGACATCTTCCTTACATTTATTGTTGTCTTTGTTTTAGGTGCAGGTGTGTTGTAGCTGTCTACTCACTTGTAAGTAAGCAGTGAGCTGGTCCTTAGCATTTCACGTGAGTGTCCTCTTTTGGGAAATGCATGGGGTTCCCTGTTTCCCTTGCTGGCTTCGACACCCTAGGCCCAAATCTGTAGGATGCCCACATGAACAAAAGGGGCAGTGGCGAAAGGTTTGGGGTTACCAGTGGGTTACACTTTTCCTTTTGCGCCCCCGGTAGGTGCACCCACACATGTGAGGTACCGTTTTCATCGGGACACCTGTAGGAACGCGAGAAGGTATGACAACTGTTGTTGGTGACGTGTTTCGGTGAGTGGACACAGGGAAATGTTGTTGGGGGCGTGTTTCAATGGGTGAGCTGAGCGTTTATTTTGCCACATTTCGGACTTTGCTGGGGTGTCTGGGTAATACATTCTGGGGCGATTTGCGCAAATCATACCTCTGCGGATTCCCACAGGTGTCTTCTTTTCGGAAATGCATGGAGGTCCCTGTTTTTCTTGGTGGCTGCAACACACCAGGCCTAAATCTGTAGGTTGGCTCCCCAAACCCTTTGGGGGGGATAGCAGTGGTTTAGCCTTATTCCTTCGTGCCCAGGTAGGTGCAACCACACATGTGAGGTACCGTTTTCATCGGGACACCTGTGGGAATGCGGGACGGTAGGCCATGTGTTGTTGGGGGCGTGTTTCAATGGGTGAGTCGAGCGAAATGTGCGGAAAATGCGTTTTTTTCCCACATTTCAGACTTTGTGGGGGTGTCTGGGTAATAAATTCTGGGGCGATTTGGGCATATCATACCTCTGCGGATTCCCAGGGGTGTCCTCTTTTCGGAAATGCGTGGGGTTCCCTGTTTTCCCCAGTGGCTTGGACACCCGAGGCCCATATCTGTAAGTTGTGCCGGTCGGCAGAGCGTCTCAAATTCGGGTCTGAAAACAGACTTGGGGTTACTTGTGTTTTAGGCTTTCCCCTTGGCGGCCAGGTAGGTGCACCCACACATGTGAGGTACTGTTTTCATCGGGACATCTGTGGGAATGCGGGACGGTAGGCCATGTGTTCTTGGGGGCGTGTTTCGATGGGTGAGCCGAGCGAAATGTGCGGAAAATGCGTTTATTTTCCCACATTTCAGACTTTGCGGGGGTGTCTAGGTAATAAATTCTGGGGCGATTTGCGCAAATCATACCTCTGCGGATTCCCATGGGTGTCTTCTATTCGGAAATGCATGGGGGTCCCTGTTTTTCTTGGTGGCTGCAACACCCCAGGCCTAAATCGGTAGTGTGGCTCCCCAAACCCTTTGGGGGGATAGCAGTGGTTTAGCCTTATTCCTTCGCGCCCAGGTAGGTGCACCCACCCATGTGAGGTACCGTTTTCATCGGGACACCTGTGGGAATGTGGGACGGTAGGCCATGTTTTGTTGGGGGCGTGTTTCCATGGGTGAGCCTGTCAGTCTAGAAATACGGATACCTCTACTTTGAGACCGCAAACGCATTTTGGTGGACGTGGGCCAACCGTCTCATGCACGATATGATAAAATATAGGTTTTTCAGTTTGCCAATGAACGACCATTTTGATGTAACAAGAATCGCCATTTTGTTTTCTCACCATTGCTCATTGCTTTCTGTTCCTATTGCTTCGTAGTATATTTTCCGCTTACACTGCTCGACTGTGAAACATTGTTGTCTGTATGTGAAAAGGACAAGGCCGCAGGGCCGTGAGGATAACAAGAGTTCGCTGAAACACAAACGTAGGCAGCGCCAGGAAGAATGCCTGGCTCCCTCCCGAATGTAGCCTTGAAGCAGAGCTGCAGGGCATTTAATCATTTCACAGCTGCCAGCCAGTCTCGTTATATGGTAGAATATGTTAGAATAATACCACCAAAGGCTTGAATTATGCTTTTCTTACTGCCCCCCTTTGCTGAGCCCGCTAGAGCATGTCGGCTCCCAGGACGCCAATAGCACCTGATAGATAGCAAGGTCTGGAATGCAACCCCCCCGTATGTAGTTCGCTTCCAAGAACAGAAGCGCTGTGTTCTATTCAATAACCGAAAGATGCCTTCGCACTCACAAATTGCAAATTGTCACTAGAATAGATGTTTGAAGGTGTCATAGTGGTCGGAGATGTCCATCATCACACCAAGTTCAAAGAAACCCAATAAAGGGGGGGTGTTAAACATGTCATAGCTGATTGTTTGATATGCATTTTGTATATATGTAACTGAGGTACGTAATTCGCTCTCTTGTGTCCCTCGAGGTCTAGAGATACACGTCGCGGGGCGTGAGACCGAGTTGGCCAACTGAGACTTTTGCTTAGCAATAAAACCCTAGCTTTGGGAATACAACCTCGTGTCTGGCGTCCCTATCGTGTGTGGTGACTCGCCTTGTTTCCATAGACGTCAGGGTCCCCTAGGGGCCCCTTTCAAGCCGAGTGAAATGTGCAGAAAATGTGTTTTTTTCCCCACATTTCGGACTTTGCGGGGGTTTATGGGTAATAAAATCTGGGGCGATTTGGGCATATCATACCTCTGCGGATTACCACGGGTGTCCTCTTTTCGGAAATGCATAGGGTTCCCTGTTTCCCCGGTGGCTTGGACACCCGAGGCCCATATCTGTATGTTGTGCCGGTCGGCACAGCGTCTCAAATTCCGGTCTGAAAACAGACTTGGGGTTACTTGTGTTTTAGGTTTTCCCCTTGGCGGCCAGGTAGGTGCACCCACACATGTGAGGTATCGTTTTCATCGGGACACCTGTGGGAACGCGGGACGGTAGGCCATGTGTTGTTGGGGGCGTGTTGCGATGGGTGAGCTGAGCGAAATGTGCGGAAAATGCATTTTTTCCCCCCACATTTCGGTATTTGCGGGGGTGTCTGGGTAATAAATTCTGGGGCGATTTGGGCATATCATACCTCTGCGGATTCCCACGGGTGTCCTCTTTTCGGAAAATCATGGGGTTCCCTATTTTCCCCAGTGGCTTGGACACCCGAGGCCCATATCTGTATGTTGTGCCGGTCGGCAGAGCGTCTCAAATTCCGGTCTGAAAACAGACTTGGGGTTACTTGTGTTTTAGGCTTTCCCCTTGGCAGCCAGGTAGGTGCAACCACACATGTGAGGTACCGTTTTCATCGGGACACCTGTGGGAACGCAGGACGGTAGGCCATGTGTTGTTGGGGGGGTGTTTCAATGGGTGAGCCGAGCGAAATGTGCGGAAAATGCATTTTTTTCCCACATTTCAGATTTTGCGGGAGTGTCTGGGTAATATATTCTGGGGCGATTTGGGCATATCATACCTCTACAGATTCCCACGGGTGTCCTCTTTTCAGAAATGCATGGGGTTTTCCTGTTTTCCCCCGTGGCTTGGACACCCGAGGCCCATATCTGTATGTTGTGCCGGTCGGCAGAGCGTCTCAAATTCCGGTCTGAAAACAGACTTGGGGTTATTTTTGTTTTAGGCTTTCCCCTAGGCGGCCAGGTAGGTGCACCCACACATGTGAAGTACCGTTTTCATCGGGACACCTATGGGAACCCAGGACAGTAGGCCATGTGTTGTTGGGGGCGTGTTTCGATGGGTGAGCCGAGCGAAATGTGCGGAAAATGCTTTTTTTCCCCACACTTCGGACATTGCGGGGGTGTCTGGATAATACATTCTTGGGCGATTTGGGCATATCATACCTCTGCGGATTCCCATGGGTGTCCTCTTTTCGGAAATGAATGGGGTTCCCTGTTTTCCTGGTGGCTTGGACACCCGAGGCCCATATCTGTATGTTGTGCCGGTCGGAGGAGCGTCTCAAATTCCGGTCTGAAAACAGACTTGGGGTTACTTTTGTTTTAGGCTTTGCCCTTGGCGGCCAGGTAGGTTCACCCACACATGTGAGGTACCGTTTTCATTGGGACACCTATGGGAACGTGGGACGGTAGGTCATGTGTTGTTGAGGGCGTGTTTCGATGGGTGAGTCGAGTGAAATGTGCGGCAAATGCTTTTTTTCCCCCACATTTCGGACTTTGCGGAGGTGTCTGGGTAATAAATTCTGGTGCGATTTGGGCATATCATACCTCTGTGGATTCCCACAGGTGTCCTCTTTTCGGAAATGCATGGGGTTGCTTGTTTTCCCCGGTGGCTTGGACACCTGAGTCCCATATCTGTATGTTGTGCCGGTCGGCAGAGCTTCTCAAATTCCGGTCTGAAAACAGACTTGGGGTTACTTTTGTTTTAGGCTTTCCCCTTGGCGACCAGGTAGGTGCACCCACACATGTGAGGTACCGTTTTCATCAGGACACCTGTGGGAACGCAGGACGGTAGGTCATGTGTTGTTGGGGGGGTGTTTCGATGGGTGAGCCGAGCGAAATGTGCGGAAAATGCATTTTTTTCCCACATTTCGGATTTTGCGGGGTTGTCTGGGTAATACATTCTGGGGCGATTTGGGCATATCATACCTCTGCAGATTCCCACGGGTGTCCTCTTTTCAGAAATGCATGGGGTTCCCTGTTTTCCCGGTGGCTTGGACACCCGAGGCCCATATCTGTATGTTGTGCCGGTCGGCAGAGCGTCTCAAATTCCGGTCTGAAAACAGACTTGGGGTTATTTTTGTTTTAGGCTTTCCCCTAGGTGGCCAGGTAGGTGCACCCACACATGTGAAGTACTGTTTTCATCAGGACACCTGTGGGAACGCAGGACAGTAGGCCATGTGTTGTTGGGGGCGTGTTTCGATGGGTGAGCCAAGCGAAATGTGCAGAAAATGCTTTTTTTCCCCACATTTCTGACATTGCGGGAGTGTCTGGGTAATACATTCTGGGGCGATTTGGGCATATCATACCTCTGCGGATTCCCACGGGTGTCCTCTTTTCGGAAATGCATGGGTTCCCTGTTTTCCCTGGTGGCTTGGACACCCGAGGCCCATATCTGTATGTTGTGCCGGTCGGCGGAGCGTCTCAAATTCCGGTCTGAAAACAGACTTGGGGTTACTTGTGTTTTAGGCTTTGCCCTTGGCGGCCAGGTAGGTGCACCCACACATGTGAGATACTGTTTTCATTGGGACACCTGTGGGAACGTGGGACGGTAGGCCATGTGTTGTTGGGGGCGTGTTTCGATGGGTGAGTCGAGTGAAATGTGCAGAAAATGCTTTTTTCCCCCCACATTTCGGACTTTGTGGAGGTGTTTGGGTAATAAATTCTGGGGCGATTTGGGCAT
Organism: Ambystoma mexicanum; assembly: GCF_040938575.1. Classification (NCBI taxonomy): domain Eukaryota; kingdom Metazoa; phylum Chordata; class Amphibia; order Caudata; family Ambystomatidae; genus Ambystoma; species Ambystoma mexicanum. Next base: position 614,645,625 of record NC_090933.1, read on the forward strand.
ATCATACCTCTGTGGATTCCCACGGGTGTCCTCTTTTCAGAAATGCATGGGGTTCCCTGTTTTCCCCGGTGGCTTGGACACCCGAGTTCCATATCTGTATGTTGTGCCGGTCAGCAGAGCTTCTCAAATTCCGATCTGAAAACAGACTTGGGGTTACTTGTTTTTTAGGCTTTCCCCTTGGCGGCCAGGTAGGTGCACCCACACATGTGAGGATAAACTTTTCACCGGGACACCTGTGGGAACGTGGGACGGTAGGCCATGTGTTGTTGGGGGCGTGTTTCGATGGGTGAGTCAGTGAAATGTGCGGAAAATGCTTTTTTTCCCCCACATTTTGGACTTTGTGGAGGTGTTTGGGTAATAAATTCTGGGGCGATTTGGGCATATCATACCTCTGTGGATTCCCACGGGTGTCCTCTTTTCAGAAATTCATGGGGTTCCCTGTTTTCCCCGGTGGCTTGGACACCCGAGTCCCATATCTGTATGTTGTGCCGGTCAGCAGAGCTTCTCAAATTCCGATCTGAAAACAGACTTGGGGTTACTTGTTTTTTAGGCTTTCCCCTTGGCGGCCAGGTAGGTGCACCCACACATGTGAGGATAAACTTTTCATCGGGACACCTGTGGGAACGTGGGACAGTAGGCCATGTGTTGTTGGGGGCGTGTTTCGATGGGTTTGTCGAGTTAAATGTGCGGAAAATGCTTTTTTCCCCCCACATTTCGGACTTTGCTGAGGTGTCTGGGTAATAAATTCTGGGGCGATTTGGGCATATCATACCTCTGTGGATTCCCACGGGTGTCCTCTTTTGGGAAATGCATGGGGTTCCCTGTTTTCCCTGGTGGCTTGGACACCCGAGTCCCATATCTATATGTTGTGCCGGTCGGCAGAGCTTCTCAAATTCCGATCTGAAAACAGACTTGGGGTTACTTGTGTTTTAGGCTTTTCCCCTTGGCGGCCAGGTAGGTGCACCCAAACATGTGAGGTACTGTTTTCATCGGGACACCTGTGGGAACGCAGGACAGTAGGCCATGTGTTGTGTTTGTGTAGTTTTCATAACGCTTTGACCCATTTGCTGGTGGCCTTTGTCACACAACCCTTTCATTTCCCAAATGTGACCTACATTTAGTCGCTGCTTTAGGCACCATACACTTTTGTAACCTGCACAAGTCACCTATCCTTGAAAAGGTCTGCCTGTGCTCTTTCAAAAAATGTATGCTTGCCATTCCTCAACATATTGGTTTTCCCGATTTACACATGCTAAGTGCGTCTGTTCAGGCCGTGAGCGTAAAACTCCTGAGTACCATGGCTCAGTGTTTGGCTTGTGGTATTGCTTGTTTTGTAAAACACTACAAAAAATATGTGCTCTCCTAACTGCAAGATTCGGGGGAATGTAGCGGAGCATTGCTTTTCTCAAAATTCATAGAAGCCATTGCCATACCAAGCCAACCATGTCCAACACGTACCTTTTTTTTGGTCATTTTCCCGCTTTTCCCCCAATCTATGGCAGTTTCCCCTACCTAGTTGTTGCCTGATCTACGCAAATCACCCCTTCCGAAACTTGGAATTTTGTTTACTTTTCAGAAATACTTGCCTTTCTGTCCTCCAATTCGGCTTTCCTATCCTTTTCTTCCATTCCGTCCATGCATGTCCAATTGGCAAAAATCGCCAAAATCGCCTACCTCTCACAAAACAGTTGATAACCACATCAGAATATTTTTTTTTCATTTCCACTCAACCTGTTCTTCAAAGCCAGGAAATTGGGGAATTCAGCACAGCAAACTATTCGTTCCTAGCTCTTACAAGGACAAAACCACAGGCTTCTTTGTACATCATTTTATTGGCCTTTTTTGAAAAAAGCCAACATTTTTGCCCTTTTTGCTTATTTTCTCTCACCCCCCTACAGAAACCTAGGATTTGTGTTACGATCGCCTACATGTGGGAAAAAAAGGAGCCAAATTTGGCCAAGATACCTCATGTAAGTTACAAGCCATTGAATGGCCACATACCAAAATCACCAAAAAAGGCCCTGGCACTGGGGAGAAATACCCATGGCACTTAAGGGCTTAATTTGGTCATTCAGTGATGCCACTGTTTTGCAGTTTATTCACAAATACATATCCTGCGACATCCCTTCAGAAAACACACATACTGAGCTACGTATACAAATTTTACGCTTCCAAAAACACAAGTGTGGCAAATACTGCCGACACAGATATAAAAACAAAGGTAAATGCTACAGCAAATGGCACTTTCATTTCCCTAGACCAGTTTCAGCAAAAGGACAAGTAAGCAGCTTGATGTCTTCTGTCTACAGCTTCTGTCTGTATTTTTTGTCTACAAAAATAATGTCAAACAAGATGAAAAAACGGGAAAATATGTAAAGGAAGCCTCGTCAAACTTACCAAACCCAGACAAATTAATCATATAAAATTATCATTCAAAACTCAACATAGAGAAGTTTATTACAGGGCCCTACTGCAACTTTTTAAACCATGGAGAAAAGAAGAAGAATTATTAGGTAACCATGACTCATTTGAAGCTGCATTCAATGCAAATGAAAGCAGTATAACAAATGTCAATTTCAAGCAATACAAAACAAATGTTGAACAATGAACGGCAACAAGAGGAAGAAATTCAAGCACAACTAGATGAAGAAACTCCTGAGGGCAGTCAACCTTCTCTTACATGAAGCCAAGAACCACTTGGAGACCCACTCATATTAAATGAAGCAGAAATACCCATGATTGAAGTGGAAAATACCATGTATCAATATAAACAATCAGAAGAAAACTTGTCAGTGCTGAAATCACAACTAAATGTTGAGCAACTTACCATTTACCTAGAAGTGACTGAAGACATTGAATATGGTTTGAAGTACTAAAGTAAAACTTGTAGCTGTGAAAATTATAAACCTATGATCCTCTATGTAAGTGGTGAAACTGGTTCTGGAAAAACATTCTTAATTAACATCCTCCCAAACGTAACAAACAACCTTTCAGCTGTTGTAACAGCCCCCACAGGTTTAGCTGCCTACAACATAGGAGGAGTTACTTTACACCGACTACTGCTCCTTCCAGTAGAACACCAAAACAAATTAGAATACTACAAACTATCAGCAGAAGCTGCTACTGAAGTACGCAGAATTCTGAAACAAATGAAAATGCTCCTAACAGATGAGGTAAGCATGGTTTCCAACCTAATGATTGCTTTAAATTTCAAATTGTAAGAAGTCCTCAAAACGGACTACGAACAACTCTTTGGAGATAAACACATTATTGTTTTAGGAGCTCTCCTACAGGTAACACCAGTGAAAGGTGAACCTATTTTAAAATCCTTAGGACACAAACAGTGCCGCAACACACTTGGCAGCATAGGAAATGTAAATCTGTGGGAACATTTCCAATACTGAGAACTAACTCAAAACAATAGTCAATCTGCAGACCTCACCTATGCTAACATTTTAAAAAGCATTCAAACTGGTCTTCTTTATAAAGTTGCACAATTCATCTCAAATAGTAGACTCATCCATGAGCTATATGGGCGTAACAAATCTTCTCCTGATGTCATGGAACAATTAGCTCAAAAAATTGAAAATGCATGTCCTTAATGCCAACCATAGCAAGCTGTAGTCAATTCAATGAGACAACGTTCAAAAAAGAAATGTAAACAATTTTGCATATTAGCTCCACAGACAAACTGGAAGTCCACGGCATGACACTCCCTATTTGTCAACAAGCAACAGCATGACTAAATAGCTTAGAAAAATGTATCTCCAACACAGCTGGATTGGAGAAAAGGTTAATGTTGTGTTTAAAGAGTAATTTTGAAATGAACAAGAGAGGGTAGGAGCTTGTAGGGAGGGTGACCACTGCGCATATCTGCTCAGTGATTATTTGAGATGTTATTCTTCCTCAAGCCGTTTCAAGGTTCCAGCGGGACAGAGCTCCTGAAGTCCCGATGTTCGTGAGAATTGAAAATTGTGGTTGGAACCCTGGCTCAATTGGTGCTGGATGTGGCTATTGCCATGGGGGAGGGTTGTACCCAAGAGAAGGTTCAAACATTTAGATGTTAAAGCTGGTTGCTTTTAATAGTTTGTGAATGGAGCACAAATGCTGCCCAAATTGAGCAGACCACTTGGATACATTTGCATGTCAAGAAAAGCCAACACATGGTTCGACCTATGGTCTTTGTCAATGCTGTCCAAGTGTGTAAGAGCGACCATGCAGGGTGAGAGACGTGAGAGACATGATTTGTTGGTGACATTTGAAACCAGGTATTTTGTACGTAATATATTTACAGGGCCAAAGGTTAGCCGGATTCAGGGAGACACATAAGGTAGCAACTGTTAGCACATATACACATTACATTTAATGAAGACATGTAGATTGCCAGTGTGTGGTGAACAGTGGTAGTGAGGTGATAAGATCACACATGATAACATTTAGCATTGCGATCATACAGCACTGTGAGGTAGGAGATTGCACACAGAGGGGAGAGAAGTAGAAGAGAAGGCAAATTAGTTGTCTTCTGATTGTTTATATTGATACATGGTATGTTCTACTTCAGTCATGGCTATTTCTGCTTCATTTAGAATGAGTGGCTCTCCAAGTGGTTCTTGGCTTCCTGTAAGAGATGGCTGACTGCCCTCAGAAGTATCTTCATTTAGTTGTGCTCAAACCTCTTCCTCTTGTTGGCGTTCATTGTCCAACATTTTTTTGTATTGCTTGAAATTGAAATTTGTTATACTGCTTTCATTTGCATTGAATGCAGCTTCAAATGAGGCATGGTGACCTACTAATTCTTCTTTTTTCCATGGTTTAAAAAGTTGCATTAGGGCCATGTAATAAAGTTTTCTATGTTGAGGAGTTTTAAATGATAATTTTAAATGATTAATTTGGCTGGGTTTGGTAAGTTTGACGAGGCTTCCTTCACAAGCTGAGACAAAATATTTTTCAGTTTTTCCATCTGGTTTGACATTATTTGTGTAGGACTAGTTTTGGTCTATGTGGTATAGGCACATGTTTTCCAAAGCAGTACTTCTGTTTGGGTATTATGTGCCTAATACATTGTTTTTTAAAATGTCCTGGCTGTTGGAATCATTTCTGGCTTTTGTTTCTATGTCTTGGTAGGATTTCAGCACTCTTTTTAGGGATGCAGCTGGACCAAGGCTTAGCCAGACTATGGGCCTCATTACGAGCTTGGAGGCAGCTATGCCCTTAATAAGCGCATGGCTGCCTTCAAACTTGCGTCCGGGTTCGTTGAATGAGGAATTACCAGGCCATTCCAACCTTAGAGGACCCGGTAATTCCTCATTCAAAAAACCCATGGGGCTCAAATGGGAATGGGGAGGGAGCTAATAACGGGCTTGTTAATAACGGGCCTGTTATTAGCTCCCTGGTCCCCTTGCGGGACCCGCAAAGGACATCTGGTCTGACCAGACATTCAGAGCGGGTCCCGCAAGGGAACCTCATAATAGGGCGGAATGGGTTTACCGGCACTTTTACCGGCGCCGTTAAACCCATTCCGCCCACCTCGTAACGAGGCCCAATGTGTTCAGATTTGCCATATAAGGCTGTACCTGTTAAACGCTCTGCTGGTTCATAGCATCCACATTCTCTATGGGAGAGAAGTTTTATGCCAAAGCTGTACAATTTTTGTGACAGTGTTTTGTCAGATGTTATGTCATCCCAGGGGTCTTTTAGCTCTGTTTACTCAGCTTTGGTGAGATAGGTTGTGACATATCTTGCAACAGCAGTGGAATTGTCTGCAATATACTGTATATCTATGTTTGCATTCCACAGGAGGGCAATGATTGCATTGTAATCATTGATGTACTTTGAAGCTTTGTTTCTTTTAATGTTGTATCTGTTTTTAGGTGATTTGCCTTTCACATGGTGTCTTACAGAAGACATTGAGCTGTTTACTTGTCCTTTTGCTGAAACTGGTCTAGGGAAGCCAAAGCAGCATTTGGTGTAGTACTTACCTTTGTTTTAATATCTGCACCAGCAGTATTTGCCACACATATGTTTTTGGAAGTGTAACATGTGTGTACTTAGCTCAGTATGTGTGGGTTCTAAAGGGATGTGACAGGATATGTATTTGTGAATGAACTGCAAAACAGCATCACTGTCATGACGAAATTTAGAAGCATCTTTTATCCACAAAAGCATGTGTATGTGTGGTGCTCCTCTGGATTGATATTCTTTTCTCCAAAAGAAGTGTTCCACTTCCCCGAGGGAAGGGGTACTTTTATTGGAGATGAAGTGCAGCATGGCAATAAAGCAGTGGTGAAAGTATGTTGATACATTTACAGGGTCAAGAGAACAGAGTTTTCCAGGTGTTTTAATGTCTATTCCTTCTTTATTTTGGTTTATTTAAGTTCTTCATCGAGATTGTGTCCTCTAGGTTTATTCATTTCCAGGTCTAAGATATATTTAGTTTCCAATTTGCAATTTCCTCCTCTACATGGTCTCTGAATGCTGTGTATCGCAAAAAACCTGAAAGTGTCAGGTGGGCTGCCATGTTTGTCTCTAAAATGGTGAGCCATAGGATAAGCAGGGTCACAGTTTTTAATGCCTCTCATATGTTGAAGAATCCGCAATTTGAGTTTGCCAATAGTGCTTCCAACATGTAGGAGCATGTAAGAATGTACACTACAAAGTCTGTATTGCAGGGAATTCTGGACAGAATCTGCACCTTCTTCTTAAGGGCTGGGTGTAAAAAACTAATTTTGTTTGGTGTGAACTGAAAGACCTTGTATTTAGTCCATTTGTAAAAACCTGGAGGTTGCTGGTCTAACCAAGTTGCCAGTCCCCTAGGTCTCTCTGGGTGGCATATAGCTGGAGACTAGAAGGTCTTTGAGAGAGGTGGACTTTCTATAAGTTATACTGACTCTTTCACCAATGTTTGCAGAGAGGTTTGTGTCCAAATCCAGAACATGCCAGTACGATGTAGTATTTTGCGAAGAACGTTGGAATGGGCGCCATATGTGAGAATTAGTCTTATGGTGTCCTTATCCAGGTTGTTTTCTGATCTGGTATTTGATTGTAGAAGGAGATTTCTGTCTAGTTCTCGTGCTTTTATGTCTGCTCGTTGAAGAATCACCTTGGAATACCTTTGATGATGAAAGTTCTGGGCTGTGATTCTGCATTCTCTGTCAAAACTGTATAGTTTGCTGCAGTTCTGCCTTAATCTTACAAATTCACCATAAGGTATACTCCAGGTATACTCCACCATGAGCGGATAGTTGCTGCTTGCAAAAGGAGTTGAATTAGAGCTAGTTGGTTTACGATGTAATTCCGTGGTGATCGCTCCCTGTTCAGGTTTCTCCAGCACATCCAAGAAAATAATGGATTCCCTACTATGCGTTTCTGTGAACTTGAGATTCAGTTTGTTGTTGTTGAGGATTTGCGCACATTCTTTTCATTCGTTTTCATTACCATTCCAAACGATGAATAAGTCATCGATATAGCGCAACCATAGTACGATTTTCTCAATGTGATGGCTGTTCTTATCGTTCCAAAGAATGATTTTTTTCCCACCAGCCCATGTTGAGATTAGCATAGTGCAGGGCAAAAGTTGTGCATCATGAATGTAATCTGTTTGATTTTGGATAACAATGTTTGTGCCTTTATCAGAGGCCTTGATGATGCAATTAGAAAGATTCGGTAGTACCTCCAGGGTAACTCTTTCTTTTTTGGAGAGATTATTGGGCTGATGACTTCTCAGTAGCCTCGCTTTCTTTAGATCAACAACCAACTCCTGAAAGGCTTCGATGTGTCCACCTGGTTGGAACAAAGGATTACATTTAGATGTATTCCCTAGTTTGCTTTTGATAGGCCAAGCCGTGTTGATTTTTAAGGTATCAAACATGGATTCTGAAGTTATTGAATCTCCAGGGACGTCCAATTCAAGATGTGACAGATCTAATAGTCTGTTCAGATCTTCAATAGCTACTTCTGTGTTGCCCAAAGGTTTGGTGGTAGGTTTGGTCGCAGGTGGATTGAGCATAAAGAATTCATTATAATCTGATCTTGCGCATGTAACTGTGAAAGTTGATTTGTTTTTGGTCATAGTCGTAATGTGAAGTTGGACTGAAATGTAAGCCTTATTTGAGAGCTTTTACTTATTCTTTAGTCAGAACATGGTCTGAAAGGTTTATAATGCTGGTATCTGGTTTATTGTTGTCGGTTACCTCCATATTCTTGATGCAAAGCATGTCTCCCTGTCTGATTTGTCTGTTTCTGATGTACTTGTTACGCTGCCCCTGCCTTGTTTTCCTTTTCCTCTTTTGCCGGCCGGATGTAGCCAGCCTCTCTTTCTGCTTTTTTTGCTGTTCGTATTTCGTCCATGTAGACCTAGCAATCTCATTTTGTCTAAAAAATTGGTGGTTCTTAGATGCGGTCAGTCTCGCTATATATAAAATAGTGCAACGACATGAGCCATAGGAAATCCAAAAATTCTATTGCTAATAGATCTAAATTTACAAGACGGATTTGGCTGATATTTTCCGAACAAAAAGTTTGTCACGGGCCCTCTCAGCCCCCGACTGGAAATTATGGGAAGGATTTGTTAAAAAATGAAAAGATTATTAAGAAAGGACGAAATGCTTTTTTCGTCCTACTCCCATTCATTTCCCATACACAAAAGTCCAGATTTTATCAAACTGAAGCGCAAAAATCTCTGGAGGGAATTGCACCAAATAAGAAATAACAAAAAGTGTTGCCTTAATTTCCTGACAGGTTTGGAGTTATTCCTTTCAGTAGTTTTTAAAATATTTGATGGGAAAAGGGGTGTCTCCTTCTCCCAGAAATATCGCTATATCTCCCGTGGTGCTTGGCAGCAGAGGTTTTTTAGAAAAGAAATGAAAAGCAGCCATTTTTTTAATGCTCGATAGGAGCGATTACTGCACTAATATCAGCAACAACAAAATAAAAGCTACTTGTCACGGTTCATGCCCCCAAACATCAGGCACAGACCAACCTGCCCACGGCATAGGCATCCATGGGGGCCTTTAAGGCCCCAAAGGATCCCTTGGGGGCTTCCTGGACTTGGTCCTGGCGCCATTGGTGCCAGGCTCATGCTGCCATCACCAATATGGCAAGTTTCAAACTAAGTGAACCACGTGTAGACCAGTCTGAGGCAGGCTGAAGGGACTACTTTCCTGGCAAACTATTTGCTAGGGTGTGGTTGCTGGGACTACTTTACCTGGGGACTACTTTCTGAAGGCTATATAAACCACGCCCTCAGTACAGAACACGCTTCGTGTTATTCTGCACTCCTGCAGCGTTACGCTCACCATGTCTGTTACCTTCAGCCAGTCTTCAGCTACGCCCGTCCAGTTCTTCTTAAGCTACCTGCAAAGGAAGGAAGAGAAAGGTGAATAAACAGAACTAGACTCTTACCTGAAGCTCCGTGTCTTCGTCTGCTGAGCTGAAAAGGAAAAGACACCAGGTTAGCCACACAGACCGAGAAATCCACATTGCTACCCAGCGCATTGTTAATATTTACCTGAGAGTTGCTCATTCCGGCGATCCAGCGAAGCACCATCACTCGACCGCCACCATCATTCGCCCGCTGCTCTGGAGTTGCCGCACCTGTTGATCATAAGAATAAACATCAGGTTAGCTGCTCATTGGGAAAAGCCTGCATTGGACATTAAATTCTTACGCAGTGCAATTACTCACCTAAAGGCTGCTTTTCCTAGCAGACCCGCAAGGCTTCACCACACGATCCATCCCGGAGATACAGCACCTGCAAAATACAAAGAACAGCAGGTCAGTTGTGTAGAAGAACAATAGCGCATATAAAGACTTATCACAGAACACCGGTGTGAACTTACCTTGGAAAAACAATTCCGCGTTCTTCATATTTTCGCACCAAAGGGAAACCTATAGGCAAAAGGCACAGAAGTGAACTTGGCCAATTTGAACTCTACGGCGAACCATATTATTGGTATCAGACTTACCCATTTGAGTCAATGTTGTCTGGAACTCTACAGTATCAGTGAAGTAACTAGATCCTTGAACTCTACGCACCCCTGCATACTGTTGCAGGATGGAGAGCCTGCCATTCATAAATCTAAGGCGCACCTTTGTGACGGAAGCGGGATTCAGAGGGGGCACGTGAAACCACTTAACATCGGACCAGCCAGTCCCGTTCGGCGCCCCTGTGGAGACCAGGTGAGCGTAACAGAAAGCAAAGCCTTACACAAACCTCTACCTGGACGCAATGGAAACCTCAGAGATGGATCAACTAGCCCAGCTTTTGGGGGAACTCAGAGCAGAGATGCATTCGGCATGACAAGAGACTAACACTCGAAGAAGAGAACTAATTGTGGCAAAAGAGCACACTGATGAGCTCGCCAGACAATTACTCCAAGTCCAGGCTGGCAACACGCCGCTACCCCCGATGGGGGCATCAATCCCAGCTCAGTCCAGTAATCCAGTGCAGGTGGTCCTTCCGGGAGCCATACTCTTAGCTCCACCAGAACGCTTTGCGGGAGACCCTAAGCGGTTTGTTGTTTTTATGAACCAGTGCCGCCTACACTTCCTATGCCGGCCAGGGGCCTTTCAGAACGATCAAGCGAAGGTGGCCTTTGTACTTTCATACCTCAGTGGCAGTGCTGCAGACTGGTCTATACCACTAGTTAATCAGGACAATCCTCTTCTCCGAGACTTCCAGGGGTTTCAGCAGAATATGGAAAAGCTGTTTGCCCGACACTCCCAAGACCAGGCTTTAGATAATGAACTGCTGTCTCTTCGCCAAGGGAACCAGGATCTGCTAATTTATATTGCAACTTTCAACAGATTAGTGGTAGAGACCAGTTGGCCAGAAGACAAAAGGACTACAATATTTCATTGTGGGCTGAGAGGCGAACTGAAGGATGTCTTGGCTCAATCTTGGCTCAAGTTGTGAATCCTCCCTGAGATTGTTTGGAATACATCGACCTTGTGGTACAGTTAGACCACAGACTGCAGAACCGGAAAGCTGACCGAGCTAGATTGGAAAACCGAGTGTTTGTGCATCCAAAAGACAATGCTCCCAAGATTACAGACACTTCAGAACCTATGCAAATCAGAGGTGTTCGAGGGCCATTGTCTAAATCCGAGAGAGATAAGAGGAGACAACAACAATTGTGCTTATATTGCGGAACGGCCGGCCATTTCCTCCGAGACTGTCCTGTGAAACCTCCCAAGAAGGCAGTCGGGGTTGCCGACAAAGTCAGTGCTCGCATCTAGCCTTACCAATTATCCTTATTAGTCACCAGCACCCGTCTCGTATGCACGCAGTCAGGGCTTCCATCGACAGTGGACCTATAGGTAACTATATGGATCAAGAATTGGCTTCAAGGATGTGTCTTTCTCTGTGCCAAAAAGCAACAACCGATTTGGTCACCACCGTCGATGGAACTGAGATCTCTTCTGGTCCTGTAACGTATTCGACAAAGGAGATGAACCTGTTGTGCCAAGACGGGCATCGAGAGACCATTGTGTTTGACTTAATCAAGGCACTGCATTTTCAAGTAATTCTGGGAATGCCGTGGTTAGAAATGCATAATCCTTGCATAAACTGGCATGACAAGAGGCTAACCTTCTCAGAATGTGCTCATACCTGCTATCCAGAGGAATCCCTGCCCAAGGCAATCGCTACAGTCATGAGTCCAGTAAATCAGCTACCCCAGGAATACCAGGATTTTCAGGATGTTTTTCAAAAAGACCAAGCCAATACGTTACCACCCCATAGACCATATGATTGCCAGATCGACCTAATACCTGGAGCTCAGATCCCATGCGACAGAATTTACGCCCTCATGGAACCCCAAAATCTTCATCTAAGACAATACTTAGATCAGTACCTGGCTAACGGCTTTATTCATCCGTCCAAGTCTCCGGCGGCCTCCCCCTTATTCTTCGTCCCTAAAAAGGAAGGAGACCTAAGAACTTGTATCGACTACTGCGCATTAAACCAAGTGACAGTTAAAATGGGTACCCCCTGCCTCTGATCCCGGAACTGCTGGACCAAGTAAAGGAAGCTCGAATTTACACTAAGATGGACCTCAGAGGGGCGTACCATCTTGTATGAGTTAAAAGGGGGACAAATGGAAGACTGCCTTCTGCACTAAGTATGGGCTTTTTCGAATATCAAGTGATGCCCTTTGGCCTTTGTAACGCCCCGATAGCATTTCCATATTTCATGAACGATGTCCTTCGAGAGCTAATCGATGTTTGTGTTGTCATATATATTGACAATATACTAGTGTACTCGGCTTCCGAACGGGATCATGTGAAACATGTCCGTGCCGTACTTGAAAAACTTCGGCAACACAAGCTGTATGCCAAATTAGAAAAATGTTACTTCCATGTTGCAGAGGTTGAGTTTCTAGGGTTCATTCTAACTCCAGGTGGAGTACAAATGGATTCGCGGAAGGTGGATGCTATCCTTAAATGGCCCTCTCCAACCTCAATCAAAGGAGTGCAAAGCATGCTTGGATTTGCAAACTTCTATCGCAGGTTCATCCCAGGCTTTTTGCATTAGTGCATCCCATCACATCCTTGTTACGATAGAACAAACGCTTCCAGTGGTCTGATGAGGCAGAAAAGGCCTTCCAAGACTTAAAAAGGAAATTCACCTCAGCTCCAGTTTTAAAACATCCTCGCCCAGATCTCCCTTATGTGGTAGAGACTGATGCGTCTAGCTTGGCAATGGGGGCGGTTCTTTCTCAGAAAGACCCAGAGACAGGTCAACTTCATCCGGTGGCCTTTTGGTCACGAAAATTTACAGCGCCAGAACTGAACTATGCTATAACCGACAAAGAGCTTCTGGCCATCAAGCCAGCATTCAAAGCTTGGTGACATTACCTCCTTGGGGCCAGACACACCATTACTGTGATTACCGATCACCGAAATGTACAGTACCTAAAGTCAGCCAAGGCCCAGTCCTGTCGCCAGCTCTGATGGGCATTATTTTTTGCAGAATACGATTTTGTGATTACGTACCGACCTGGTTGCCGAAATGGCAAGGCGGATGCACTGTCCCGTATAGGGATGGAAGGGGCATACTCAAATCTGGATCCCGCACCCATCATCCCAGGGGGAAGAATCCTTGGAATCACCACTTCATTGACCCTGGACGACTTCCACAAGGAAATCTCGCACCTCTTCAATTCTGAGGCTTTACAAGACTGGTCAACCAAAAGCAGTCATCATTCTGTTATTGAACACTTACCTTATTTCCAAGGACGTCTCTACTTACCTAGTAAGTCACTTCAAAAACAGGTTATCTCAAATTATCATGAATCATTTGTGGAAGGCCACCCTGGGATTGCAAAAACTGAAGCCAAGATCAAGAGCCATTTTTGGTGGCCAACTTGGCATAAGGTTATCAAACAATTTGTACTATCATGTGGCATTTGTGCACAGAACAAAGCCCAGAAAAAGAAACCACCAGGTCTTCTACAGCCTCTGGATATACCACCTACACCCTGGTATACGTTATCCCTTGATTTTATCACGGATCCTCCTCCCTGTAACGGCTTCAACACCATATTAGTGGTAGTAGACTTATTTTCAAAAATGGCCCACTTCATCCCGTTAAAAGGTTTACCCTCAGCTTCAATTTTGGCGAAGGAACTCCTAGAACAGATTGTCCGAATACATGGATTCCCCTCTGTCTTTAGTCTCAGATCGGGGGAGTCAGTTTATCTCACAATTCTGGAGAAAATGTTTCCAGTTAGCCCAAATTGACGTAAGACTTTCAACCAGCCACCATCCTCAAACGGATGGTCAAACCGAGAGAACCAACCAGACTTTGGAGCAATAACTAAGATGCCTGTTACATCAAACCGAAGGCAATTGGAAAGACGTTTTATGGATAACCAAATATGCCTACAATAACTCATTGCATTCCAGCACAGGGCAAAGCCCCTTCTATACAATATATGGAATGCATCCACGACCCTCAGAACTCGACCCACCTCAGCAGTTGGAAATGCCTGCTGTAAGCAGTCTGCATAAAACCAGCACCCAAGCCTTCAAGAGGGCAACAGAACATTTAAGACAAGCTAAAGAAAGATACAAGAAATATGCAGATCAATATAGGAGTGAAGCTCTAAAATACCAGATTGGAGATGAGGTTTGGTTAGCTTCAAGACATATTCTATTAAAAGGAACCCACACATTTAATCCCAGATATTTGGGACCATTCACCATCAAAGCCATCATCAACCCAGTAGCAGTAAAATTGGAGCTACCCCCGAGCATGCGAGTCCACCCCGTATTCCACGTCTCCCTTCTGAAACCAGTACAACCAGGAACTCGGATCACGAAACAGCCAAGACCCATCTTGGTAGATGGCGAACCAGAATTCGAGGTGAAAGACATTCTGGACTCAAAGTGGGTTAAAACAAAACTCTTCTATCTAGTTGACTGGAAAGGCTATGGTCCCCAAGAAAGGTCATGGGAGCCAAGTGACTACGCTCATGCACCCCGCCTAGTAAACTGGTTCCATCGAAACTACCCGACCAAACCCAGACCAGTGAGACAAACCACCTTGGGAGGGGCCTTGGAGGGGAGTGCTGTCATGGTTCATGCCCCCAAACATCAGGCGCAGACCACCTTCCCAGAGCATCGGCATCCATGGTGGCCTTTAAGGCCCCAAAGGATCCCTTGGGGGCTTCCTGGACTCGGTCCAAGGGCCGTTGGCGCCAGACTCATGCTGCCATCACCAATATGGCAAGTTTCAAACTAAGTGAACCACGTGTAGACCAGTCTGAGGCAGGCTGAAGGGACTACCTGCCTGGGGAACTATTTGCAAGGGTGTGGTTGCTGGGACTACTTTACCTGGGGATTACTTTCTGAAGGCTATATAAACCACGCCCTCAGTACAGAACACGCTTCGCGTTATTCTGCACGCCTGCAGCGTAACGCTCACCGTGTCTGGTACCTTCAAGCCAGTCTTCAGCTACGCCCATCCAGTTCTTCTCGAGCTACCTGCAAAGGAAGGAAGAGAAAGGTGAAGAAACAGAACTCTTACCTGAAGCTCTGTGTCTTTGTCTGCTGAGCTGAAAAGGAAAAGACACCAGGTTAGCCGCGCAGACCGAGAAATCCACATCGCTATCCAGCGCATTGTTAATATTTACCTGAGAGTTGCTCATTCCAGCGATCCAGCGAAGCACCATCACTCGACCGCCGACATCCTTTACCCACTGCTCCGTAGTCGCCGCACCTGTTGAACATAAGAATAAACATCAGGTTAGCAGCGCATTGGGAAAAGCCTGCATTGGACATTAAATTCTTACGCAGCGCAATTACTCACCTGAAGGCTGCTTTTCCTAGCAGTCCCGCAAGGCGTCACCACGCGATCCATCCCGGATATACAGCGCCTGCAAAATACAAAGAACAGCAGGTCAGTCGCACAGAAGGACAATAGCGCATATAAAGACTTATCACAGAACGCCGGTGTGAACTTACCTTGGAAAAACAACTCTGCGTTCTTCATATTTTCTCACCAAAGGGAAACCGATAGGAAAAAGGCACAGACGTGAACTTGGGCAATTTGAACTCTACGGCGAACCATATCATTTGTATAAGACTTACCCATTTGAGTCAATGTTGTCTGGAACTCTACAGGATCAGTGAAGTAACTAGATCCTTGAACTCTACGCACCCCTGCATACTGTTGCAGGATGGAGAGCATGCCATTCATAAAACTAAGGTGCACCTTTGAGACGGAAGCGGGATTCAGAGGGGGCACGTGAAACCACTTAACATTGGACCAGCCAGTACCGTTTGGCGTCCCTGTGGAGACCAGGTGAGCGTAACACTACTTGGAGGAAGGAAAAGGTTGAAATTGCATCAAGCTAGAGGTGGGGAGGGGGAAAGAGGAAATCATGTGAGGTTTGGGATTTGGGGGTGGTCTGGGGAGCAAGTTACAGTTCAGATGTTTTTTGCATTATCGGGGCAATACCTAGGGGTCATCAACGGGGGGAACGCCGGCTTAAGGTGATCATCGCTTGCCACATCCACTGAATTTCAAGGGTTTTGTTGCATTAAATCTGATCACCTTAACTGTCCCTTAATTAGAGTTTTTTTTAATGTGTGTGTGTATATATATATATATATATAAGTATATGTACACCTACAACAAGTCTATATTTGTTCTACCCTTTTTAATCTACTAATCAACATTTTTCAGACCATTAATTTTCAATTAACTGGGAAAATCTGGACATACTTGCTCCCCAATGACTTTCACCATTAAAACAAACCCACAAAATTGGACCTCATCATTGGCACAGGACTATACGCAGTGCAAGACCATGATTCAGTCAGTCATACAGGCACCCACAACCTCTCTCAATATTTCACTATCTCCCTCCTTAGCACTAGTTCTCTGTGTGCACATGATACTGAAATATCAGACCATACTTCCCAGCACAATCCAGACTTATTTGCTGTGATCAAAACCTGGCTGCATGAAGTATCCCAAATGTCTGTACATAATGCTGTCCCTGATGGCTATAAAATGTTCAGAGCAGACCGCACTGGAAAGAGATAGGGGGGTGGCATTCATAACCAAAGCTCACTTGGTTTGTTACTCTACCACTGCTCCCTTCTTAGAAGGCTGTGAAAACCTTATGCTGAAGATTAAAATTACCCATAACACCTCTTTTACTTTCAGCGTCATCTATTGTCCCCCTTAGATTACTCCTCTAGTTCAAAATCCACTTCTCTTGCTTATTAACATAACTATTTGCGTTAATGCTCCCCATATTATTCTGGGAGACTTCAACTTATGGGCGGATGATCTTAACGATTCGAGAGCTTCCTCTCTCCTATTTTCTCTCAAAGCAATCGGTTTGACTCAACTTGTTGACCAACAAACGCACCGAGGTGGTCACACACTGGATTGGATTTTAACCCAAAATGTACCAGTCTGTAACCTTCGTTGTTAGGGAGAATTCTCAAGAATGGCTAATTTCCCTTACCTACTGAGTCCCTCAGCAGCTTTGATGGATTTCTTGGATTTATTTCTTTCACCTGGTAAGAGTGCGGGTCCTTTTTTCCCACTCTTACATGTGTTTTGCTGTGTGTGTTTACCATTTTTGTGTTCGTAGACTCACCTACTCCACAGGCATCATCTTTTTACTGTGTGTTACACAGCACCTTCAGTGCAATGACACAGGGGTGTCTTTTAGAGTTCCCAACTCAGACTACATTTTTTGGGACAGACTACTGTCTCCCAGAACACATAAAGTTGCCATCATCTTTATTACCCTCTGTAAAACCACAGACCCAGTACAAACCATCTTACATGGAGTACTGGAAAGAGTTAATACTTATCCCTTTTTGTCTGTTTCTCTTGGAGCATTGTTTCGCTCCCTTTTCATCAAGACTTGGCTGGTGGTAGTGGTAACTACCCTATTTTCCCTACAGCGGTTATCTTAAATAAGCTTGGCATTGTTTTAGACTATCTTGGTAGCCTCAAACTTAAACCCGCTAGACCATATATGTTTTATTACGGTTCCGGCTGTGTTTATTCGCCATTTCTTTTTGTAAAAGTCTTTCTCGTGTTTTACTCTGCGCGCCAAACCAGGTTTGATTCCTTTGTTCACTGTCTTTTCGCGGGCTTCTATGCAGAAGGTTTAGGACTCCCTGCACAGGGTCTCCTTGGAGACCCATGTCGCACTCTGAAATGATTGGCTGTGGTGACTACCCTGGCGGGACAGCCACCCTGCTGTGTGATTGACAGCCAGGCTGTTTGAATGGGGGAACACTGCATAAAAAGCTGGTCTCTTGGTATGGAAAGGCATAGTCGCCACTGGAACGAAATAACTGACGAAGAACTGACGGAAGAGAATCCCTACCATGACTGAACTGCCCGGTGAAGCCCTGCTGCAGTTCCGAATCCTCAAACTTCAACGACAGAGAAAATCCTCGAGGAATCTTCTTCCCCTGAGCTGGTGAGATCCAACCAGTGTGCCCAAATTGCAAGCCAGGACTCCCTCCTCTGGTCGAATTCGCTGTACAGAACTCTTGGCAAAGACTTAACCACAAACTACCCTGAACTGTGTGATCTTGAGCAAAACACTTTTGTCCTATTGACTTTGGCCCTAAGCTTATTTGATTTGATTCCATCACTGTAGTTCCTCTTTCTAGATTGCCCTGCTTACTTACCTGTTGGTGCTGCTCAATTTTAGCCTAACTTTGTTTTTCCCTCCCTTTTTAAATTGCTGGAGTGCCATTTTGCTCACACTTCGTTTTGAGTTTAAACTTGTCCAGAATCTATTGGGAGTGGTGTGGTGTATTGGTAACCTGATTTTTCAACTGCTTTACTTTAGTGAAATGTTATACAACTGATGTGTAAGTACATGTATATTCTTTTACTCAGAAACCTTGGGTCAGTGTTTGTTTGAATCATAGTAATTGCTGTCCTTTGTGTAACTATTTAATACTGCTCACTTACTCTTGAGATAAGTCTGGCTGCTCAGCCATCGCTGCCACTTTTCCTGTGTAGTACAGGCTTGTACCAAAGGTACATTTGTACTGTCATTTGTAATCATAATTGCGTGTGGTGTTCCCAAAGGGTACTGCATATAATTCTGCATAACATTCGTGTGCAGGATTGCCCTTGGTCGGATCATTCTCCGATCACAGTAAATATAGGATTACCCTCTGCTCCCCTTAAACTTAGCACTAACCCCTGTATTGAAGTGAATTGTAGGAAAACCAGAGACATTGCTCCTTAGGACTTTTTCTAAGGCTCTTGTGTCAAATGTGGGCTCTGTGGCCCTGTTTAATGAACCCTTCGACTTAGCTCTTCATCGGGTCAAAACCCTCCAGGCATCCATTAATGCCCTCTCTTCAGAAAAAATCATGATAAAGCAAACAGAAACCCTTAAGAAATCCTGGTTTGATTATACCATTATTGGACAGAGAAAAGTCAAAAGAGCATCAGAACGCAAATGGCACAACAATCCATGCTCCAGTACCCTGGGCACTTATCAAAAGGTGGCCCATAATTACAAAAAAAGCTATTCTTGAAGCAAAGGCCAAGAATTCCTGCATCGAGAAAGTGTTATGCTCACCTGATTCCCACGGGGGCGTCGATCTGGACTGGCCCGCTGTTGCTTCCAGCAAAGTAACACGTAGAGCCGAGATGACAGACTGGACAGACCCACTGAGCTTCGTTTGTTGGACTCGTACGAATATCTTTCTGCAATGGAGAAAGGGAATTAACCTCCCGTAATCTGAGCGTTAACCCGCCTTCCCACTCCCCTTGTCTGCCCACTGAACACTCCTGAAGTTCCCTCTTAATCTCACCTGAAGATTTGGAAAGATGAGCTCTCCATCCTGCGTCGAGCGCAGGGGCGCGTAGACGACCAGTTACTTCACTGGCGTGGAGGAATTGGTGAGTTCCAGTATTGACTCTAAGTCCAATTGTTCGTAAGAGTTCAAAAGTCTGATCTTCACTCTGACAGATTCCTTGCAGGTTGCGGAACCAGAAGAGTTCCAAGTGGCAATTGGGAAGATCCTGGTAAGTCTATTGTGGTTCTCCCCTTTGGGGCCGGGGTACAGCGATGATGCAGAATTAACTGCGCCAACCCGAAATGAGGTGAGTTCCCCCCTGTGGTAAATCAGGTAAGTCTTTGGGGTTAGGTTGTATTGTCCTTGTTTTTTCCCCTTAGGGGCCGGGGTGCGGCGGTGATGCGGAATTGACTGCGCCGACCCGAGATGAGGTGAGTACCCCCCTGTGGTAATCAGGTAAGTCTTTGGGGGTGGTTTGTATTGCCCTTGCTCACCTATCTGTTCTTGTCTTCCCCAGGTGTTGAAGAATGGCCTGGAGATGCTGGATTCGCGAAGGAGTAAAGGAATGCAGCCTCGGTTGGTGAGTTCAGCGCGGCTCTGCGAGGTGCGTGGCAATGCACCTGAGAAGGCTTCTCTCTTCCAGATCGACGATGTGCTGGATCAAGGATTCAGGTAAGGGTTTTGTTCTGACCTCTTCTCCTTCTCCTTTTCTTGTTCCAGGTGTTCCAGGACTGAAGCGGGCGTGGCTGAAGACTGGAGCTGCTGAAGACACGGTGAGCGTTACGCTGCAGCAAGCAGAATAATGCGAAGCACGTGTGGCTGTCCGGGTGTGGCTTAAATAGCCTTGGAAGAAGTCCCAGGTAAGTATTCTTCCACAGCCCCACCCGAGAGGAAAGGAGTCCCTGAGGTAAAGTAGTCCCTTTAAGCCTCATTTGGCTTGTGGCTTCGTGCAGCATGGTCTGCATCAGGTAGGTATGCAGCATGGTCTGCAACAGGTAAGATTTCTGTAATGAGCCTGGCACCCATGGCGCCAGGACTGACCTTATTCTTATGAACCGGGCGCCATAGGCGCCAGGACTGTAGCCAAAGAGCCCCTAACTGGGGTTTTTGGGCATGCTTCAAGTGGCATGATGCCTGCTTCCGGGGTTGCTGGGCCGGGTCTGGCGTTCCGGGGGCAGGCATCGTGACAGAAAGCTAAATCATCATCTAGCGAATTATTCACAATTCTTAAGGAATTTGAATGTAAGGACTCCATCTTCCCCCTATCCTCAAAAACCCTAGTTGGTGTCAATCGGTTCAAGATGAATTCCTTGATAAAACTGCCAGCCACAGAGCTAAAATAGTTTCCCAACTGGCCCACATCGCCCATAAGGATATTGCTAGATCCACTAACAGCCCTCCTCAAAACACTGCACCTAGTGTCATACCTAAATTTGATTTTCACCAGGGTACTGACAAAGAAAGGCTGGACATTACTTTAAATCTTAAGCCTACCACATTTACCAGTGACCCATGTCCTACAACCTTCCTTAAGGGTTATCTTGACATGCTCATCCCCTGGATTACCAAACTGATCAAAACCTCTTTCAAGGAGGGGACATGAAAAAGGCTTGGATTACCCCACTGTTGAAGAAGACAACATTAGATCCAGCTGTGGGAGGGAACTATCGGCCCATAACTAATGTTACATTTTTGTTAAAGATCATCGATAGAGTGGCAACGTTTTATAGAGGCTAATGGGAAAATGGCCTTGTGACAGTCTGGCTTTATAGCGCAACATAGCACCAAAACAGCGCTGTTGGACCTTAAGTCCAATATCTCCAACATAGTTGAAAAGGGCCACCTAGTGGTTCTGAGCTGCTCGACCTCTCTGTAGCATTTGATCTTATAGATCACTGCCTCCTCTGGGAGAGGATGGTCCGTATTGCTAATTGCTCAGAGAAAGCAGCCTCATGGGTCGCCTCCTTCTTGGGTCCGAGGTCATCCAGGGTGGCTATGGTTAAGGCTTAAGCCCTTCCCATTAGTCAATCGTGCAGCGTGCCACAGGACTTCTGCCTTACTCCTTCCCTCTTTAATATATATATAAAACCATTCTTGGATATGATGGATGCCCTGGGTGTCACCTATGGCAATTACGCGGACGACACCCAGGTGCTCATTGAGCTTACCGGCTGCTATAATGAGCATTCTAGGATTATTGACTACTTCTATAGCAAAATTCAATCCTGGATGGCTCATAATGCCCTAGCATTGAATAACAATAAAACCGAGTTGCTCGTAATTGCCTCTGGCCCTCGGCTGAAGTCTATCGAACCCAACTACTCTCAGTTTACCCTTGGGGGAGAGGTGATTCTGGTGAGTCCTAAGGTCAAAATGCTAGGCGTCGTTTTTGACTCTGAAATGTCCTAGAAAAACCATGGTTCTAAAATCCGCTCTTCCTGTCCCTGTGTTACTAGGCTCCTCCATCAGATTAGACCTTTCCTTACATTAAAAAACAGATCCCTCCTGGCTACTGTTCTGCTCAATTCTTGACTGGATTACTGTAATAGCCTGCTTGCTGGTACTATTCAAGCTGACCTGACTCATCTGCAATCTTATCAAAATGGTGCCCTAAGGGCTGTTTATGGATTGTCCAGAACGGACCATGTATCCAGCCTTTGGAGTGAACTCCATTGGTGTCCTGTAAAACAAAGAATTAAACACAAGATTCTTGCTTTGACCTTCAAATGTTTGAATTCTGCTGCCCCCAAATACCATAGGGATGTGATTTCCCTCCAACACTCATTTAGAGTGATTCGCTCCAACAACATAAATGTCCGATACCAATCCCCGGTTTAAACTGAAGAAATTCAGGGGGCAGAGTTCTGGGGGAGGTCCATGTTTTGAAATCCAGGCACCCCTGGAGTGGAATGGTATTCCCGTTCCTCTCAGGTCATCTACCTCTCTGGTTCAATTCAAGAAGGAGGTGAAAACCTTATTGTTCAACTCTCCTTGTTGATCTCTGGCTTCTCCCTGCTGATTTCTCTGTGTTCATTTTGTTTTGTTTATTTGTGCGCTCTGAGGCCTACAGGCGTGTGGTGCTTTATAAACATGTAAAATAAATAAATATATATTGCCAATTAATTGTCAGAAAACGTTAACATTGTTTTATATAATTTCCATCAACAGTCACTCCTTGAACACTCAGGCATGCATGCATGCAACCTTCGCTCAATATCCCACAGCACATGCATTCCATCATCATCATCTTCCCCACTCACTACCACAAATAGATACAAATAACACTTCTCGCCTAATAAGGACATTTAAAACAAGTGAGAATCATAAGGATAGAGAAGGCAACTACACTCTCCTTCTCTACAGTTGTTCTGAACATGGCACTTCCACACAAACATAGAGACAACTCGCGGCCATCAACACTTCCTTCATCCACCCAACAATGGCACAGAACATTTGAAACAATACAGCGGGAGGCAATCACACAACTCCTCCCTCTGCACAATGACAAAACAGACCTCCCTTCCATGCACACCACAGTCACATGCGTGAGCAGTTTGCAGTGCGAAATCCCAAGAGCCCAGGCACTGCCAACCACACATGCACTGTCCCCAAGGGCATGTGAGTACCCAATTCAAGCCTGCAAAAGTATATGCGTTCATTCACATTCTAACTAACCCCACTGCACATTGAAACCACCATATATGCCCAACTAGCATGCATCTATCAATCACTACCAACATCTGGGTGCCACCACCCAAGCATCACCCATGCAAACATCATATTGTGAATACAAACACATTATTACACTTAACTAGATACATAACTGGAGAACCTTTCTACACCCTCAACAGCAAAAACACATTTAATAAAAATAACTGTTTAATGTCTAATGCATTTCTAAAACGAATCTGTAAATCACATCAGCATTTAACAATTTCCTTAACTGTGCAATATCCACCACCCGCCCACAAATGGATCCACCCTGCATATCAAATGGGAAACAATTTCATGATGATGCTAACAATGAACGCAGATAAGACTGTCCCTGTCCACCCTACAATTTAAGAAGGACCTAAAGACCCTATTCCTCAAAGAGGATCTCACCAATCGCTGATCACTCCACTGAATGATACACCCCTCTCTCCAGAGCTCCCCCTTCTTTCTGCTCCCCTTATGGATCCAGCTACCTTTACTACTCCTGCACCCTACCTGTAATGGTGTGGTTGCATCTGCAACGTACAGTGTTCTGTTGCTTCCTTTGCTAGGTTCGTGATTTCTAAACCCCACACATGCATAACGTTCACAGAAATTAAACACCGTGTACACAGCAATCCAGCTCTCTAACCCTAGAAGGACTTCCTAGTTCATCTGTACTCTAAGAAAGTATGCCAAGGCCCTACATCTCCCTCCCTCTTCTCCAACAATGGTGAGGGAAACATGTAATATGTTAGAGCCAGGTAACTTCTGTGCTGCTTCATATGATTCACACTACCGCCCCACATCTACCTCCAGTTGACCTATCATAGTCCTACTTAGTACAACTACAGAGGCTCTCCACGACTCTTAATCCCATTGCTTGAAGTTTCCCTTCCATAGGTATGGCCATGGTGGCCAGACTGCCACATACGTTGCCAGGGAAACGCTTGGCATTGACATTGCACCATTTGCATTCCAAATATTCATTAGGCCCAACTTGCTGATGTGACTGGTACAGGGACTGTTCCTCATGCACAGTAGGCACTCCTTTTTGGTTTTGACCATGGACACACGTAAGTCACCATCAGCCATTGCATTCAAGAAGCCATGTTAAAGGTTCCCTCTGTGAACTCTGTTACAGCCCCATGCAACTAATGCGCCTTATCACAGGGTCCCCTCTGCTACCTGCCAGCCCCCGCAAAGTCAAGTGGCACTGATGTTGATCACACTTAGCTTTCACAAACATCCGCCAGCTGTGTGGGGTCCAGAAGCAGCCAGATGTTACCTCTCACACATGGCCTCGGGTGGCTGGCATGGCAGACCATTCCTGGCCCACTGTGAGGTTCTGGTTTGCTTCTCTGGTTTATGGCAACATCAGCACCAATCTAAGCGGTAGCTTCTCCATACTGCCACTACTCGAGTAGCTTGCTCCACAAGCTGCCCAACTGCCAGGTACACTCTCCTGCAAACAGCATAGAGCAAGTTCCTCTATTAGTGGCGGTATTCACTCAATGGTGAGAGCCCCCATACCTGCTGCCTGTAATGTAGAGAACATTTCAGCTTAAGCGCCCACATTTTTGCATAAACATGCACGTCTACCTACGCACCAATCCAGATGCATGCTGCTGCTTCAGCCATCTGTTGCTGTGAATCAAACAGCAGCAGCGCAGCCAGCCTTGATAACTCCCTGTTACCGCCTTTGCAACAGGTCCTTTCAACATAGACCCTCAACTGGCCTGCTGACGTCCAGCAGAGACTAATCGGCACACCACATGCAGTCAATGAGCTGCTCCCTCCTGCTGGATCTCTCTCCTATGCACACTGAGGTATTGTGGAGTGTTCCGCACAGCAACAGCTGTTGCAGAGCTTTCCCCTTCCATTAGCCCTCTCATTAGGCTCCCCATGACTTCACCAGACTCTCAATTGCCTCCTCACCCTCCTTCTGGATACAAAGGCACTACTCCTGCTGGCTACCACTATGAGGTAAGTATTTTGAGGCGGTGGCTTCCTTCCACAGCCCAGGGTCCTCATCGCCAGTGTTGTGGTGGAAGATGCAAACTCCAAAAGAACATGCCCCAGCCACAGGTGGCAGATGTATTCATCCTCTTCTATTACAGGTAAGTAGATCTCTTCAACGGGTGATACATATATCCAGGCCCACGGGTAAACCCATCCTCAGGCAGCCCGTCCTCTCAAGAGTCCCTCTGATTGGCACTCACATACCTACATAATCAAAGCAACACAAGTGTCTCGCAATGAGGCCATCATGCAGACCTGTCGCTGAGCAGGCAATGTGTACTGCATTGTAACACACAGTGAATTCCTTCTTCACTATCTCCTGTAGATAGGCAACTGCGCAAATAGTCTGCTTTGTTGTCCGCCTTCAGTTGAAATCAGATAAGAGACGGCTGATTTTTTTTAAATCAGCAAAATGAAGCACGTACACTCAGCTATTGTAAAGCACGAGCTCATAATGCATGGGGGGTCCAAGTCCACAGTTGTTAACATGCAGAAATGTATGTAATCATTAAGTCAAACGCATTGTTTTGAGCAGAGGCGTTACCAACATTTCTCAGAATAATGTATACTAAAACCGCTTCATTTCATGTCCTTTTGTCATGTGATATTTACGTAAAGGAAGGATGGATACTCGCACGCTTTGATGTGCTAATATATTTAGCATGTTTCATGAACGCTGATATACGTTTTATTCGAGTTTGAAAAAATGTGTAAGCTTTCTCTCTCTCGCTCTCTGTCTCTGTCTCTTTCTGCCACTTTCCGTCTCTCCGTCCAGTGACTTTAAACACATCTTTTACAGAAACTTGGCACCAGTCCAAGTGCAATCAGCACTTGTTTCTTGTCATAGTCCAAGAGCCATATGTTTTTAATGCATGTTTGCACCAGGGCAGGTGTTTGACTTAGTGTGATGAAATGACTACTGCTCTGCAGGTTTACAGGGATGAGTGATGGGCAGAGGGGCTACTTGACTCCACACTGCCAGCAGTGTTTCCAGTCCTAAAGTTGACATTGGAACAGTCCGACATCTAAACCTCCTTTGCCTCTTTTCTTAACATGGGCTGAGGGCCGGCCATACTCTTCAGGAGGTTTGTGAACTAGTACAGAAGCAATACAAACAATATTATGGAGGTACCAAAATAAAAGAATGTCAGAACAAGGTTCTATAAAAATGGATTGTTAACGAAAATAACAAAAATGCACACAACTAATAAAAAACACAGAGAATGCAGACTTTAAACTAAAGGGGCAGTCTGGATTTGTAGATGCGGGCACTGGCAAAGAAGTCAGAAGCAAAACATCAACGTTTATGAGCATATCTTTATGTAGGTAGAGAGGAGGCCGTAAAAGTCAACAGTGTCCATTAAGTTGAACAGGGGCAGCAGGGTCACTTCAAGTATGTACAGTTCTTGTCTTTCAAGGCTCAACAGTATCGAGCCAGGAATGTTCGGGTTGAACAAAGAGTCTGGGCACTTCTGGTGCCATGTCTGGTACAAGATGAGGAGTATTGGCTGCGGGTTCCAACAATACAGTGCTGTTCGGCAGCATTGATGGGATGTGGGTCGAAGAAGCTCGGGACATCAGGAGATGGCTGGCCTGCACACTCAAGACTCAGCGGCCTCAGGCGCAGAGAAGTAGGGACTTGCCTTTGTTGGTGAGTATGCTCGGCTGGCTCAACACGGTGTCAGGGTACTGCAGCGGCAATGGCTTTGAGATGGAGGAAGCTGGTAACTAGGCAGGTGGTGTCAAGTTGGAGATGCTAGAAGACTCTGCGGGTCTCAGATGCAGGTATGGCTGAGCTTCAGCATTGAGTGAAACTCATAGATGACGAGGCCTTTGAGCATCAAGGTCGAAGATGGCTCCAACTGTTCCCTTGCAAATGCTTGAGTGGTTGCAAAGGTTTCCAAACAGCGTTGATGTGGTTTGGAGATGCGAGGCGAGCCATGGGTCACTTCCTTGGGCCTGTGGATGCTGCAAGCCCCAGGGCAGGGTATCAGGGGCAAGGTGAGTCCTTTCTTCTGCCCTCGATAATCAGGAAGATCTGTAGAGAGCACTTGCAGCGTTCTGTGACTTCCAGTGGCAGGGTCATGGGTAACAGTGCCTCAGTTGCAGTAGGCCTTAGGCCCTTGAGAAGGTTAGAGGGAAGAGCTTTCCTGTTCCTTGGAACACTCTGTATTCACCTCTATAGCACAGGAATTTGGAATAGACTGTGTCCCCACAGAGTTCCAGGTGAATCCTTCTTGTCTTGAAGTCCAAAGGTGAATCAACTACGGGGAGGGTTTTGCCCCTTACACATGCAAGCCTGTTGTTAAGGGTTAATTCCTGGCTGCTGTAACACGTGCCTTTCCCGTATGATGCCATACACAGAGTGCCTTGTCTTTGGGGGATACAGGGCATTTTGGATCTCCAGCAAATCCAAGATGGTGAGACGCCTCTGTGGTCTGGACCTCTCGTCTGGGCTACTCTAACAATGCCAATAATCAGCGAGTGCCCTGGTGCAAGGTGACAATTGTAATAACATGGGAATCATCTGTGCATATTTGCCACACTCAAAAATAGAAACTGTAAACCATTCTAGTATGTTCCCCTGATGTCATGTTCTAGTCAACAGTGGCAGGGGAGTTGCTAGGTCTGGAAAAGACCCGGGGCTAAGCTGATGTCGGAACTGTTGGGACTGGGGGCTAGCTAGTATTTTGGCTGTAGCTCCTGAGATTCTATCCGGGGCTACAACCAAAAGATCAGGGGCTATAGCCCCCTTAGCACCCCCTAGCAACGCCCCTGAACAGTGGAAATAAGGGTCCTTTGTCTGAAAGTGTCCATCAAAGAAAGCAAAAAGATATCTTCAGCATGTAAACAGCCAAATGCTTTGGAGCCTGAAGTTTGTTAGTCTTAATATCAGTCTAAATATTGTAACTGTTTTATTTCCTTTTCATCAGAAAGGTACGTTTGTTATAGATCCGCTTTTGTTTCGTCCGATGCTCAGAAGTTAACCTTTTTGTACACAGCCTCCACTGCCAGATGAAATGGGGTTAGACGCAGTGACCATGGGCAGGAGCTGCGTCGCGTGAGGGATTTTGTGGCCAGGTGGAAGTCTGAGAGTTTAAAAATAATCTGTTTGCATTTTCTGCTGCAAATTCGTTTTGTTTAACTATGTTGATCCCCCCTTTCCTATTCTCCCAGTTTCGATTTTCCATCTAAGTTGGAGGTGACAATTTTGGGAGAATTGAAGTGCCATTGTGTCCCTAATTGGCAACTGTTGGCAGGATGCCAGGACCAACCCACTCCACCGTTTGCCTGTGAAGGGAGCTGAATTCTGTGTTTAGAACACCTCTGACTGTAGACCCTCGAGAGTTATTCTGGGGGTACCAATCCATTCTCTGAGTTCACAATAAAATGGCTTGTGTCCTGGAATCTACATTCAACATCTCACAAAGGAGCAGATCTCCCTTCATGTATCGCAGAAGATTCATTACATCTGCAAGCAATCACAGGATGGAAGATTGGATCTTCTAGTGCACTGACTCCTAAAGGAATATACAGAGATACCACAGCTCGGCCTGGGAGAATTTATTTGGAGCAACTCCAGATAACCAGAATGTTCGAGGTGTTTGGATTACAAGTATATCCTTCCAATCTTCTAGGATGTTGGAATTGGATAGGTTCAGATAAAGTTCATGAACGCTGTAAGTTAATGAAAGTGTTTGTGGGCAGTGACTTAAAATTGGCAAAGCCTTTCTTTCCAGAAGCTGTTTAAAGCAAACAAATGTTGTGCTGATTGCAGTGAGAAGTCCTTGGAGCATGTGTTGCATTTTTCCATTATTGAAATTAAAATGAACTCTTTTTTCAGACTGCAAAAAGAATAATAATTCATAAAGCATCCTGTAATTACATGCCATTACATCCATTAATACATACAAGTATACCTTTCTTCATTACACAGTAGACTAGAAGTCAAGATGAAAGCAGATAGACACAACGAACACACTGCCATCACCTTCCAACCCTCACTCTTAGAACTCATAGATCCCCAGTTCTGAATCCCTCAAGACTTTACATTCCAGACGCTGAACTAATCAGAGCACGTACACTTCTGAGTTCTCTACTATAATGTTTTATCACATGTTCTGGGCTACCATGAACTCACACAATTGCAGTATTCCAGTGTAAATTGTATAAATGCATGCAACATCTGATGAACGAATGGTAGCATCATACAAGGTTAGATTGTGGCTGACTCTGCCCAAACTCAACTGACGTTATTTGATAGAAATGCCTGCCTGCCATGAAATCTCCTTATTGCAATATTAGCAACCTCAATGGTACTCAAGTGAGCAGCCTCAGAAGGATGAATGGTTCTATCATGCATGCTTAAAATGTCCCTGTCACTACCTTGCCCTGCAGGGCTTTCAGAGGTAAGTGCTGTCAGCTGTGAACTCTCCCTATTGTGTTATTATCAATCCCAAACATACTCACTTAGGCAACTGCACAGTAATAATAAGCTCCAGTGAGCATGCTGACCACTTTCATCATCATCATCATCATATGACTCTTATTTGAAAATTCGTCCTTTGCCAAAAAACACACACAAATCATATGGTTAAGTGTAAAACACCTCAAATTGATAAAAAGTGTGTAAAACGCATCACATTGATAAAAAAACATGAATTAAAATATAAAACATTTGTAAAATACAATGGAACCAAGTCTTCACGGTATGACAGCAGTATTGACTCATAAAATTCAAATCCATTCGATTTATGTCCACCTAGACAGGAGCAATGTATGTCACACATAGAAAATGCAAGAGTGGCACACACAGATCAAGACGGGTCAACAAGTTCCATTATTAAACCTTGCCATTTTCAATTTAGCCCTACACAGGTCCATGGGCAACATAAATAGGGGAAAATCAAGTTGATGGACAGCACGAACTTCATCAGGGATTAGATAATGCTGTAGGATGTGTTAGTCTAATCCCACGAGAAGGTGCAAAAGAGAAAAGAAGTGCATTTATGCGTTCATTAGCAGCGTCATTTGGTGAAAGGTACCTTTTTGACTAGGACCTTATGAATGCGCAAAAAAGCAATAAAGTGCATTTACAGATTAGCAGCATCTATAGGGGAGGATGCCTAAAACACACTGGGCCTCATTATGACCCTACCCGTCTGGAAACAATGGTGGTGGTAAACCCGCCGCCACCGTGGTCTCCAGACCGACAGACTAGGAGTTCTGGAGGCAGGTGGTGTCACTCACGCCACCCGCCTGCAGACGGAAATGAAAACACCAGCACCGTTATTTACGGTGCCGGTGTTTCCATTTTCCCCATTCCCATGTTCTATCGGACTCCATGGGAATGGGGATTTACGGAATTACGCCTCTGGAATTACCAGGTCACCAGAGTTGTAATACCCTGGTGATTCCGGCAATCATGGAGGCGGTAATTCATTCCTGGTCCGGCGACAGCCTTTCGGTTTTTCCGGCACGGCTACCGCCGGACTCGTAATGAGGCCCATTATTTAGTAACACGGTATGGGGTTTTATGTTCAACCTTTTTTGTAACAAAGCTTTAGTTCATGTTTCCCCCAGCTTTCAACATTCTCGTTCTTATGCACCATGCCTGGTGAGTGTAATTTGCCACAAAATATACTATATTTGTGCCGTTACAATGCCTGAATAACAGTAGCGATTCACTTGTCCGACGTATACCGTGAGCATTGCAAATTGTCTTCAGGTGCTTGTTCCTGGCCTTGTGGCATCCCTGGCAAAAGAACAAGAAAGGTCCTAAGGATTCCCTAGCGGAACCACACACCAGGCACAGTTAATTTCCAATTGTATCCCATTTATTTGTACGGTATGCTAGATTCAGTTGGCGTAACCTGAATTTCATGTACAGATTACATGCAAGAGTTGGATTAACCACATCTAAATATTTTTCAAACCCCAGAGACAATTTACTAGCCAGATAGGAATTCCCCATTGCCAGCCTACTGTGTGCATTAATCAAATCCACTTCATCTTGCTCCCGTGAGGCACTCTTCACCTTTTCTGCGAGACCTTTCGTTATGCCCTTTGGGTTGTGCCAGTGCTTGTCTAAGTTCAATTTCATCAAGTATTTTTTTTACATGAACGAATCGGGGCAATGTTAGGTAAGAATTGGTACAGTCACACTGTGTGAGACTACACAACCCTTATCCGCTTTGGTATTAGCTACCCCACCTTTTGGTATAGGTGTGTACTACACAAGTTGGTAGTGTGACTGAGCAGCCAGGCCTATCCCATGATGGGTAAATGTGAGTTGTAGAGCTGTACCAATGAAAACTGTAATACAAGTAACACTTACACTCAAGGTTTCAGTTATATATAGTTATTTATTTAATTAACATACATTTTTAAATAAGCATTCTTTAAAAAGGCAATTCATGTCATGTAACAATGTAAATATGCTTTAAAACTACTTTTGAGAATCAGAACAAGTTAGTGGATAATCTTTGGATATGCTTCTTACACAATTCCTACACCCTTAGGTGACTTCAATCACAAGGACAGTAATGGCATTTATGTATCACACTATACTTTGCAGACTCTGAGGTTGCATAAAGGAAAGGTTTGAGGAAGGAAAAAGGGTTAAACAGATTCCCAGTATATGCGAGGACACTTAAATCTTCCAATGAAATCTAGCCAAGCCTTTCCCAGCAGTAACAGTCTAAATAGATTACTTACTACCTGTGAGGGACAAACAATACCAAAGTCAATGGGCTAGAAGAGTCTGCAGGGAGCCAGGACAGCCAACGTCAATTTGAAACAGTCTATGGAGCTGGGGCACTTCTTAGAATCAAAGACTTGCACAAAGTTAGTTTGTTAGAAAATCACCTTAAGGATCACGAGCTGTTAAGCCTGTGGAAAGAGAGGTGGACTCAACTCTAAAAGATAGCCGCTGCAATTCCCAAATGAGAAAAGCACAGCTAAAAGACAATGAGGTAAGTACCCCAAGCCTAAACAGTACCTCTGGTTTGAAGAAGAGTGGTCCAGCTGTTTTCTGTCTTGCTACAGCGGTGCAGACCCCATGCTCTGATCGTACTGTTTCTGGAGGGTCCTAAGGAGACTCCTGGAGCTTCAAGCCAGATTTCAGATGTTTCTCTCGACTACGGATTACTGGACCCCTGGCACTCGGTTCTTGCAGCAATGAAGAAGGGCAGCCAGTCAGGGGAAGATGGTCCAGTGGAATTCATCTCAGGGTTAGTTGGTCCCACTAACCCAAGGGGAGAAGTCGTCCCTTCCGGAGCTTCTCTGTCGAATTGAAAAAGCAGTTTTAGCACAGCAGCAGGGCTTCGCCAGGCAATTCAAAGGTCCAGAAGGATGCAGCAAACTTCATTCACGGTTTCTTCATCAGGTCTTTCTCCCAGTGGTCGACTCTGCTCGAGTCCCAAACCCCTCCCCTTTTAAGCAGATTTCTCCCATTCATGCCCAGCCTAGGCTGTCAATCACACAGCATGGGGGCTTTTCTGAAAGGACAGCCAACCAGCCAATCAGGACTGGTTGCATTCAGGCATTCCTAGAGACAAGGACAGGGGAGTTTCAGGACCCTCCCTTACATCCTGTCCTTCCAGACACACTGGAGCCAGAGGCGGGCTTTAGGGCGGAGGCTCGCCAAAGGCAAGACAAAAAAAGGGGTCAAATTTGTTTCGACACACAGAGTAAAACCCAAGAAAGACCTCACAAACGGAAAATGGCAAAAAATGAAATCATGGGCCATTTTGACAAAATGGTCACCCACGGGTGCTGTACTGCAGCTGAGGGTTCAGCCTGTGGTAGAAAAGCACAATGGTAGGAAAATTAAACCACTTCCACCAACTATTTAAAGTAGGGAGGGTAACATAAAAATGTTACATGAGAATGTTGGATAAGGGGCTACTAGGTAACCCCCCAATACTCCACATGAGATGGTGTGTGCTGGACCTACAAAGAGAAAATGGAAGTAAAGTCAATTTCACTTTACTATTCTTGGGAACAGTAGTTCACACAAGAAAAGGTATTTAAACCTTATGAGAAATCTAAAGGATTTCGCTGTAACACTGCACTGAAGGTGCTGTGTGTCACCATACAAAAAGTAGATGCCTGTGGAGTTTGTCAGACTCCAAAAAAAGTAGAAACACATAATCCAAATCAGGTCAAAACATTTGAGAGAGTGAGAAAAAGGTCTCACTCACTCCAGTGTTAGAATTACCAAAGTCCAGCAAAAGAACTGGGGGTCTCTAAGGTTGAAGAAAATGAACACAGAAATGAAAAGTCTCCCTAAAACTCATCCCCCCAGACTAAGGGACATGAGAATCTAATCCTCTACTGTTGCAAGCCAGTTATACTGTTTCCTGAGTCCACCAGCAATCTTTTGTAACCCTTGCTATGGCACTTTTTAAGAGGTGTTTTCATTTGCAAGCTATACGACCTACAAATACTTTTGGGCACATCGCTCTTGTTTAATGTAGAGGGGGTCTGTTCTAACAGTCCATCAGACAACTGTTGTGACAACTTCTGAACCTACAATAGGCTTTTTCAAGAGCTTCTTAGAAAGAAATCCCTTAGACCTAGAGGGGACTCCATGATTCCCCACCAATTCTCTCACAAGAGCAGTTTGGGTCTCTGGTATCTTAGTTGGAGGGGCTGTGGTTAAGCATGATATATGCTTCCACTTCCTCTTAGATCTTATTTCACCTGGCTTAGAAGTTTACCTCCTAACACTAGGATTTATATTGGAGTCCTCAGCAGAAGATCCAACAGTCTTAAGGTGTTTAGCCTTAGACGTAGGTTTACTGGTTTTCCACCAGTTTTGAGAATGACCAGTTCTCACAGGCCTAGATAGTGGTCCAAATCATCTATCCACTTCTTCCTCAGAAGCAGTGTGGGTCAATGACTGTACAATTGGAGTGGCAATGATGGTGCATGGTTTCGGCTCACATTTACCTAATACTCTAGTCTTGGGTTTGCCTTGGTTAGCGGTTAACTTACAAACACAAGGACTTACAGTGGGATTATCTGTAGAGGGTCCCACATGCTTAGAGTGGTCTCTTAAAGTTGCCTCTCTAGCCAACTTGGTTTGTTCCTGCTTCTTCCTACTAGGAGGCCTGGGGTACTGGACACTACTGCTAGAGTTTCTAAGTCATTCCCCAACAGCACTCTCCCAGGCACCTCATTCTGAACACTGACAAGGATTCTTACTGTCATATTGTTACACTGAATGAGAGCTGGTGAATGGGCACCATTTGGACAGGGCCTACAGCAAATCAAGTGGGACCTTTCGGTGCCTTAGCCACCTCCTCAGGCTTGAAAAAAACATTCATCCACAACTGTTCTGCTGGCCCCAATGTCTCTCATGGCAGGAGTCAACTGGTCATTCACAAGAACACTATCCATATAATAACCTTTAGTGTTATCTGGAATGGAGCTATACACATCCATATTCTGGTTTTTACACAGACCCAGGGACAGTAAAGATATACTGTATTAAACTCCAAGGGGTTCTTCAGCCAGTAGGTGAAAGTGTGCACTAGCCATTTGAACTTCTCCCTCAGGGATGAAGGCTAAAGAGGCAGTGTTGACCCCCACAGGTTTATCCTTGCATCTGGGATCCCCTTTCACATGGTCCACAGACCCACATACAAAACATTTCCCAAATACTCTCTGGAATCGGGTTTTCTACTGACCTCCCTCTGGTTGGGCACCAGAGTGTTCACTAGACCTACCTGGTTTCCCATGGGATCTACCATGATGTTGTTTGTGGACCTCTTCTGGGTGGTTAGAATAAGAAACTTCTTTATCATCAGTTCTGTGCTGCTTTCCTTCCTCCTTTTTGTGAGTGGCCCCAGAATCCTTACGATTGGCCCTGTTGGCTACCCATGAGTCAGCTGCTTGTGCTAGCTTTCTGGGATCAATTTCCTTGGAGTCAGCCAAGTGCTGTCTCAGCTCAGGAGAGCGGGCATCAAAATAGATTCAAGCAAGAAGAGATTTCTCATTCCTTCAAAGGTGTGTACTCTGTACCCCTTAACCTAACCATCTACGTTCTTCAAACATTCACATACCCAGGTAGACCAAGGGATACCACCAGTCTTTTTGAGGGTCCTAAACCTCTTAGGGTACTGGGAAAGAGGTTTCCCAAACTTGGCTATTAATGCCAGCTTAACTGACTCGTAATAATTTCTCTCACTGGTGCCCAATTCCATAACAGCATCACAGCCATTCTGGGGGAGCTTAGACATGAGCCATGGAATCAAATCATCCCCACTGATTCCTTGAAGACCAAACATACTCAGCCAATCCAACACATCAAGTTTAGGTTCATACATACTCACTGCTTCTTTGGGCCGGCAAGGCTTATTGGGAGTAGTAGACCTAGAGGCCCTGAAAGGGAAGCAGAATGAGGGACATCTTTCCCTTCTCCATTTCATGCTGCATTTCTCTTTATCTTAGTTTCACATCTTGATGTTTGGTTTCAGCTCGTACATCCAGTTTCTTGAACTCCAACTCTAATCTTAGTCTCTCAAGTGAAATATAATCTGGGTTTAGATTTGTACCATGTGGAGTCACAATGGGAAGTGACTGAGGTAAAGGGCAGGCTGTGGAAGAGAGTGGCTCCCTTCTGGAGACTCCTCTCCTTCCTCTCACTCCTCTTGCAGATTGGAGTTTGACTCTAAACTAGCACCCTCATCATTATCTTCCACATTATTTGCGTTAGTAGGTGTTGCAGGCCTACTATCCAAGCTTTGGTGATTTAACAACCTTACAATCAATTCAAATTTTTTTCCTTTCAGAGTCAGACCCCTAGTTTTACACATATCTTTCAGTTGTTCTACTGTCAGGCAAGTCAGGGCTGACTCATTAAAGTTATCCTTATTTGGCATTTTACTATTTTTTCCTTTTTTTTCTTTATTTGTTTATTTGTTGTATTTAGTTCGCTTAACAAACTCTTACAACAATTCAATTTACATTCAACTGATTTTTGAAACACTTCATAAAATGTACATATATACATTTAAAATAGAAATCTTATTTACAGTTGTTGCAATTACACTTCTCACACTCAAAATCTTTATACTTCACAGAAGCAAATAATACTAACTGTATTGCCAGAATTCAGTTCTTCAGTGTGCCTATAAAGATAATATAATATAAGAACAGTTTCAACGGTGCAGAATGTTATACCATTCTATTTGAAAATGTTGAACACCTATACAGGTACAATAAGCTAGACATACTTGCCCTTCATTTTACAGTCCAACATTGAGGTGAAACTAAGATAAAGAGAATGCAGCATGAAATGGAGATGAGAAAGATGTCCCTTCATTCTGCTTCCCTTTCAGGGTCCTCTAGGTCTACCAGTCCAACATTAGGAACCTTAGTAATAAATTAATTTCCTCTTTCATGCATGAGGACAATATCTACTATGGAGATCATTACAGTTTAATTTATGGCATATTGCGTTGTATTGTAGTCCATGTATACAACTTACAAAAGCAAAAGTCCTACTCCAATGAACACATTTTTACTCAGACTAATATCTAAGTCTCAGCTTCATCATATATTTAACATGCAGAGGGTTTATTGCTTTCCATGGAGCTTTATTATACGAAAATTAAATATACATGTGTACCTCTGGACCTCATCTGCAACCAACAGAATTAGAGCTAAAACAGGATTTGTCAAGGTATCCACCGCTCAATTAAGTAGAGCGGATGTCTCCACTTTATATGTTTTCCAAAGTTGGGTCAAATGCAGATAACATAACTGTATTTAGCCTAATAATGAGGAACCTCTTCCAGTGGACACGAAGTTTTGGACCTCAGCGCCCTCCTTTTACATGCAAGTTTTATCTATGTCACATGAGGCTGGTAACCGCGGAGTAATTGTGGTTCCCCCACTCCGTTTTTAGAAAAATATTTTAGTTTGGGTTACAATTTGTTTTGCTCATGTGCCAAAAGCAATGATTGGCCCTGATTTGAAAAAGATTGTGTGGACCGTCAAAACACGTGTCATCTTAAAGGGCAATTTCACTAAAAATACATTATCTACTATTACAAAATTGAGCCGTCTCATTTGTTTGGCTGCTTTTGGCGCATGAGCAAAACAAAGTGTAACCCAAACTAGAATAACTATATTTAGCTCAACAGTTGGCAAGGCGCATGTATCTTTTGCTGTGACTCCAAGTCAATTATATACAATAAACAAACCAAAGACAGCACCAAAGTAACATTTGTCCCCCACATACAGCGAGTCGACAGCCATTCCCTGCCACACAACATAGAGCTAATGTTAGCCTCCCCAAAGATAGTTCTCCGAGATGTCTCAAAGTATACGCAGTACACTGTTAAATGTTTTAATGATTCCTTCTGAGAAGGATTTACACAGAACCGACATGTTCCAGAGTTAGCCTCTATACGCCAAAATTGATTTTTTTCATTAGTAGCAAACTGATTAAGTTTGAAGCGTAAGTACATATCACGGGGCGTTTTGCCCGGAAATTGGGTTAAGTATCTCTGTCGAGGAATAACCAATTTCAGTGTACAGTTTATATTTTGATATAATCTTGGTAGTAACCATCCAATCATATTCAAAGAGCTTTTTCTTCACATAAGTGGGGCATAGCCGAATATTGCCAGTAGTCACATTAATTGTGTCTGATAGGGCTAACATCTCATCATGATATCTCTTAATAGAGCTAGGATGGTTTTCCTCTAACATGTTGGCAATGTTCTCATACAGGGAATTCTGAGGTAGATCTAACATTTTCGAAAAATTGTTTAGACGCCTCCAATTGAGTCGAGCTGCAAGCTATATTATGCCAAGCTCATGGTGCAAAACTGCACTGGGTACTGCATTTGAGAGCCCAGGAGTGTTTTTCCAAATTGAAGCTTGCACCTGATTTAAATATGTGGGGATTTTCTGGAAGCGCATATCGAGACCATAAAGAACCACAGCCTCAACTTTCAGTGTATAATACTCAAGTAAAGGGGTCATAGAATATTCGCAATATCTACTATATATGATTTTCATTTGTGAGCATTAAGGTTTGATCTTATCCTTAATCGTTTGTTTCCACATGGACATTGATGAGATGTTACATAAATTGTACACAAGATACAACATGGGTACAATTTATGTGAGGGGGCACGCTCTATTCTTGAGCCATCCAGAGACCATTTGTATGCAACTAGTGTCTTCCTATATTTGTTAAATATAATTATATTGGATTTTGCTGGGTTCGCCTTCAAATTATGTTGGTAGGCATAAGATGCAAAAAGAACCAGTTTACGTTGTAAACCAAATGGAGTCAGATCAAAGAATAGAATATCGTCCACAAATGCCAAACAGTGTATTTTTAGGTTACAAAGCAGGATACGTCACTTTCTCATTCCATATGTTATCCATGTTGCACAGGTACGCATTAAACAGGGTTGCCGCTAGGTTGCATCCTTGTCTGACATCGATTTAGGTGGGAATTACATCGGTCAAGGCTCCCTGTTGGTTAATACGGACTCCCGCAAGAGTGTTTTCATGAAGCAAATCTAACATATGGAGGAGAGTTGGATCAAAACCCATATCAGCTAGTCTGGAGCACAGGAGAGTGTGAATTAATGAGTCGAAAGTTGCTGTTAGGTCTAAAGATGCCATATAGATCGGGCCACATTCATCATTTTGAGATTTTGCCAAGAGGTGAGCTAAGATAGTGGCATTCAAAGGAGTACCCATTGAGTGGCGGAAACCCACTTGAAACCGTGATAGCATGTTCTTTCGTTTCATATGGGCTTCCAGTTCCCTAAGAATGAGTATCGCAAAAACAGCTTCTCTGATGCATCTAACAGTGCAATA
Organism: Ambystoma mexicanum; assembly: GCF_040938575.1. NCBI lineage: Eukaryota > Metazoa > Chordata > Amphibia > Caudata > Ambystomatidae > Ambystoma > Ambystoma mexicanum. Next base: position 614,684,496 of record NC_090933.1, read on the forward strand.
GCTTGATAGCTCGCCGGATCTTCTCGATTGCCTTTTTTCCATATAGGGACTACAATAGCAGTATGCCACAATATCGGTATCCTATGTGGTCTAAAGATGTTATCACATTTTATTTTAGATACATGGGCCCAAAAACTAGGGTTCTGTTTCATAACACATGCAGGGATGCCATCTGGGCCTGGCGCTTTCGAATGTTTCAACTGTGATATATCCCACTCTATATCTATTACCGACCAAGGGCATGTCAGAGATGTAGGGAGGACATCATGACAGAGCACCTTATTATGGAATCTAATAGGTAGTTGATATTTAACTAAAAAAAGGGTAGTCCATATAGATGCCGATATGGGAGAATCTAGGCCATCTAGCTTTTTATGCAAGCCGAGTCGCAACATGACCGATATAGATCTCCTGTTGTTCGTACAAGGATAGGAGACCATATTTTGGTTATCTTTAATTCTTAAACCCTGTTTTATGTTACGACATTTATTAGTATAAAAAGTACAGATTTTTTATTATGCATCAGATATTCTTCACCAGTTAGACAGATCTTCTTTAGTCTGCGAATCTGCCTATTTTTAAGACATTTTAGTCTATGGATCTCATTGTTGCGGCATGGAAATGTATTAGTATCAAAAGTAGTAGGTAAATTGCCTAGTCAAAGCAGCATTGCTGCCATCAGCTTGATGTATTGTTTCTGGATCTTACTAATGTCACAATTTACGTGTGGCAGATTACTTGTAAAGTTAACTGTCTTTTTGATCATGTTGTTTAATTTGCGACATGAGTGATCATTCCATCTTAGTGATATGGGTGCTCGGTCAATCTCTACCCACGATAGCAAAGGATCATTCTGTAGGATGGATCCGTTAACCCCAATGATAGTGCCAATTATTACATGGTCTCCTAGATGTACATGTACGGTCGATATAGGAGTCGCCATTGGTGCAAGAGTATGCGTAACTGCTAGGTAGTCAATTCTGGAGTTTTTATTACCACAGCGCCAGGTGTAAGGTAGAGCCTTGGAACCGAACTCCTGTAAATAGATATCCCAACTATCCAAAAATTCTCTCCATCTTTCGCCATTACTTTGTGCCTGAATTTGATAGGCGGTGGGGACATCCCCAAAATTATGGGAGACATGTCCAATACAACATGCGTTAAAGTCTCCTCCAATAATTATATAGTATTGCGAATAGCAGGAGTAAATATCCTCCAGAATTGATTTTAGCTGATTCAGCATCCAACGGCTGTTTCATGGGATTCCAGTATAGAGAAATTAGCAAGTATGGAACAGTAGGTACAGCTATAAAATAAAATTCAGTAATTAGTATACTATCCATAGCCAATACCAGTTTCGATCTTATATTTAGGATGTTATTGAAACTCAAACAGATTGCAAGCCCTCCATATGGGCGACCTTCAGTGCCAAGCTTTGCAGTTGCTACATACGTTGTAAAACCATTCACCATGAAATTAGGAATATTCATGGATTCCTGCACAATAATTATAGAAGTTTGAGCATGGGAAGGAAAATTGTTCAACCATGCGTTGAAGTTATTAAATCTGCATGTATTCCAAGATATGATAGATAATTCTTGGTTACTATGAGGAATTATTTATTGGTTTCACTTCATTTAATGTCTTTGCCAATGGAATCAGTCATGACCAATCCTTGATAGCTGCAGTTAAGTTGGCAACTTGGGAGAGCACGGATATTTCTGTATCCTTAAAGCCCTGACTTGTAGAGGGAGTTGCTTCGCTAGTTGAGTACATGGGTGGTTGAAATTGTAAGAAGCTTTTTGCCGCTTCATTGTACTCAAATTGAAAGAGTTCTAGCCCTAGTAGTTCAAAGTCCATGCTGTGTTCACGCAGTATCTTAGTTACTATAGGTGAATGGGACTGGCATACCATTCTGTTGTTCTGAGTATTATGCAATTCGATCCAGTCAATATCTTCTGACCTCAGATTTCTTAAAGATAGAATAAGATGGAAAATTTGCAATAGATGGGAATGGTTAAGCCTTTTCTTACCGTTTACATCCTCATCGCTGTGCCAGCATATTATGTTAAGCATTTCCTTGTTAGATTCACTAACCATGGAATTGGGAGAATCTGATGTTGTACCTACTCGATTTGCCTGGACTCTTATTCCCTCAGTAATGGGAAGTATCTTATTCTTTGATTTAACATTCCTAGTCTCTTCATTAAAATCTGACTGCTCAGAGCCTATTTCTAGCTTTGCAGAAGGTGCAATCCCAGTTTCCTAGGTTTAGGTTTCATGTCAGCCTTCAATTTGGAGTTATTTGCAGTGATTTTAGTAGATTCCTTCAATGGAAAAAAAGAGGAAAGTTGGGATTGTTTAGTTGTTTTAGGTTCCATGTGCTGCACCGCAGCTACTGACGCTTGCAGTGCCACTTTTCTCCCTGCATTATTTGCTAGTGTTTACGGTTTTCCTAAGGAGTTGGTGCCGCTCTCCGTATTTACATTTATTTATTTATTTTTTCTTCGCATTCTTTATTTTGATGCCATCATTCGGCTTACCCATACATGAATTGGATACCTAAAGCTCTTTTTTGCTTTCATCATCTAGTTGATCTAGATCTATTGTGCCTTCTTCAACAGGGGTGACACTCAAGTCACCCACTGTCAGGTTTCTTTTATTGCCAATTTGTGTGGATATAGTTAACATCTTTTTTCTGTTAACCTTTGCCTCCTGTTTTGTCCGTAAGTTTCTTTTGATATGGCATATATGAAGACCTTTTTGTCTACGAGACATATAAGAGCCAGAGGTAAACACTGTCTTGCCTATATGTGGGGAAGCGATCTCACTCTTTGCAACACTTACTACCTGTACTGCTCGTGGGCCTTCTTTTTCTTTATCAATCAGGTCGGTTAGCGCAGAGGGGCTATCGATGGGTTCCCTGGTGGCAGATTGAGTAGTCAGTGGAGAATGCGAGGGAGAGGTAATAGAGAAATGTGGTAGTCTACATGCTAACTGTGTTACCAATGTTTCTAGCATGTCTAGTTTTGTATTTATTACATCTATAGATATAGCCACTTTACAAGATATCTCAGGATGAGTACTTTTGCTTACCATCAGCACTTTATCTAAGGCTTTGGCATATGGTCTAGAAGATGTCACAAATGGTTTCTCAGATAAATTTGTTTGTGCAGTTCTAGAGTGTACTATACGTTCTTGAGTTTGTGTAATCTGAGATTGAACAAGAGACGCTCTACCGGACACTGTTTTATTTTCGTTTACTAAATCACCTTTACCATTCCCCATTAGGAAGCCCTCTATTTTACTTATTTTCAAGAGGGTTTTCGTTGGTTGTCTGTTTCAGCTCTCTAATTTCCAAGTGTGTTAGTTCAGGATAAATTAGTGGGGTGTTCACCAACAGCACAGGCTTGGTTAGCATATTTCCTTATAGAGAGGAAGGCAAGAATGCACTGGGGTGAACATTTTTCAGAAACAACACCGATACTTTTTGGTGTCCCTCAGGGAGCTGGTTTGTCTCCACTCCTGTTCAACCTCTACATAAGAAGTCTCTGTTCACGGCTAGAAAACATCAGCGTATTTTTTACCAATTACGCCGATGATACTCAGTTGATATTCGAATTAACAGGAGACTATGCAGTGGATAGTGCTAAGTTAGACGAAATATATAACATCATAGACACTTGGATGCAAAGGCACTGGATGTGTTTAAATAACACTAAAACCGAATTAATGGTTTTCGGATCAACACAGGCCAGATCCAAGCTGGACACCCAATACACGGCCTTCATAATTAAAGAAGCCATCATACCAGTGGTACCTAAAGTAAAAACCCTGGGTATGATGGTGGAAGCCTCACTGGGATCCGGCGCTCAAGTTAAATACCTGCATAAAAATACTAGGTACTATCTACGCCTTCTGCGGGCTATTAGACCCTTTAGAAATGAAATCAATTCAGCCACTGTTGCTAGAGCAATTGTGCTGTCCCGATTGGACTATGGCAATGCTCTGCTATTGGGAGCCTCTAAGAAAGAGCTAAACAAATGCCTAGTAATGCAAAACGACGCGGTTCGCATCATCAAAAAGAAAAATCAGAGGGACCATATATCAGAAGGAAGAAAAGAACTGTACTGGCTTAGAATAGAGGAGTAAAATTTAAGGCAATGGCGATAGTCCACGGATGTCTCTTCGGGGAAGCACCGGCCTATTTCAAAAAACAATTTGTCAGGTATGTGCCCTTAAGATGTCTAAGATCAGCAAACAAGGGTCTTCTGACCATACCTGAGGTTAAACGAGTCACAGGAAGGGGAAGATCCTTCCCTGTTAGGGCAGCCAAATATTGGAATGGATTACCAGTGACCCTCAGACAAGAGGGAAACTACCTCAGTTTCAGGAAAGCATTAAAAACCTTTGTATTCCAATACGTTCAGCCGTTTCCTGATGCACCCTGAGAATGGAGGAGACACCATACTCTCGGAAAGTTCTTGAATGTGATTTGCATTTCTCTGTGCTCCCCGCGCCCTGATGCCTGCAGGCTTTAAGCGCGTTATAAGCACAAAGACATAGATATAGACATGGCCTCTATTTAGTAGGTTCAATATCCTTGACTATACCGGGAATGTTAGTTCTGCCGTTTCAAAGTCATTTAATGCATTTGACATACCCAAAGATGCAATTCGGGAAGCTTTGTGCGCTGCCAGTGATGTCTGTTTTGAATCCACGGGCTACAGCAAGCTCCGACCCCTTCAACTGAGGCTTGGGTTGCCGCAAAATGTTGAAAGTCATTGCCAGTTAGAGGATTGATGAAATGTCCAATCGATGGAACTTGAGAGGGGACAAAATGTCCGTCTGTTGGAATGTGTGAAATATCCACATCAGCAGATCTAGCTCCAAAAAGGTGCACTTCCTCAATACCTCCATGTCTTGGATTAACTGGGCTTGAAGGTCCCAGTGACATGCAAACACGTTTTCCTAGTGCAGCCATAATTATTGGGGCCAGCATTGAGTCATCTGTGATGCCCTGGTTAAAAATATCCCCAGGTTGGAGCGCGGGTTGCGTTGTGGTTTGCTCTTCTCGCATGCTGAGAAAGCTATAGTGTACAGAGCATTCTCCATCATACATCTCTTTCAAGGGGAATGAGGCTGTACCATGTCTAGTCATGCTAGATGCATGTACCATCCCAACCTCTACATCCAAATCATTTGACACAGGATTATATAATTGTTCGATATTGTCAGAACCAATAATATTTGCTAATGCAATTGTTCCTAAAATATGAACTGGGGTATCCCCTCTGGTTACTTCCTTATTGGGGACTTACAATGCCTCCAAATGCATAGCATTGGAGGTCTTAGGTATTGTCTTACATACCTTTCCACTTCTTAAGCTACTAGCAATAGTTCACCCCAGTCGTGGATAGTTAGGTGAATATGGGCAGTGGTTTGCTGACCTTGCGCCAGTCACCATTTGCAGTACCTTAAGTACCAGGGACTTATTATAGATATAATCAATTTAGAATTACTGGTGGGTGACTGAACAATTATCAGGTCCACAAGTATACTGTGAAAGGTACCATACAAGAGACAAAACGTTACCTCAGGTTCCAAAAGCAGCAAAGGTACACGCTTTACAAACAAATATTTTATCTCAGTAAGACACCCCCGTGCCACCCTCGCCACCCGAATAGCCAAACAGCACTTCCGGGTGCACGCGCGGGTGCACATACCAATGCCGTTATGCAAGCTGTCAGGGGGGGCTGAGGGTGGCCGGAGCAGCGCGTCGCTGGGAAACTGAGAGAGAAGAAAGAGAAAGTAAAAATTCATGTAGCGTCTGCGCTATCAGCTCGAGTCAGCGGGAGTCAGCTAGAGACCCAGCGCGAGTCCAGCACATATATAATGAACAAAGTCTTAGGAAGTATTTACTTGGGTAAACAGATAAAGGAGTCCTCCTGTGTTGCGGCGCAGAAGAGAGGTTACTTCCTCTTGAGGACGCCTGTCAGAAACTCAGCCTTCAAAGCAGATGCAACGTACTGGCCGCAGTCCAACCTGCACAAACAGCACTTCCAGGCACTTCCGTGGTGCGCTTACCCGTGCCGTTATGTAGGCTGTCGGGAGGGGCTGAGGGTGGACGGAGCAGCACATCACTGGGAAATTGGGTAAATAGATAAAGGAGTCCTCCTGTGTTGCGGCACAGAAGAGAGGTTACTTCCTCTTGAGGACGCCTGTCAGAAACTCAGCCTCCAAAGCAGATGCAACGTACTGGCCGCAGTCCAACCTGCACAAACAGCACTTCCAGGCACTTCACCGGTGCGCATACCTGTGCCGTTATGTAGGCTGTCGGGAGGGGCTGAGGGTGGGCGGAGCAGCACATCACAGGGAAATTGGGTAAATAGATAAAGGAGTCCTTCTGTGTTGCGGCGCAGAAGAGAGGTTACTTCCTCTTGAGGACGCCTGTCAGAAACTCAGCCTCCAAAGCAGATGCAATGTACTGGCCGCAGTCCAACCAGCACAAACAGCACTTCCAGGCACTTAAGGAGGTGAGGCGCAGGTGTGCGTACCCGTGCTGTTATGTAAGCTGTCGATAGGGGCTGAATGTGGGCGGAGCAGCGCGTCATTGGAAAATTGGGTAAATAGATAAAGGAGTCCTCCTGTGTTGCGGCGCAGAAGAGAGGTAACTTCCTCTTGAGGACGCTTGTCAGAAACTCAGCCTCCAAAGCAGATGCAACGTACTGGCCACAGTCCAACCAGGACAAACAGCACTTCCAGGCACTTTCGGAGGTGCGCGCGTGGGTGCGTGTACCCGTGCCATTATGTAGGCTGTCGGTAGGGGCTGATGGTGGGTGGAGCAGCGCGTCGCTGGAAAATTGGGTAAATAGATGAAGGAGTCCTCCTGTGTTGCGGCGCAGAAGAGAGGTAACTTCCTCTTGAGGACGACTGTCAGAAACTCAGCCTCCAAAGCAGATGCAACGCACTGGCCACAGTCCAACCAAACAAACAGCACTTCCAGGCACTTCCGGGATGCGTGCATATTACTATTGGTTAACCTTTTGGTGTAGCTTAGCCTTGTGGCTGATTTAGTTGGACACAAGTAGAAAACATAGTCAATGTGACCACTCTATGCCAATCCCACCGCTGCCACCAGTGTTAGGTAAGAATTGGTGCAGTCACACTGCGTGAGACTGCACAACACTTATTCGCTTGGTATTAGGTAAGCCACCATTTGGTATAGGTCTGTGCTACACAAGTTGGTAGTTTGATGTTGGTAGTGACTGAGCAGCCAGGCCTATCTCAAGAGGGATAAATATGAACTGTGGAGCTGTACCAATGAAATTCGTAAATACAAGTAACACACTGAAGGTTTCAGTTATAAATAGTTATTTATTTAATTAACATTAAATAAGCATTCTTTAAAAAGGCAATTAATGAAATAATGTAAATATACTTTAAAATTACTTTTCAGAATCGGAACAAGTTAGTGGATAATCTTTGGATATGCTTCTTACACAATTCCTACATCCTGAGGTGACTTAAATCACAAGGACAGTAATGGCATTTATACATCACACACACTAGTTATACTTTGTATATTCTGAGGTTGCTGAAAGGAAAGGTTTGATAAAGGAAAAAAGGTTAAACCGGTTCTCAGTATATGTGAGAACACTTAATCTTCCAATGAAATCTAGACAAGCCTTCCCCAGCAGTAACAGTCTAAAAGAAGTTACTACCTACCAGGGACAAACAATATCAAAGTCAATGGGCTAGAAGAGTCTGCAGAGAGCCAGGACAGCCAAAGTCAATTTGAAACAGTCTATGGAGCTGAGGCACTTCTTAGAATCAAAGTCTTGCACAAAGTTAGAGAGTTTGTTAGAAAATCACTTGTGGGGTCGCAAGCTGTTAATCCTGTGGAAAGAGAGTTGGACTCAACTCTAAAATGTAAGCCACTGCAATTCCCAACTGAGAAAAGCACAGCTAAAAGACAATGAGGTAAGTACCCCAAGCCTAAACAGTACCTCTGGTTTGAAAAAGAGTGGTCCAGCTGTATTCTGTCCTGCTACAGCGGTGCAGGCCGCGTGTTCCTGAGCCTCAGTCTTGGGGACAAGAGGGAGGATGTCTGGAGGGCTCCTGCGGCGGTAGTTGGGAGGTCATTGGGAGGTCGTCGGCAGCTACAGGTTCAACAGCACTTTGCGGTTTCAGCGCTTAGCAAACAGCACCTTTGTGGATCTTGGATTCCAGTTGGGCTTCCTTCACTTCATGGGTCCTGCACTCTGGAGAGGGGACTCACGCTCTGGTCGTACTGCTTCTGGAGGGTTCTTAGGAGACTCCTGTAGCTTCTAGCCAGATTTCAGATGTTTCACTCGAGTACGGATTACTGGACCCCTGGCACTCAGTTCTTGCAGCAATGAAGAAGGACAGCCAGTCAGGGGAAGATGGTCCAGTGGAATTCGTCTCAGGTTTAGTTGGTCCCACTAACCCAAGGGGAGAAGTCGTCCCTTCCTGAACTTCTCTGACAAATTGAAAAAGCAGTTTCAGCAGCAGGGCTTCGCCAGGCAATTCAAAGGTCCAAGAGGATGCAGCAAGCATCGTTCATGATTTCTTTGTCAGGTCTTTTTCCCAGTGGGCAAATCTGCTCTAGTCCCAAACCCCTCACCTTTTAAGCAGGTTTCTCCCATTAAGCCTAGGCTGTCAATCACACAGCAGGGAGGCTGTCCTAAACGGACAGCCAGGCAGCCAATCAGGGCTGGTTGCATTCAGGCATTCCTAGAGACAAAGGACAGGAGAGTTTCTGGACCCTCCCTCACATCCTGTCCTTTCAGATACACTGGAGCAAGAGGATGGCTTCAGGTCTGAGGCCCACCAAAGGCAACACAAACAAAGGGCTCAAATCTGTTCTGACCCACAGAGTAAAACCCAAGAAAGACCTCACAAACAGAAAATGGTAAAAAAAGAAGTCAGGGCGATTTTGACAAAATGGTCACCCATGGGTGCTGTACTGCAGCTGAGGTTTCAGTCTGCGGTAGAAAAGCACAATGGTAGCAACATTTTACCACTGCCACCAGCCATTAAAAGTAGGGAGGGTAACATAAAAATGTTACATGAGAATGTAGGATAAGGGGCTACTAGGTAACCTCCCAGCACTCCACATATGATGGTGTGTGCTGGATCTACAAAGAGAAAAGGTAAGTAAAGTCAGTTTCACATTACTATTCTTGGGAGCAGTAGTTCACACAAGAAAAGGTATTTAAACCTCATGAGAAATTTAAAGGATTTCTCTGTGACAGTGCACTGAAGGTGCTGTGTGTACCGTACAAAAGGTAGATACCTATGGGGTTTGTCAGACTCCAAAAACAGTGGACACACATAATCCAAATCAAGTCCCAAAATGTGAGAGAGTGAGAAAAAGGTCTCACTCGCTCCATGGTTAAAATTAAAAAGTCCAGCAAAAGAGGTGGGGGTCTCTAAGGTTGAAAGGAATTAGTACAGAAATTAGAATTCTCTCTAACAGGCAACAATCTACCATCCTCACATCCCAACATAGAGATCATTACCTCAATATACATTTTAAGATCATGGGTTGTCCAAACTCTGAACCAATAAAATACCGGCCTAAGGGCAACATCACCATTAATCAGCCTAAAGCCGAGCTCTGAGTAGATAGTTACCCGGGCACGCAGATGGCATACCAAGCCGGCGTTTAAAGAAACATCTTTCTGCCAGACCCAATTTGCTGCCGGCTGCATGTCCCCATATCGCTGCACGATACAATGCTGCAGATTTTGCCGGAGCAGTGAATATTATGAGGGCAGGCGTGATAGCCCCCCGGACATGAGCAAGAATAAATCTCCAAATTGACCCACTGTATTTTTCTAGCAGGGAGCTAGATTTAACGAGTTGGGATGTCCAATTACCGTAGTAATTAAATCTTACCCCAGGTAGTCAAAACATCTGACTTGTTCTAGGGCAGTTCCATTAACGTTCAATTTAATTTTGGTGAACTTTTAAAATTTTGCCCAGAAAATTATGGATTTTGTCTTCCCTGTGTTTACCTCTAGTTAGAGCTCAGTACATTTTTCCACAAAAGCTCTGAGTATAATCTCCAACCCTTTTACTGATATTGATAAGAGCACGGCGTCATCTGCAAAAAGGTGCATTGGAATTGCTTCTGACCCAAGTTTGGGTTGGTCTAGGCATCTCGATCTGGCATGACGGGAGACTTCATCAATATAAATTAAAAACATGGGGCAAGCAGGCATCCCTGTCTCACCCCTATGGTCATCATAAACGGATCTGTCAATTCACCCCCAGATCCCATCACACTGCAGCTTTCTTGTTCGAATGGAGTTGTACAATGATCTGTAGGAGATTGGCGGGTACCCCCTTCTGGCCAAGACAGACCACAGTATTCCCCACGATAGACAGTCAAATCCGGTCCTGAGATCCACAAACACAGAATATAAGTTCATGTTTCTCAGGACCGTTTATTTCTGTATGACTACTTATAGATGGAACACCTGGTCCATAGTGCTTATTTTTGGACAAAATCCTGCTTGAAGGTGGTCAACTACTTCTTCCTGAACAACCCATGCCTGAAGATGCTCATAAATAATTCTGGTACTTTCCCCACACCATCCAACAATGATATTGGCCTATAATTCCCTAGGTCCTCTCGCCCTCATTTTTTTGTATGTTGGGATAATAGTGGAATTTTGCCAGGGAATTTTGGAGGGAAGAACTTTTATTATTTTATTTATTTGTATTTATTAATATAGCGCTCTTAACCCAAAGTTATCTGGGCACACATTTTACACATTAAGATAGCACACTTAAACTTAATATAGAATTTACATTTTATCATTGCAGGATAGTCGGTTTCAAGTTAACTTGATCAGAGTATGTACAGTAGTAATATACAGTGTTTGGAATATTTACATTTACAATTCTCTGAATATGTACATAATGATACAACTTAATTACATTAGTGAGCTATGGAGGATAGGAAAGAGAGCATGGCAGAGGTGTGGAATAGAAAGAAAAGATGTATGTGGTATGCTTGTGATGCTACCCGGAAGGTCCAGTGGGAAGTCTCATTTCTAATGTTAGGTGGCAGAGAGTTCCAATGTTTGGATGCTAAGACTGGGAAACTTTTTTCCCCTGTTCTTTCTAGTTTGTATCTTGGTACTTGTATTTGGTTTACATGGGCAGTTCTAGTGTGTCTAGTTGATTGGATCTTGGTGAATTTGCAGTTTAGATATTTTGGGGCTTTGTTAGCCAGACATTTGTGTGTTAAAGGAATGGTCTAGTAAACATTTTTATTTAAAAAATAGATAGGCCACATAAAAAAAAATACTAGCATCCTCCGTTTTAAAACTTCCTATGTAAAATGTTGAGCTATTCAAGCTCAAAATTCGAAAAAGCAAGCACAGGGGCGCAGCCATTTTGTGAAATGGAGGCCCTCCTGTGCTGGCTTTTGCGGCACTAATGAAGGAAAAGCCAGCCAGCTGTAGTAAACAAAGTCTACGCCTGGGTGGCTTTCCCTTCATTAGTGCCAGGACTCGGAGGACGCGGACCGGAGACCAGAGCAGGAAAGCTGCAGCTGAATCTCGGTAAGTGCTATTTATTTTTTTTTACAAAAAATAAGCACTAGCTGCGTTTTTTTTTTTAAGTTTTCCGGGCTGGAGGAGCCCGGAAAACTTAGAAATAAAACCGCAGCTTTAAAAACGTTGTATTTATGTTTGCGGTCGCTTTTGAAGCGACCGCAAACATAAATACAACGTTATTGTGTTGGAAAACGCTGCAGTTTTTCTTTCCAAGTTTCTCAGGCTCCTCAGAAACTTGGAAAGAAAAACCGCAGCGTTTTCCAACACAACCGCGTGTGTTTCTGCCTGCTGTGGCTATCACTTTGGGTCTCCGGTGCTGGAACACCGGAGACCCAAAGTGAAAGCCACAGCAGGCAGAAACACACGCGGTTATGTTTACATGCCGCATAGTGTTTCTACCTGCAGCTGATTTCCCATTTGGGGCTCTCGGGCTCCCCTTGGGGAGCGCGAGAGCCCCAAATGGGAAATGCTAAATGCTGCCTTGTCTGCCTAAATCTGCTTTTCCATTTGGGGCTCTCGGGCTCCCGGGGAGCCCGAGAGCCCCAAATGGAAAAGCAGATTCAGGCAGAAACAATGCGGTTGTTTTCCGCAACGCCGCATTGTGTCTGCCTGAATCTGCTTTACCATTTGGGGCTCTCGGGCTCCCCGGGAGCCCGAGAGCCCCAAATGGAAAAGCAGATTCAGGCAGAAACAACGCGGTTGTTTTCCGCAATGCCGCGTTGTGTCTGCCTGAATCTGCTTTACCATTTGGGGCTCTCGAACTCCCCGTGGCATGTTTGAAGGTAGGACATGTGTTGTTGCCCACGTGTTTAGGTGGTTTCCCGGTGAACAATATATAAAAATTGTGTTTTTATCCCTACATTTTGCTGGCCCTTGTAGGCAATAAATGGTTGCGCGATTCACGCAAGTGAGACCTCGTTGGATTCCCACAACCCTTTCATAATCCTCATTGGATTACACAACCCTTTCATTTCCCAAATTTGACCTACATTTAGTCGCTGCTTTAGGCACTGTATGCTTTTGTAACCTGCGCAATTCACCTATCATTCAGAATGGCTGCCTGTGCTCTTTCAAAAAATGTATGCTTGCCATTTTTCACCACATTCGCTCTTGTTATTTTGAAATGCTAACTACGTCTGTTTAGGCCGTCAGCATAATAATTCTGTGTACCATGGCTCGTCGTAATGCTTGTTTTGTGAAACATTACGAGAAAAATGTGTGATTTCCTAATTAGAAGAGTCAGAGGAATGTAGCGGTGCATTGCTTTTCTCAATATTCACGGAAGCCATTACCTTACAAGTGCAAACATGTCTAGCGCATACTTTTTTCTGTCACTTTTCCAATTTTTTCCCAAACTAAGGGAATTTTAGGTACATAGTTGTTGCCTGACCCATGTAAAGGACCCCTTCCTGACCTTGGAATTTTGTTTTTTTCAGAAATGTATGTGTTTCTGTGTTCCCATTGAGCTTTCCTACCCTACTCTTCCATTCCGTGCAAGCATGTCCTATCAACTAAAAAAGGGAAAAATCACCTACCTCTCATTGAAGGTAAACTTATGAAAAACATTTTTACTGCCATTTTCTGAAAAGAATGTGGTCACTTTTTTGTTATTTTCTCAAACCCCCTTACAGAAAACCACAAATCCTTGGTGGTGTTATGACCGGCCTACATGTGGGAAGAAAAGGGTGCAAATTTGTGCAGAATATCATGTGTAACAGAAAAGTTACAATTGATTAAATGTCCAAAAAAGGTCTCAGCAGTGGGAGGGAAAGCCCTCAGCAATTAAGGAGTAAAGAGGGGGAGATACACCATAGTAATAGTGACTAACAATGGGGTACATATAGTCCTTTGAGAAATGCAGACCTTTCTGAGAAGGAATGGCACAGAACACTGCATCAGCTCATTATATCGAACTAGCATGATGGTTGAAAGATTTAAATGAATAACAAAAAGACAATGTCAAGGGAAATCTCACCTCCCTTAAAACATTACTACTCTGTGGTGTCCCTCAGGGGTTGTGTCTGTCGCCTCTACTTAATATCTTCTCCAAATTACTGTTCGATATGCTACTAACCCTGGGTGTCAGGTTTACGAACTACGCTGATGACACCCAGTTTGTTTTTATACTATCTGGAAACTATGAAAAGGACGCCCAAAGAGTCAAGGAGGTGTTCTATGCCATACAAAAATGGATGGCAACAAATTAATTGGCTCTTAATGAAGCTAAAACGGAATTGCTGATAGTTGGTACATCGCAGCGACTAAAAAAACTAGATGATCAATACCAAAGCTTTAAAATCAATAACAACAGCATTTTAGTATCTGATCATGTAAAAACACTTGAAATCTTCATGGATTCACATCTCTCCTTTAAGAGGCATGCTTCTTACCTAAAATCTCCATGTGCCTTTTATTCCAACCTATTGTGGCAAATCCATCCATACCTGACTGAGCACAATCTTGCTGTGATCGCCAGTGCCATAATAAATTCTAAATTACACTATTGTAATAGTCTACTAATGGGCATGTAGAAATCTAATATAACAAAATGGCAAACTATTCAAAATGGATCTGTCAGGGTTGTCAATGGGCTCAGCCGACGCTCTAAGATCTCAACAGCTATGAGGAAGCTTCAATGGCTCCCGGTTGAACAAAGAATACAATTCAAAGGGGCAGTTTTGGTCTACATATGCCTAGCGGGTACTGCGCCAAACTATCTTATTGATGAAATAAAGAAAGCTCCTATTGGAAGAAATCTGCGATCAAACAACAACTATGATTTGCATCAAACCCAACAACTTCTTAAAAGAGATGGCAGTACCAATTTTACTTTTGGGCAGCCATGATTTGGAATTCCGTTCCGTGTTCCTTACAACATTGTGGAGCCATCCACACATTTAAGAATCAGCTTAAGACCTGGTTGTTTGATGGAGGAACAGTGTAACTAACTCTTCCACCCCACTCTGTGCTCCCGGAAAATAACACTCTGACCGTTTTCTTGATTGCTTGTCTGTTTGGTGTCTGTCTGTCTTCGTGAGCACTCTGAGGCCTGTCGGGGAACGGCGATGATAAAAATAAACATAGATAGATAGAAAGAAAGATAGATAGATAGATAGATAGGTAGGTAGATAGATAGATAGATAGATAGATAGAGTATGGGGACCCCTATGCATGAGAAATGATTCGAAACAAGCAGTCATGAGCACAGACACAGTGCATAGATTTATTCCCCGAATGACAATAGGAGTGTCACCATTTGAAATACTAAGAGGTAGAAAACCAAATACCAGGGTGTGTCCCTCTTGGATGGGAGGAGCTTCCTGGACAGACATGAGGTTAGATGAGATAAGACACAGGATTAGAAATATGACAAACTCAAGGCAGTCTCTCTACAAGAATGTAAAATGGTAGACTGTGTTTGCATTAAACATCCAAACTGATTGCAAAAACAGGCAGAAAGTTGGTCTGGCCCCCTACAATTTAATCAATATGTATCATGGAGTGATCAAGACCACGGATGGGAGAGTATGGAACAACATTTTGGTATCATTGCTGGACCTAGTAGAAATTGGGCACACCAAGCACTCACGACTGGAAATGATCGCCCGCACGAGTTCTCTATTTTTCTTGCATTAATGGAAGGTAGTGCTTTTTCTATGGATTACTTGAATATAAGTATAGACTTTTAATGAAACAAGAGAAATCTGAAACCAATCCCTGTAACATCTATTGTGTATTGTAGATCACATGAAGAGTGGGGTCATCATCTGAATTGTCCTGCACCACAATATTTTTTTCTATTTGTCCTGAAGATGGCTCTATAAAATCACATATCATGTACACGTGTACAGTATAACACGATTTAAGAGCTGAAACACGTGTCGACAATTTGGACAAGAAAACAACACACTAGGCTTTTCTTGGTTCGGTACTCCTGAAAATTGATAAGATACCTAAAACTATACAAACAAGAAAAAAAAGCTACAAACGATATTCTATATGTAGGAATAGTTTTCTCTTACGTGTCCAAAAAATGTATGAATCACTTATGTACTAACTCCCAGTCACAATTCAAGTATTGTATCAGTAGTGATTTGTTACCAGTATTTATGTTCTCTCAATATTGTGTGATTACGTGGAGTAATGTTTTATGTTGATTGACAAAACTATGTGTAAGACCATCAATATACACTGCTACACACATAAAGATTTCTTTTATTCAGAAAATGAGTGAGCGACTTTAGCTCTGTAGGATTCCGTTTTTCTCTTGCACCGTAAGCACGAGTGTTAGCTAACGGTTTTGTAATTCTAAAAGTGCAAGCATTTATGCTAATAATACGATAAGGGAGGGTTAACCAGTCCCCCGTAGATAGATATTTACATATACCCTTCCACGCTTGAGTCTGGTCCCCCGATAAAAAATAAATAAGTGGAAGTACCCTTTTTACGTACTACAACCTTATGGTATACAAATAGCATGAGCATTATATTAAGAGAATAAAGAGAGAACAAGAGACTACACAGACTATAAACACTCGGGAGTACAAAGGGAAAAGAGCAGGAAAAGGGTGCATCCGCCATAAAACAATGGTAGCATCCCGAAGAAAGAAACAAAGAGACACAACAGAGATTACAAATGCCTGATTATGTGTCAGGAAGGAATTCATCAGATCTAGGCGAACATCTAACACACCTGGTTATGTAAAGGAATGTGTGGAGTAAGTCTACCACCTGCACCCATTCAGCCTTTACCCATTTAGTTCGTACTTTTATCCCCTAATGTGTCAAAACAACTATATTTGTCCTGCTAAAAAATATCCTCATGTGTTTCAGACAGGTTTCCCTGACAACTCTCTCTCTCCTCCACAAACTCTCCCCTCAGTGTTGTACCACATCACAAGGCATGCACTTCTGGCTGCTCATGTGATGTATGGTATCCCTGTGAGTTATGGCGATGCGTTCCGAATGTCTCTAAAACAATGTGAGGTAATGAGGGAGGAGCAGACGGATGGTGGGGCTTTTGATATAAAGATTGTACCAGAATCCTAAATAAATTAGATATTATGTTTACCAACTCCATGCATCACTGTATTGGGGAGAGAAGTCGCAAATAGAATCTTACTTGTATATTGGTGAAGACCCATGAACTCATAAAAGGAGGCCCTTTGAGTAAGTGCAGGTCTCTCTTAGGAAATAATTCGGCCTGTGATCAATCCCAAATTGATGGCATGTTCTGATTACAAATGCTTAAGATCAAAGCAATACCTTAGAAAGAGAAATAGGATAGAAACCTGAGTGCATCCAACAAGCGAACATATTAAAAATAGCGCTGATTCTGTAACCCATGTATGGGCTATCTGGAAGAATGGTAAAATACATAGATTATTGCCCTTCACTCGTAAATTTACGAAGATTACCAGTGGAGTCCTGAATTAAGGTTGTCCTTGCCAGATCATCCTGTTACACCCAGTGTAAAGCTTAGTGGAACGGCATGCCAAAGAATGTCTACAGAAAAGCCAAAGGGGCTCATGTGGCAAAGATCACTATTTCCAGAATCTACATCCACGCTGCCACTTTGCGACTTCACACTGTAATTTAGATAACAAGAAAATCCAACATCTCCAGCTGACTAAAGTACAGTTCAATAAGGCTCTGTTGTGGCATTAAAGCCCGTGAGAGGAGTGCTGTTACAAGTGTAATTGGCCCACACACGAGTTTTGGGCTTGGGGTGAAGTCGGCACATGATAAGGGTATGGAATGATAACACTTTTTATATCCTTTCAACCCCCTGGAATACTTTCCAGTATCGGACATACTCACCCTAAACTGCCAAACATGACACACACACATACCTCTAAAACAGCAGAAACTTGAAACCAACACAAACTGCACCAACTCTTCACCACTCAAGTCAAGTCAACATACTACAGAAAACTAAATCACAGACGCGCAAACAACCCCATAAACACTCATATAACAAAACACTGCTAAACAGTTACCAACTAAAAGCAAACCAAACACAGTGTGACCGTGTTTTCCAAACTGAAGCTACCAACAGCACAACAAAGCTCAGTTGCGCTCTCCCTCCCCATCCCACGAAGTGAGCATCCCAATCCCTCTTTCCTTTTCTGATCCACCAGAGTGCCAGGAGACCATGGAAATGCCAGCTGTGCGTGGTGTGAATGATAAAAACCTAATATAAAATATGGCGAAATCACAAAAATAGATTGGAAGCAAAAGAAAACCGTGGGAGAAGGTGCTTGGAACCTCAGAGTTGTAAAGGTGTAATGTTAGCTAAAGGGAAACTGAACATTGGTGCATAATGTTGGGAGTGAAACAGCAGGCCTTATGACGGTGTTTAAAAGGAAAATACAATTTTTACAAAATTAAGCTATGCGGTTCCTTACTGATCAGCCTTGCACGTTGCTCAAAGGGAAAACATCTCTCTGAATTCTGTTTTACCAAAGGATTCCATAGAACTTGCTGGTAGCCAATAACTGTTCCTGCTGGACCCATGAAATGGGTCTGGGTGGACGGGTTTCTGTTTGGCAGGCCAATCAGTATCACCAAATCTCCGAGCTAGATTTGGAGTACTCTGGGAATTTTGCTTATGATATTAAAGGAGCAGATCACTTTCATTTTCTTTTTGTGGGTTTTTTCAGGCTGTAGGAACAGGGGTGTACCGAACAAGCCCACAACTTGTGTTTTAGAGAAGGTTGGTGGATTTAAAAATGGTTTTGTGATCTTAGCTTGCCAGTGCATTATATTCTAGTGCGTTTTTATCCCGATTTGCGACCTTTTGTCTGTTTGTATGTTTATTAGGCCCCCTTTTTGTCTCATGCTCACCCTTTCTTCCAAAATAAATGAAATGCTGAAGCAGGGCATGACTGTGTATTCGAGGGAAATTCGGAGGAGAAAGAGGAGGTTTCAATTCTCCTCTTTCAGTTCTCTGAGCACGGGGATGTTCATTGCCATGTCTTTGAGGATTATGGTGTGTCTACTGGGCTTATGGCGAAAGGGGCCAGTCGCCCACAACCACTGCAGGTGTTGCCTGTGGTGAGAGAGTTCTAGGGAGAGGAGAATAGTCAGGGCTGACAAAAGAGGGTTTGCCTCTCAGGCGGAGGAAGCAGAGGAGGAGAAGGCAGGGCTAAAATCTAGTGTTTCCTACTGTTGGAGAAGGAGATGCTGGAGGCAGCGGTATAGGAGAGAGGGCCAGTAGAGTTAGTTCTTCTTCCAATGGTAGTTGTGACAGGGGGAGGCCTGAGTGGCAGTAGTTGACTTAATGCAGGAGGAGGACATACTAGTTGTTGTAAATACACTAGCCTGATTGATGGACAATGTCTTAATCAACTCGGTTTGAATGGAGATGGGCGTAAGGCAGGGAGAAGTTGATGTAGAGGTTGTGGGCTGCTCGCAGACGAATGAGAAGAGAGGGCATATCATGAAGCTGGAGGGAAAAGAACATCAACAAGTGGAGGAGGAAGAGACTGGAGGCTCTGTATCTGTGGCTGCTCTTGCAGAGGGCTGCAGGCAGACACATGCCTCTCTTACTGAGTTTCAGGCGAAACAGGATACATCAAACACCAGGGCCAGACAGTGCCCATTTCGTCATAGGCCCAGGACCCCATTAGCTTACTGTAGGGAAGGACAGTGTGGGGCAGAAAGGCAGTGTAATATACAACATATGCAAGCAGGTTACCCCAAATAAGGGTTTCTCTTTGGGAAACAGGCAATGCACAAGCATATGAAACAGAAATATGATCTGACTTGTCCCACTGTGTGAATGTCAGCTTCCAGTGACCCCTTTTCCACAGCACACTCAAGCATTGGGGACTGCATTGCAGGAGTGTCTATGGGTTCCACATAGGGCACACATGCTTTGGCTGGTCACACTGACCCAAGAAGCCATCATGCACCCACCCCTCTCAGCTTGCCCAGGCACATTTTGCCCGCCCTGCATACTGTACTGGTGGTGTCATCCATAACAAGGGCCTTTATCCCACCACCATTATATCTTGTTATTGGCGTGGTGGTGGTAGCCATGTGAGTATTCCCCCATCTAGGCAGGCACAAAGAGAAAAATGTGGTTTCATCCTGTACTGCCTGTATTGTAAGATGACAATCAGCTGGGGAGAATCGAACCCCACGACAGTAAAGGATGCTACAATGGAGCATATCCTCTCACAGCACCCTACTCTCTTGTAGGTAACTAACCGGCCAATAGACATAAGGGGGGGAGCAATGCAGGTGGAATGACTGTCTTTGGACTAAGAGCTGGAAGAATAGTCCCCAAATGTGGCCGGAGTGGATCTACATTTGTGCCCATTATTAACTAAGCGAATGAATACCTAAGTACGACAAGTCCCAGAACACAAAGAAAATACGATAAGTGAATGAGCCGGTATCAGGTAATATTACCCCCATATATATGGTCGCCGTACATAATATCGCCGGGAAAAGGTTGTGGCGATATTATATGGGTGACCATATATATGGGGACAGGGGCAGCAAAAACATAAATTAAAAAATAAATTAAAAATAAATTAAAAAAGGGTTTGGGGATTGCGGGGGTGTCCCCCGCATGTTCCATGCAATAATGTCCCCACAAAAAACTGCCATTTTTCAGTGACATTTTTGCATGGCGCTATTTTTGAGGGGACATTATTACATGGAACCAATGAGCCACACCACCTGACAAGGAACAATATGAGAACACCTCTGCACATGCACAATTCTCCCTGAAAGGTAACATTTTAGGCTGGAAGTCTGCATGTTTACCATACATTATTCCCACTTTGTGAACAAGAGCACATTCCAGCTTCATCAGTATATTTAAGGATCTGCTTATAAGTACATGCACTGATGAAGTTCTAAATAAATGCACCTTCGCGCATAACCACTGCAAGACCCTCTCTGCTCAGAAGCACTGCCCGAGAGAAAAATAAAACGTCCACTCCCATTGACGCAATGGCTGTCATGAAGTAATGAAGTAAGCAACTGGGCATAAGCCACGATGAAAATACACGTAACTGAAAAAGGTTACCCAGCTTCACGGCACAGTTGTTAGTAGCCAGTTTCATGGTTCCACGTTTATCCACCAAACCAAAGGAATTAAGTGATCAAGAATATCTGCACGCCCCTCCCCCCCACCCCCCGCACATTCACAACCCATAGGTTGATATGTTGCCTCACAGCATTAGAAATAAGCATGTTTACTCCCTTTAAGTCCACTTTCCCTCTTCATTCGTGCTCTAATGAGAATGATAAACAATTACCATTTGAAGGCCAACATTATCAGACTACGAAGAGGTTACTTCTGTTCTAGCATAGATACAGGAAACTTTTTATCAATAGAATCCAGGAAGGTATGCAGTCTGCAGGATTAATGCAGGACTGTATGTAAAAGGTACATGTAACCCATAACAGACAGAGAACTCACATTTGCTACCTCACAGAACGCAAAGGTGTTCAAGCACTGATAGAGGAGACCAATTGGTAGGAAGGAGAAAGCTACACATACCATAGAATGGATAGTGGATGTAGATTGAAAGCTACCAGGAATGTGGCCTTTTGCAGACAGACTGAGATTAGAAGTAGGAAATGGCTTTCAAATAGTGTTGCCATGTGAGATCAAGGGAACAAGTGCCTGTGGTGTGCAATATATCAATGCTCACTGTTATAGTGAAAGCAACACTATAGCCAGTGAAACCATGAGTGAGGCTGTTTTGAAGATCATACCCTGAGAAGAAAATCTCTCTGAAGGGCTGACAAATTTGAAAGGTTTAGGGACTGGCAATTTCGAGAGGCTAGGCAATACAAGGTTACATTAGATGACCAGCATTACACACACTGGTTAAGGGGTGAATCTGGGATTTGTGCCAACTCTTTAATTTCTGCATTTGAACGTTTTCGTTTCCATTTCTTAACATGAACTAAAATAATCTCATTTTATAAAACGGACTTGATAAGTACACCAATCACATTCGCAAACATGACCATTTTAAAAAACAAAATATTATAGAAAAGTGTAACACTGAATGTTTCTAGATTCATTCTCGCCATCATCAAGAGAACTATATAAGTATCAGCATACCAGTCAGTGTTATTTAACAGATTTACACCCCGATTCATGGAATTAATGTGCGCTGAAAATTCCCGCGCAAGCGTGCGAAACCGTGCGAATCGCAGTGCAAGTGTGAAAATCGCAGTGCAAGTGCAAAAATCGCCGCAAAACCCGCGCACATCGATTCATGGAAGTCCGTGCGCGAGTAAAATCTGGGATGTGCGCTGAAAATCTGCGTGGCGCACGCCGGCGCACAGGTCATCTAACGGCATGCGCTACGGCCACAGCGAAAGCACATATAGCGCGGCGCACATAACAAAAGTAGGCGTAACACGGGGCGTGACACGCGGAATGGGGAACAACGCGTGAAAATGTGGGTGTCACGGGGAAGTACAGGAGGCAAGTGCGCTGAACGCCCACACGCTCGCCTACAACACGTATTAATGGAATCGAATAGGGCAAACCAGCGCACGGGCGAAGAAGCACACAGGCCTAAACACGTCCGCCACATGAAGGCAGGCGGTAGCGTCCCTGCGCATGAAAAAAATGTGCGCCAAAATGTGCGCTAACAAAAAGCATGTATATGCAGCTCTGATGATTGTCCCATACTGTGGCCCTCTAGGACAAATGATGTGCAAAAGGGTACGCGACATACACGGACACCCGCTGTGTCAAAAATAGCGTGTGCGTGTATTTCGGGGGTGCACAGGAAGTTTCACACGCGATTGGCCTTGGGCGAGCAGGGTGCGTTTAAATCTGGGGTTCGCGGGAAGTTTCACA
Source organism: Ambystoma mexicanum (assembly GCF_040938575.1). Taxonomy (NCBI): domain Eukaryota; kingdom Metazoa; phylum Chordata; class Amphibia; order Caudata; family Ambystomatidae; genus Ambystoma; species Ambystoma mexicanum. The sequence goes on from NC_090933.1 coordinate 614,706,933, forward strand.
CGCGATAGGCCCTGTGCGAGTGGGGTGCGTATATTCCTGGGGTTCGCGTGAAGTTGCACATGCGATTGGCCTGGGTACGTGTGATTCTGGGGTTCGCGGGAAGTCTGACACGCGAGAGGCCCTGTGCGAGTGGGGACAGTGGAGGCTGTTTTGAAGATCATACCCTGAGAAGAAAATCTCTCTGAAGGGCTGACAAATTTGAAAGGTTTAGGGACTGGCAATTTCGAGAGGCTAGGCAATACAAGGTTACATTAGATGACCAGCATTACACACACTGGTTAAGGGGTGAATCTGGGATTTGTGCCAACTCTTTAATTTCTGCATTTGAACGCTTTCGTTTCCATTTCTTAACATGAACTAAAATAATCTCATTTTATAAAACGGACTTGATAAGTACACCAATCACATTCGCAAACATGACCATTTTAAAAAACAAAATATTATAGAAAAGTTTAACACTGAATGATTCCAGATTCATTCTCGTCATCATCAAGAGAACTATATAAGTATCAGCATACCAGTCAGTGTTGTTTAACAGATTTACAGCCCGATTCATGGAATTAATGTGCGCTGAAAATTCCTGCGCAAGCGTGTGAAACCGTGCGAATCGCAGTGCAAGTGCGAAAATCGCAGTGCAAGTGCGAAAATCGCCGCAAAACCCGCGCACATCGATTCATGGAAGTCCGTGCGCAAGTAAAATCTGGGATGTGCGCTGAAAATCTGCGTGGCGCATGCCGGCGCACAGGTCATCTAACGGCATGCGCTACGGCCACAGCGAAAGCACATATAGCGCGGCGCACATAACAAAAGTAGGCGTAACACGGGGCGTGACACGCGGAATGGGGAACAACGCGTGAAAATGTGGGTGTCACGGGGAAGTACAGGAGGCAAGTGCGCTGAACGCCCACACGCTCGCCTACAACATGTATTAATGGAATCGAATAGGGCAAACCAGCGCACAGGCGAAGAAGCACACAGGCCTAAACACGTCCGCCACATGAAGGCAGGCGGTAGCGTCCCTGCGCATGAAAAAAATGTGCGCCAAAATGTGCGCTAACAAAAAGCATGTATATGCAGCTCTGATGATTGTCCCATACTGTGGCCCTCTAGGACAAATGATGTGCAAAGGGGTACGCGACATACACGGACACCCGCTGTGTCAAAAATAGCGTGTGCGTGTATTTCGGGGGTGCACAGGAAGTTTCACACGCGATTGGCCTTGGGCGAGCAGGGTGCGTTTAAATCTGGGGTTCGCGGGAAGTTTCACACGCAATAGGCCCTGTGCGAGTGGGGTGCGTATATTCCTGGGGTTCGCGTGAAGTTGCACATGCGATTGGCCTGGGTACGTGTGATTCTGGGGTTCGCGGGAAGTCTCACACGCGAGAGGCCCTGTGCAAGTGGGGACAGTGGAGGCTGTTTTGAAGATCATACCCTGAGAAGAAAATCTCTCTGAAGGGCTGACAAATTTGAAAGGTTTAGGGACTGGCAATTTCGAGAGGCTAGGCAATACAAGGTTACATTAGATGACCAGCATTACACACACTGGTTAAGGGGTGAATCTGGGATTTGTGCCAACTCTTTAATTTCTGCATTTGAACGCTTTCGTTTCCATTTCTTAACATGAACTAAAATAATCTCATTTTATAAAACAGACTTGATAAGTACACCAATCACATTCGCAAACATGACCATTTTAAAAAACAAAATATTATAGAAAAGTTTAACACTGAATGATTCCAGATTCATTCTCGTCATCATCAAGAGAACTATATAAGTATCAGCATACCAGTCAGTGTTATTTAACAGATTTACAGCCCGATTCATGGAATTAATGTGCGCTGAAAATTCCTGCGCAAGCGTGCGAAACCGTGCGAATCGCAGTGCAAGTGCGAAAATCGCAGTGCAAGTGCGAAAATCGCCGCAAAACCCGCGCACATCGATTCATGGAAGTCCGTGCGCAGGTAAAATCTGGGATGTGCGCTGAAAATCTGCGTGGCGCACGCCGGCGCACGCCGGCGCACAGGTCATCTAACGGCATGCGCTACGACCACAGCGAAAGCGCATATAGCGCGGCGCACATAACAAAAGTAGACGTAACACGGGGCGTGACACACGGAATGGGGAACAACGCGTGAAAATGTGGGCGTCACGGGGGAAGTACAGGAGGCAAGTGTGCGGAACGCCCACACGCTCGCCTACAACACGTATTAATGGAATCGAATAGGGAAAACCAGCGCACGGGCGAAGACGCACACAGGCCTAAACATGTCCGCCACATGAAGGCAGGCGGTAGCGTCCCTGCGCATGAAAAAAATGTGCGCCAAAATGTGTGCTAACAAAAAGCACGTATATACAGCTCTGATGATTGTCCCATACTGTGGCCCTCTAGGACAAATGATGTGCAAAGGGGTACGCGACAAACACGGACACCCGCTATGTCAAAAATAGCGTGTGTGTGTATTTCGGGGGTGCGCAGGAAGTTTCACACGCGATAGGCCCTGTGCGAGTGGGGTGCGTATATTCCTGGGGTTCGTGTGAAGTTGCACATGCGATTGGCCTGGGTACGTGTGAATCTGGGGTTTGCAGGAAGTCTCACACGCGATAGGCCCTGTGCGAGTGGGGTGCGTGTATTCCTGGGGTTCGCGTGAAGTTTCACACGTGATTGGCCTGGGTACGTGTAAATCTGGGGTTCGCGGGAAGTTTTACACGCGATTGGCCTTGGGCGAGCGGGGTACATGTATTTCGGGGGTGCGCGGGAAGTTTCACACGCAACAGGCCCTATGCGAGTGGGGTACGTGTATATCTGGGGTGCAGGGGAGTCCTACACGTGAATTGGCAGTGTGGGTCCTCCCAGGTGTTCCCTCTACACCCTCCAAGGCCCCTGCAGGCAGCCCACACCACAGAGACTACCCTGCACCCCTGGCCATGTCCCGCAGGCAGCCCATCCACCATGGGCATGCCCCCCAGCCAAGCCACATGTCAGCTTGCACTACTGATCACCAACACATGACCCCCTCCACCCCCACCCCCAACACTGAGGGGCACCTGCCAGCAGGCCCCCACTCATGTTTCCTTGCACCCCCACCCCCCAGCAGTGCAGGGCACCTGCCAGCAGGCCCCCACACATGTCCCCTTGCACCCCCACCCCCCAGCAGTCAGGGGCACCTGCCAGCAGGCCCCCACTCATGTCCCACTGATGTCCCCTTGCACCCCCACCCCCTAGCAGTGCAGGGCACCTGCCAGCAGGCCCCCACCCATGTCCCCTTGCACCCCCACCCCCCAGCACTGAGGGGCACCTGCCAGCAGGCCTCCACTCATGTCCCCTTGCACCCCCACCCCCCAGCAATCAGGGGCACCTGCCAGCAGGCCCCCACTCATGTCCCCTTGCACCCCCACCCCCCAGCAGTGCAGGGCACCTGCCAGCAGGCCCCCACTCATGTCCCACTCATGTCCCCTTGCACCCCCACCCCCCAGCAGTGCAGGGCACCTGCCAGCAGGCCCCCACTCATGTCTCACTCATGTCCCCTTGCACCCCCACCCCCCAGCAGTGCAGGGCACCTGCCAGCAGGCCCCCACTCATGTCCCACTCATGTCCCCTTGCACCCCCACCCCTCCCCCAGCAGTGCAGGGCACCTGCCAGCAGGCCCCCACTCATGTTCCCTTGCACCCCCACCCCCCAGCACTGAGGGGCACCTGCAAGCAGGCCCCCACTCATGTCCCCTTGCACCCCCACCCCCAGCACTGAGGGGCACCTGCCAGCAGGCCCCCACTGATGTCCCACTCATGTCCCCTTGCACCCCCAGCAATCAGGGGCACCTGCCAGCAGGCCCCCACTCATGTCCTACACACGTCCCCCAGCACCCCCACCCCCCAGCAGTGCAGGGCACCTGCCAGCAGGCCTCTACTCATGTCCCCCAGCACCCCCACGCCCCAGCAGTGCAGGGCACCTGCCAGCAGGCCCCCACTCATGTCCCCCAGCACCCCCACCCCCCAGCAGTCAGGGGCACCTGCCAGCAGGCCCCCACTCATGTCCCCCAGCACCCCCACCCCCCAGCAGTGCAGGGCACCTGGCAGCAGGCCCCCACTCATGTCCCCCAGCCCCCCACCCCCCAGCAGTGCAGGGCACCTGCCAGCAGGCCCCCACTCATGTCCCCCCAGCACCCCCATCCCCAGCAGTGCAGGGCACCTGCCAGCAGGCCCCCACTCATGTGCCCCAGCATACCACCCCCCAGCAGTCAGGGGCACCTGCCAGCAGGCCCCCACTCATGTCCCCTTGCACCCCCACCTGTCACGCTCACCTGATTCCCACGGAGGCGCAGGTCTGGCTTCGAGTGCTGATGCTTCTTCAATGGTGAAGTGCAGGACTCTGAAGATGGACAGGTAGGGCCCCTCTACTCTGGCTTCTCTAGCTTGTACGAATATTCCCCTTAGGGTCTGGAAGGATGAGTTCTCCATCCTGCTTCTGATGCAGGGGTGCGTTGAAACCCAGTTACTTCACTGGATTGAGGTTAGATGGAAGTTCAAATAAACTTGACTATTCAGGTAAGGCGCTGTAAGAGTTCTGTTGAAAGTTCAAAAGTTCAAGCTTAATAATAATGTTCATTGTCTTATTGCAGCAAGCGCTAACGCTTATGTCTTTTTCCCCTTAGGGGCCGGGGTTCGGAATGCCGGAGATATGGCGCCGACCCAAAGTGAAACGTGCAGTTCCAATAAATGACAGGTAAGTTCTGGATGAGCGTTCGGGTAATGTCTTTGCATTCGCTCATTCAATGTCTTTGTCTTTTTTCCCCATAGGGGCCGGGGTCCGGAATGCCAGGAAGCGGCAGGACCCGAAATGAAATGGGAATGACCCAACTGGTAAGTCTTAGAAGGAAACTGAGCTTTTCCTATTCCCTTCCTTCTCTCACCTTGTGTTCTTGTCTTTTTCTCTCTAGGCACTGGGAAGTGGCTGCGGATCCGGATGATCGCTGCTGAAGATGGAGGTGCCCAGGAAAGGTGAGTGAAATGCAGCGCTGCAGCGATCGAAACGAAATGCTTTTAAAAATGATGTCTTCCCTTTCAGGATCGTCGGTGTGATGTCTCCGTGATACAGCTTTAGCAGGTAAGGTCTTCTTTCTCCCCAATTCTCTCTTATCTCCCTTTGCAGGTGACCCAGGATGCTGACAGGCGTGGCTGAAGTCCAGATGCAGGAGCTGACACGGTGAGCGTCCAGCTGCGAGGAGCAGAACAACGCGAAGCAAGAGTTGCTGATCGGGCGTGGTTTAAATAGCTTTGGAAGAAGTTCCAGGTATGTATCCTTCCACCGATCAGGTATGTATCCTTCCCCGACCACACCCAGGTGGAAAGTAGTCCCACAGGTAAAGTAGTTCCATTCAGGCCTCAAGAGGGCCTGGATGTAGCAGCATGGTCTGCATCAGGTAAGTGCACATTGAAACACTTGAACACATGTCTAGCTTTATGAGCCTGGCGCCTAAGGAGCCAGGACAGGGGTCCAACATGAGCCTGGCGCCTAAGGCGCCAGGACTGTGTCCAAAGGGCCCCAGCTTGGGTCCGCTGGCACTTCCCTGGGGGGAATGATGCCTGCCTCTGGGGTTGCTGGGTCGGACTCGGCTCCTTGGAGGTAGGCATCATGACAGTACCCCCCTCAAGGCCCCTCCCAAGGTTGTTCCCTCCGGGGGTCTTGGCTTGTTTGGAAATCTCCGGTGGAACCTTTGTATTAATCGAGGTGCGTGAACATGGTTACTAGGCTCTCACGATCTCTCCTGAGGTCCATATCCCTTCCAGTCAACAAGATAGAAGAGTTTTGACTTTAACACCTTGGAGTCTAAAATATCTTTAACTTCGAATTCTAATTCCCCTCCAATTTGAACTGGGTCTGGAGGCTTGGACAGTCGGGTCCCTGGTTGTACTGGCTTCAAAAGTGATGCATGAAAAACTGGATGAATATGCATGTTGGACGGTAAATCCAGTTTAAAGGCCACGGGATTGATTATAGCCTTGATGGGATAAGGTCCTAGGAATCTGGGATTGAAGGTTCGCGGGCCCTTGAGGGGTAAATGTTTAGTTGCTAGCCATACCTGGTCTCCTACTTGGTAAGGAGGAGTTTTACTTCGGTGCAAATCAGCGTTTTCTCTATACTTTTTCTTGGCTTGCTGTAAATGAGTTGCAGCTTCTTTGAAGGCTCGGGTTATTGTGGAATGCAAATGATTTACTGCGGGCATTTCCAGGGTCAGAGGTGGATCTAGGTCAGAGGTCCGAGGATGGTGACCATACAAAGTATAAAAAGGAGTTTGTTCGGTTCCAGAATGCACTGAATTGTTGTATGCATATTCTGCGATCCAAAGGATGTCTTTCCAATTTAACTCGGATTGGTGTAACATGCACCGAAGATATTGCTCGAGAGTCTGATTGGTTCTCTCGGTTTGTCCGTCGGTCTGGGGGTGGTGGCTGGTGGCTGGTGGATAACCGCACATCTATTTGTGCTAGTTGGCAACACTTCTTCCAAAAATGGGAGATAAATTGACTTCCATGATCCGAGATTAATATGGAAGGGAAACCAAGTATGCGAACTATATTCTCCAGAAATTCCTTGGCCAAGGTGGAAGCTGAAGGCAAACCTTTTAAAAGGGATAAAGTGGGCCATTTTGGAGAATAGATCCACAATTACAAGAATAGTGTTGTAACCAGCACAAGGAGGCAGGTCAGTTATAAAGTCCATTGACAAGGTGTGCCATGGTGCCGGTGGAATATCCAAGGGTTGAAGTAGGCCGGCTGGCCTTTTCTTTTGACCCTTGTTTTGGGCGCAAATTCTGCAAGACAATACAAAAGACTTTATGTCTTTTCTCCAAGAAGGCCACCAGAAGTGGCGTTTGATTTTTTCCTCCTTTTTAGCGATACCAGGGTGTCCTTCCATTAATGATTCATGATGATGGGCAATAACAAGTTCTTGCAATTCTTTACTTGGCAGAAACAACCGCTCCTGGAAGTAGGGTAAATCATCCTTAACGGTGTAATGAGGACCTTTTTGACTCCATTCCAGTAAGACTGAAGAGTCTAGAAGTTGTTTTACTTGCGTTTGGATGTCCTCAATAGTTTGCAATGAAGTTAGGCCTAAGATTCTTTGTTCAGGTATGATTGGCACAGGTTCTAAACTCGAATTGGGTTCTTCCATGCCAATCCGGGATAAGGCGTCCGCTTTACCATTCTTGCAGCCAGGGCGATAGGTAATTACAAAATCAAATTCCGCAAAGAATAGAGCCCATCGGAGTTGTCGTGAAGATTGAGCTTTGGCCGTCTTTAAATACTGTAAATTTCTGTGGTCCGTAATTACGGTGATGGTGTGTCTTGCCCCGAGAAGGTAGTGACGCCAAGCCTTGAAAGCAGATTTAATAGCCAGTAACTCTTTGTCGGTAATTGCGTAGTTGATTTCAGGAGGAGAAAATTTCCTGGACCAAAAGGCCACTCGGTGTAGTTGATTAGTTTATGGGTCTCTTTGCAACAGGACAGCTCCCATGGCGGAACTGGATGCGTCGGTTTCCACAATATAAGGGAGATCTGGGTGCGGGTGCTTTAATACAGGTGCAGAGGTGAATTTGGTTTTCAGGTCCTGAAATGCTTGTTCGGCCTCAAGAGTCCATTCAAAGCGTTTGTTTTTCTTTAGGAGAGCTGTGATGGGTTGGACTGTTCGGGATAATTCCGGGATGAATCTTCGATAGAAATTGGCGAAGCCGAGCATGCTCTGAACTCCCTTCACCGAGCTAGGAGATGGCCATTTGAGGATGGCGCCCACCTTTCGCGAGTCCATTCGGACTCCTTGTGGTGTCAGGATGAATCCGAGAAACTCAACTTCTGTGGTATGAAAAACGCATTTTTCGAGCTTTGCAAATAGTCTGTGCTGGCGCAATTTCTCAAGAACTGCCCTAACATGTTTTCTGTGATCGGATTCTGAAGAAGAGTACACCAGGATGTCGTCAATATAAACAAACAATGACACAGACATCGATAAGTTCCCGAAGAACATCATTCATAAAGTACTGAAAGGCGGCAGGTGCATTGCACAAACCGAAGGGCATCACCTGATATTCAAAGAGCCCAAATTTGGTGCGGAATGCAGTCTTCCATTCGTCGCCTTCTTTTATACGTACCAGGTGATAAGCTCCTCGAAGATCTAACTTGGTGTACACACAAGCGTCTTTCACCTGGTCGATAAGCTCAGGGATCAGGGGCAGAGGATAACGATTCTTAATCGTTATTTGATTTAGGGCGCGATAGTCTATACATGTTCTAAGGTCGCCCTCTTTTTTCGGCACGAAGAACAAAGCTGAGGAGACAGGAGACTTGGACGGGCGAATAAAACCATTGGCTAGGTACTGATCTAAATACTGACGCAAATGCAGGTTCTCAGGTTCCGTAAGAGCACAAATCCTACTACAAGGTAGTTGAGCATTGGGTACCAGATCGATTTGGCAATCATAAGACCGATGGGGAGGTAACGTGTTAGCCTGTTCCTTCTGAAAAACGTCTTGGAATTCTTGGTATTCTGACGGTAGCTGTACAGGGGTGGAAGTTGCTGAGGCTAGACCCATAACTGGATTTCTTGGATAACAAGTTGGTTCACAATCAGGAAAACTTATCTTCTTTGCTCGCCAGTCAATTCTGGGATTATGTGTTTCTAACCAAGGAATTCCAAGAATTACTTGAAATTGTGGGGCCTTGATCACATCAAACACGATTGTTTCCCTATGTCCATCCTGACCCACCAGTGTCATTTCAACAGTGGAATGCGTTACAGGTCCTGAGGCTATTCCGGTTCCATCTACTGTAGTAATGACATCTTGGGTTACTTTCGGGCGGAGAGGGAGCTTAATCCTGGAAGCCAATTCACGGTCTATGTAATTTCCAATAGCTCCACTGTCGATGTATGCTTTTATAGCATGCAACTGCTGAGGCTGTTTTGGGTCCACGAGCACCATTGGCATGACAAAATGCGAGGTCAAAGAATCTGTTTTCAAGCTCGGCAAGCGGACCCCTACGCTTGTCGGGCTAGGTCGTTTCCCGAATCAGGTGTCAATAAATCGTTATCAGTGGCTCCAACCACCTTCTTAGGTGGTTTAACCGGACAATTTCGAAGAAAGTGACCGGAAGTCCCGCAATACAGACAAAGTTGCATTTGCCGTCTTCTCTCTCGTTCCTTCTGCGTTAATGGTCCTTTAACACCGCCGATTTGCATAGGTTCGGATACGTCGGTACTCTTGAAGTTGGCGTGGGTTTTGATCGGTACTCGGGTTTCGTACTTGAATTGATCTGCTTTTCTATTTTGAAGTCTGTGATCAAGTTGAACCACCAAGTCTATGTAGTCTGTGCAGACCTGGGGTGGATCTACTATCTGAGCTAGAACATCCTTAAGCTCTCCACGCAGGCCTCGATGAAACAATGTGATCCTTTTGTTTTCTGGCCATCCAGTTTCCACAACCAGTCTATTAAAGGTGGCAACGTAGGACAGGAGATCCTGATTACCTTGTCGTAAGGATAGCAGTTCGTTATCAAGGGCCTGTCCTTGAGAGTGTCGAGCAAACAATCTTTCCATGCTGGCCTGGAAACCCTGAAAATTCTGGAGAATGGGATCATCCTGATTTACCAATGGAATAGACCAATCGGCAGCACTGCCACTGAGGTAAGATAGTATAAAGGCTACCTTGGTCTGGTCGTTAGGGAAGGCCCCAGGTCTGCATAGAAAGTGTAAACGACATTGGTTCATAAAGACGGCATATTTCTTGGGATCCCCCGTAAAACGTTCAGGCGGGGCCAAAGGCATGTGTCCAGGTAGATTGATTTGTACTGGGTTATTCAAACCCATTGATGTGGAAGTACCTCCGGAATTAGGTAAAGGAGTGTGCCCTGCAATAACCTTTTGGCCAGGTCATCTGTTCTTTCCTTGGATAGGATCAGTTCTCTTTTGAGAGCGTTAGTCGCCTGGCGGGCTGAGTGCACTTCTGCCCGTAATTCTCCCAAAAGCTGGGCCAGCTGATCTGTCTCGGAAGTCTCCATAGCGCCCGGGTGGGAAATTGTGGGTAGGCTTCGCGTTCTGTCACGCTCACCTGATTCCCACGGAGGCGCAGGTCTGGCTTCGAGTGCTGATGCTTCTTCAATGGTGAAGCGCAGGACTCTGAAGATGGACAGGTAGGGCCCCTCTACTCTGGCTTCTCTGGCTCGTAGGAATATTTCCCTTAGGGTCTGGAAGGATGAGTTCTCCATCCTGCTTCTGATGCAGGGGCGCGTTGAAACCCAGTTACTTCACTGGATTGAGGTTAGATGGAAGTTCAAATAAACTTGACTATTCAGGTAAGGCGCTATAAGAGTTCTGTTGCAAGTTCAAAAGTTCAAGCTTAATAATAATGTTCATTGTCTTATTGCAGCAAGCGCTAACGCTTATGTCTTTTTCCCCTTAGGGGCCGGGGTTCGGAATGCCGGAGATATGGCGCCGACCCGAAGTGAAACGTGCAGTTCCAATAAATGACAGGTAAGTTCTGGATGAGCGTTCGGGTAATGTCTTTGCATTCGCTCATTCAATGTCTTTGTCTTTTTTCCCCATAGGGGCCGGGGTCCGGAATGCCAGGAAGCGGCAGGACCCGAAATGAAATGGGAATGACCCAACTGGTAAGTCTTAGAAGGAAACTGAGCTTTTCCTCTTCCCTTCCTTCTCTCACCTTGTGTTCTTGTCTTTTTCTCTCTAGGCACTGGGAAGTGGCTGCGGATCCGGTTGATCGCTGCTGAAGATGGAGGTGCCCAGGAAAGGTGAGTGAAATGCAGCGCTGCAGCGATCGAAACGAAATGCTTTTAAAAATGATGTCTTCCCTTTCAGGATCGTCGGTGTGATGTCTCCGTGATACAGCTTTAGCAGGTAAGGTCTTCTTTCTCCCCAATTCTCTCTTATCTCCCTTTGCAGGTGACCCAGGATGCTGACAGGCGTGGCTGAAGTCCATATGCAGGAGCTGACACGGTGAGCGTCCAGCTGCGAGGAGCAGAACAACGCGAAGCAAGAGTTGCTGATCGGGCGTGGTTTAAATAGCTTTGGAAGAAGTTCCAGGTATGTATCCTTCCACCGATCAGGTATGTATCCTTCCCCGACCACACCCAGGTGGAAAGTAGTCCCACAGGTAAAGTAGTTCCATTCAGGCCTCAAGAGGGCCTGGATGTAGCAGCATGGTCTGCATCAGGTAAGTGCACATTGAAACACTTGAACACATGTCTAGCTTTATGAGCCTGGTGCCTAAGGCGCCAGGACTGTGTCCAAAGGGCCCCAGCTTGGGCCCGCTGGCACTTCCCTGGGGGGAATGATGCCTGCCTCTGGGGTTGCTGGGTCGGACTCGGCTCCTTGGAGGTAGGCATCATGTCACCACCCCCCAGCAGTGCAGGGCACCTGCCAGCAGGCCCCCACTCATGTCCCCTTGCACCCCCACCCCCCAGCAGTCAGGGGCACCTGCCAGCAGGCCCCCACTCATATCCCACTCATGTCCCCTTGCACCCCCACCCCCCAGCAGTGCAGGGCACTTGCCAGCAGGCCCCCACTTATGTCCCCTTGCACCCCCACCCCCAGCACTGAGGGGCACCTGCCAGCAGGCCCCCACTCATGTCCCCCAGCACCCCCACCCCCCAGCAGTGCAGGAAGCAGGCGTACGTGGACCCGGGCAGCATAAAAGTGCGCGCAAACAACAAGCAAGCTCAGGCGCCAGGATGAACATACCGTTCCTAGCAGCAGTGGTCGTGGGATACCGCAGGAGGAGGAGGAGGATAGTCAGGCCCAGAATTTTCACTCCCAGAACCAGCCTTTTTGGGATGCCTGATGACCAGGTGTATGGGAGGTACAGGTTTCTACCTCACATAATACTCGACCTGGTCAGTGAGTGGGAGGATGACCTCACATCACCCACCCTCTGCTCTCAAGCACTCAGCCCCCTGGAGAAGGTCCTCAATGTACTGCACTTTTTGGCCACCGGATCATTTCAGCGGACAAGTGCCATAGTCGGGGGGGGGGGTGTCACAGGCCACGCAGTCACGCTGCCTACACCAGGTCTTGGCCATCATGACCGCACGCCCATCAGTCCACAGGCACATATACCTGCCCAGAACACCTGCAGAAAGGCAGGCTGCCGTCCAGAATTTCTATGGGGTGGCACAATTCCCCAAAGTCCTAGGTGCCATTGATTGCACCCATGTGGCTCTACGTCCCCCCAGGGCATCAGAGCACATCTATAGAAACTGCAAGCACTGGCATTCCATCAACGTGCAGGTAGTATGTGATGCCAAGGGAATCATCACCTCAGTATATGCCAACTATCCAGGGTCCACCCACGACAGTTTCATTTACAGAATGTCAACCCTAAACCGGGACCTAGAAGCTGGGCGGCATGGCGATACATGGCTGCTTGGTGAGTATAAATGCCACAGCACATGCATGCATGCCAGATACTGAGTAATGTCACAACCCTACTAATGATACCCATCACCACCTCCCCAGGGGACAGTGCCTACCCTCTGAGCACCCACATGATGACGCCAATTCGTAACCCCTCCACGCCACCCGAGGTAAGATATAACACAGCCCATATTGCAACCCGGGGCATAGTGGAGCGCACATTCGGAGTGCTCAAGTCACGCTTTCGCTCCCTTGACCGTTCTGGCGGGCAGCTGGTATACGCTCCCCCAGTAGTGTGCAGGATAATAGTGACAACATGTGTCCTGCAAAACGTTGCAACACGCCGGGGCCTGCCGGTGGACATGGTGGTGCCCCCACATCCCCAACCACATGCACGCCCGCTGTGCATGGGAGGGGAAAGGGCACGGGGTGAGGCAGCCCGAACGCAGCTGGTGGCTAATTACTTCACTTAGAATCACACCCCTGTGGAGTGCACACAGCCCTGCCACATACCAGCTGACAATCGATGATGACATAAGGGACAGTCAACTGTCACAACCATACCAGCCTGAGATTGGTCACCTGGAAGTGTCACAATGTGTGCATCCCTACCTACAGAAACACCACCAATGCTGTGTCATCAAAAGACACATATGCTGCTAAATGCATTACCCCCTTGCAAAATACAACATGAGACCAGTGCCATGTCACCCAACCCATCCCCAGCACCGCCACCCAACACACCATGGCATGTCATGCTATGTGAGAGCAAACAAAGCAATCCCGAAAACCTGACACAAGTGTCACAAAGTACAGTGTCCCTAATGGAAACTGGCCACACACAATATGCTCCCAGTAATGTTGAACTAACAACACACATGACCAAATACTTACCAACAATAGAATGCAGCTACACAAGCTCAAACATAACTAAAACATGACAGTACTAAGTTAAAGTAGTCGTAGTCTTACAACCTGAATATGCCACCACATCGCCCCCTTCCAACTGTAGTCTTGCAGGCTTCAAAACTTGTCTGTGTACTGCATACAACATGAACTCCATCTCCAAAGTAGACGGCCTTGTGAAGACATGAGGAATGAACCTGCAAATTTAGAGGGAGACATGGAAGCAGAAGCATACATAATTACAACATGCAGTGTACAATACAACAACAATATACACAAGGAATGTCTACACAGTATTGACTACAGACTACCCATACAGCTCATGGGAGCCCAACATCACTGTGTACATCACTTTCACTTGGTCACACCCTTTGCAAGCCCATGGAAACGGGAAGCAGGAGGGGTGTGTGTCTCACTAACCCAAGCATCGAACCCAAACTCAGGACAAGCTTGCATGTGCCCAGCCGGAATACAGTGGATGCCCACGGGAGCCACACAAGGCAACACACTGTCAAACAATAATCAAAACAAAATAATCAAAAATCAAAAATGGCCATGTGGAGGCCGGGGGGGGGGGACAGGCCACCCAAGAGGTCCGAGGACAGGGTGCGCACCAACAGCCGCCTGTGTGGATGTTGGGAAAAAAAAACACCTCCATGGGCTCATGGCCTGCACGGCTATGCCAATGTGGGAGAACTGCTGCTGTCGCTCTGAACACCCTCTGCTGCTGCCACAGGAGGTGGTGGTGCTTTGGGAGGCAGCCCACGCAAAGCCCTGGTATGGTCCTCCATGGCAGCAAGCATGCGGGTGTGGAAGGTCTCGTTCTGGAGGATTATAGTGCAGAGATCCCCATGCAGCACCTGATGTGATGCCCGGATCTCCTCCCGAGTTGCCTGCATCTCAGCTGAGAGCGAACGTGTGAGCCGCTCCAGCTGCTGTTCTGTGCTCAAGTTAGTGGAAGTCTCAAGGTCAACAAGAGTCTCCCTGAGGTGATGGAGTTCTACCCTCAGGGCTTCCCTGTGGCCCTGGGACACTATTGATATTGATTGGCGTAGAGTCTCCAGTGCCGCCCGTCTGTCCCTGTTGGACGCCAACATGTCCTCCCTGTGTGATTGGCAAATGGAGTCTGTTGCCTGCTGTAGTTGCTCCATCTGCCTTTCAGGGGGGACAATGGAAGTGGCCACCCTCTCCATTGCTTGAGCCATCATCTCAACTGATGCTGCCTGTTGGGTTGCCATACCGTACATGGATTGTTCCCATGCGGTATTGCCTGGTGGCGTACGGCCACCACGTCGGCGGGCACCACACCTGTTTGGGGCAAGGCGATCTGCGCCTTGCTTTGCCGGCACTGCCTGAGGCTGCAGGACTGCATTCCCCCTCTGATCTGCTGGCCCAGGAACAGGATCAGATGTTGTGGAGTGTGACCCTGCACCCCTAACCGCCAAAGGCTGACTAACCAACACTGACATCCCCATAGAGGGTTCTACCCCTGGTGCAGGTGGGTTGGACAGAACAGAACCCCTTCCAGAAACACTTACCTGCGATGCCACATAGGTCTCATCATCCGAATCAGCACCTGAATAGAGGTCTGGGGAGGTGCACCCAGAGACACCCCTTGACAGAATCGTCTGCAGCAAGAGTGAGTTCTCACCCACCACCACACCACGTCCCCCACTGGTGGCCGGATGTGCCTCAAGTTCCTCTTGGGTCTGCACCATCTCCTCAACCTCAACAGCATCAAGTGCGTTATCCCCTGCAAAAACATGAAAGACAAAAAATGGAAACAGGCATTAGCACCATAGCACACAAATAGGCCTGACAAGCTACAGAACCAGTACATGATTTACACATGTCCCACATGACTATAACCCTCCCATGCATGCACTGTCACAGAGTTGGAAGGGGAGGCAAAAGTCAGACACATTTGCTGCTTGCTGGGTAGCACTGCCATCACACATTGGCCTGTGAGTAGCATGTCCTATACAAATAAATGACACATGCTATCACACAGATGCCATGGTACATTCCACAAGTACATCCATATGACAGTGAATGAGTACTGTCTCCCATCCATGTGAAATGGACATGAAGAGATGAACAATGCCACATAGTGTGAAAAGATACGCCATGTGCCACACACTGCAACACAGCCAGTGTACAAAAATACAGTGATTGCAGGGCCATGTACACATCAATGGTTGTGCACTTCAACATGACAGGAAACAACTAGCATGTTCCACATTCAAACATGCCCAAAAACATCATGTGATCAGGACAATACTCATTCAGCATGAATGGTCAAATCATTCAACTACCAAGGTGACACATGTGGGCCAATGTGGGGTTCTTCAATGACAGAAGCATGTCACATATGTCACAATAGGGCTGAGGAATGTGTTGCAAAAGTGGGAGAATTGACACAATCAGCCTGTAAGAACACTGAAAAATACAAACAATGTTGTTGCATGATGCCACCTCAAGGGCAACTGCCGTAATGTTGCGCTAAATTACTACTGTGGGCAGAAGGGATAGTGTCACACCCAAATTGAAGGCCGCAGAATGTTTTGGATGAAGCACATGGGTGACCCATACTACTCAGTCACACACACCCTCACCTGCCACTCAATCAGAACCCGTCACCCAAACAACATACACATGCATTACACACACACGCATGGGCACTCACCGGACAATGTGTCATAATATGGTAGTTCTCCCACACCTCGGATCTGTTCCTCTGTGACGAAGGTCCCAGCAACAGACTCATGTTCAGTGAGTTTGTTGTCCTCTTGTGGAGACCCACCGTCAGTCACCAGAGTAGCGGCATGACTTGAGGCCAGCTTGTTCTTTGCTCTGCGTTTCAGTTCGTTCCACCGCTTGTAGCAATCATCAGTTGAGCGCCTCACAAATCCAAGGGCACTTATGTGGTCGGCGATGGTCTGCCAGTGTGCCTTACGTTGACCAGGTGTGGTCTTGGACCCTGCAGTCACCACCATTTCGTGGCTATGTGCCAACACATAGCTCACAAGTGCATCAAGTTCCGAATCATTGAAGCAAGGCTTCCTTGAAGTACCAGAGTGTGTAGCCGTGCCTGGGGACTCAGCCTGTCGTGCCAGAGCACCCTTCTTCCTCTTTTTAGAAGGTGGAGCAGAGCCAGAGTGGCTAACGCCGCTCTGGTCAGTAGGGGCAGAATCACCAGTGGACTGGGTTGTTGGAGTGTGCAAATGCACATTGACCATAGGACTTGGTGCAGGCATTGTCTGAAGTGTGATGTTGGCAGGGGGAACATCAGTATGATGGACCAGGACCGACACTGTCCTGGCTGGGAGAGTCAGAGCTGGGGCGGATGGAGCTGCAGCTGCCCCTGCAGCCTCACCACCCTGCATACTTGGGGCAGCAGATGACATAGCTGCCCCAGATCCACGTGGCTTGGTGACAACTTGCACCGCCACACGTGGCTTAGACTTGCTGACCTGGAAGTCAGCCAGGGAGTCATCCTATGCCAGGTCAGGTGCCACAATGGGCTGGTCCAACAAGGGCTGAGCTGGGATGGTCTCAGCCACGTTTCCCTCAACCATGGGGGGGGCATGGGTGTCCCTGATTGGTCCTCCACACATGGGGGTATAGGGGCACCCTGCAAATCCCGGCCACGCCCCCTACCGCACCCACCACGTCCACCTTTTGAAGGTCGGCCACCTTTGCCTCCCTTACCGCTTGGTCGCCTCCTAACCATGGCACTGATGTTGTTGTGCGTATGGGAGGAGCAGTAAACTATTGTCCTGGGCAAAGGGGTAGGGTACTAGATGGAATTCGTACCCTAGTGCTCTAACAAGGCTGTCTGTGACCCCTGGGGGAAGATGACAAAAATAAACGTGCACGCAACCCCTCGTAGACCACGTGTGTGGAAAAATGAGCAAGCACTACGCTGTGGCACCCAGAAACACAAAAATAAGCGTACGCGTGATACACGCAGCCTACAATGACCTCTGAAGGGATACACGACACACGGGGCAAGCACAGTTGCTAAGTACGTGCAGAACTCACCGTCTGCCTGGAAAAAGAACGTGAAAAATATGCGCGTGTGCGCGTTGGCAACACCCCCGCCAAAAGAAGAATTGTACGCTGTCTGAGGAAACAGGCCAAAAAAAAGTAGAAAAATGAAAGCTGTCAGAGGTAGCAGGGAGTACGAACTTGAAACGCTGTGAAGTAATCGCGTGTGAACCGACAAGAAGTACAGAATCCACCCACTCGCTCTCCACAAAAAGCACGTACAAGGAAATGGCGTCCTACACATACCTTTTAAACCGGCCCAAACATACACGTCACTTACGCATGTACGCGCCCTCTCCTCCAATTACACGCGCTGACACTCGGATGTGCAGCTTTTTCACGTGTGCTCTGTCATCACGTGCTATGAGGGAAACACCCGCGCGCGTCACTTCACAGACGCGCTTACGCGCTAAGGGCCTTCCTCGAACTACACGCTGACGTGCAAGATTTTCACGTGCCAAATCACTCCGTATCAAGCTGGCCACGCGTTCACACACGGAAGACCACGCTCCTGCCCAGAAGGCTGAATTACTGCCCCCCAGAGCCCAGAGCACGCTCCCACCTGCCATCTGCTGCTGCCTGATTGCCTGCTGCCCACGTGCCCTGCCATTTGCTGCCTGCACGTCAGCCAGGGGTGCTGTTGCTGTGCCCACCCCTGCTGGAACCGAAGACTCCCGACTGGGATTCCATCGCTCCACAGCCCAGCCCAGCCCCAGGACCCAGTTACTCACCCACTCCTGCCTCTGAGGTTGCCATGTCCAGCACTACACCATCTGACGGCACTGGCAACCCCCAGCCAGAGAGGCAGAGGGCCACCAGCTTCACTGCCACAAGTTGGTGTCCTGGTGGAGCAAGTCCTGGGGCAGTATGATGCCCTCTTTGGAAGGTCGCGCGCCGACAAGGAAGGACGGACCAGGATCTGGACGGACATTGTGACTGCCATCAACACGGAGGGGGTGGCAGTCCGCGAATTCCATCATGTCAAGAAGCGCTGGGAGGACTTCAGGTCCAGGACCCTCAACAAGGCCCGGCGCCTCTTGAAGGCAGCGGATGCTAAGGGGTGCCGGGGCCACCTGTCGGAAGACCAAATGAGGGTCCTGGAACGTGTATGCCCAGCGCTCCACGTCCAGGTCCTTGAGAGGCACACCCGTCTGGAGTCGAGCGGTAAGTGTACATGCATACTGATTGGAAGCTGTGCGTGTGGTGGTGTGCCAGTAGTGTGCAGGTTGCACATGTGATTTTGTAGGGCCATGTATGGATGTGTATGTACAGGGCCGTGAGGCTGACACATGCGAGTCCTTTCATGTGTGAGACACATGGATGGTGTATTTATGGGTAAGCATGCAGGCCAAATGCAGATGTGTGAGCACACATGTTTGAATGACTGTGTATGTTAGTTGTCAAGGTTGTGGTGTCACACATGGATGTTGATTCCAGCTGCATGTATCTGCACTGTGTACATGTGCATGTATGTGTATCTGACAAGTGTGCAACTGTCATGCAACATGGATGCATGTGAGACTGATATGTAGAAGACTGATTGCCAGATGTGACATGGATGCCGATCTCATCACTGCGACACTTGGTGGAGGTGTACACATGCATGTTAGTGTGGTGGCGTGTGTGCATGTCTAGTGCACTCCCTGTGTCTCATGTGATGTCTGGCTCACCTTTGCCTGCTCATGCTGTTGTATGTGTATGGATGGTGCTGGCTGTTGCGATATGGCTGTGGAATAGCTCATGTGTGTGATTTGAAATGACATGTGTGTTGGGGATTGTGATGCCATGTCTGAAGTTTGACAATGACACTCATGTGCAACTGTCATGTGTGTATGAGTACATTGTACAGTGCTCTGATGCCTGTGTCCTATCTCTCCCTGTCTGCAGCGTCGACTGATGAAGAGGGTGGAGAGAGTGCTGTGGAGCACAGCGGCAGGGATTGCACCGCCAGCCGGAGACGCAAGGCCCGGCTCCCCTCCCAGGTTGTCATCTCGTCGGGGAGTGAGGAGTCCGGTGCCGCGTCCCAGGTCGCAGCTGCCGAGGGGAGGTCCAAGAGGTGGAGGTCGGAGTTGGACTCCTCGGCAGCAGAAGCGGCTGCTGAGACCCCACAGGGCCCGACGGAGGAAGATGGCACGGAGTCATCCAGGTTGGTGGGGGGTTTGGTGGAGGAGGAGGCCGTGCAAGGGACAGAGACGGGGTCTGGAGGTGGGGATTCCACTGGTGCTAGTGGTGCAGTGCAAGGGCAGGGACAGGAGGCAGCACAGGCTGCCACGGAGGTGCCTGTGTGTAATCCTGTCCCCGATCCTGTGACTGCATCATCCTGCACCAGCAGGGATACCTACGTCCAGACCCGTTTTCAGGCAGGGGATGAGCTTACGACAACTGGCCTTCCTCTGCCTGTGGACGTGGCTATCCGGGACCGGGTTGAGCCTGTCCTGGGTGGTGTGGCGTTGCGTCAACGGGCCATGCGAGGCAAAATGCAGTCTTTTCATGGAGAGACTGCATGTCGTCTCGAATGGCTCGTTGACCACGTCGACCTACTGGGACAGGTCACCAGGGCCGGATTCCTCCGTTTGCTGGGCCTTGTTCCGACCCCCTCCTCAACTGAACCCCCTATGTGCCAGTCGTACTCCGTGCCATCTTCCCACCCTTGTGTCACCTGGGTGCCCTGTGGAGCTGCCTCTGACCCTGCAGCCAGGCTGGTGGACGACACATCCCTGCCACAGTCGGGAGTCGGACCTCCAGCAGGGGTGGCCACCTCAACAACTTCACCCCAGCCGGAGGAGGATGTGCAGGCAGCAAGAGCGAGCACACGGGCAGAGGCACAGCAGCAGCAGCAACAAGGTGGGAGCCATGATGGCTCGGGGCCTTCGTCATCGGAGGGGCAGGCATCGGCCAGAGGGCAGGAGGACCCAGGACGGGAAGTGTCTTCCGTGTGGCAGCGGTTAGGCCATGCCACAGATGCGGAGCGGCAGCGGGCAGAAGAGGCATGCCTCACGATGGTCAGGGCGGAGAACTCCATGTGGAGGGCCCTGAGGCGGGCCCAGTGCCTCGAGGCAATTCGCAGGGAGTTGGAGGAGAACATGTCATCATCCCTGCGAACCTTCGGGGCCATGGAAGAGGACCGCCTCCGGGACATTGAGCAGGAGTTCGATGATGCCCTGGCCCGGGACATCCAAAAGTGAACCGTCGGACTAGCCCGCTGCCCTTGTAAATAGTTCGATAGTGTTAGGTTTCCTTTGGTTTTTTCTTTATTTTGGTTGCGCTTGGACAATGCACCACGTTTCTGTATATAGTTTTTCATTAGGTAGTATTTTTGATAAGTTTCATTTCTTCAGTTGGGATCATGGACCCTGGATTGTTCATCTGTATATAGTTCACTATTGGATTCATCTCTTTTTTGTGGATTTCCCCATGGAGCAATGGTTTTCACTTTTGTTTATCCCTTGGATTTGCTTTGTTGGACTGTGACTTTGGACACTTTTCTTTTTTTATTCCCATTGTTGTTTGTTTGATTTTAATTCCATTCATGTTGCGTTTAATACATTTTTTTCTTCATACTTCGATGTGTGGTATTATCTCATTGGTTTCATGCATGTCATGATATGGGTTTTCACATTCACTTGCAACCATTGTGTGTGTGTGACGGACATGTGTTCATTTAAATACTTGCCATTGGGGTTGTATCATGTTATTGCCTTTTCTATGTGGGTGGATGCACTACTTGGTTGGGTCTTTGGGCTGGGGAGGCTGGCCATAAGGGCCATGATTGAGGATCGTCATGACCTGTGGGCAGGGGGACATGTGTGGGACATGAGGGGGGCCTGCTGGCAGGTGCCACACACTGCTGGGGGTGGGGGTGCAAGGGGACATGAGTGGGACATGAGTGGGGGCCTGCTGGCAGGTGCTCCACACTGTTGGGGGGGGTGGGGGTGCAAGGGGACATGAGTGCAAAATGTTTGGGGGCCTGCTGGCAGGTGCCCCTGACTGTTGGGGGGTGGGGGTGCAAGGGGGACATGTGTGGGACATGAGTGGGGGCCTGCTGGCAGGTGCCCTGCACTGCTGGGGGGTGGGGGTGCAAGGGGACATGAGTGGGACATGAGTGGGGGCCTGCTGTCAGGTGCCCTGCACTGCTGGGGGGTGGGGATGCATGGGGACATGAGTGGGGGCCTGCTGGCAGGTGCCCCTGACTGCTGGGGGGTGGGGGTGCTGGGGGACATGTGTGGGGGCCTGCTGGCAGGTGCCCCGCACTGCTGGGGGTTGGGGGTGCAAGGGGACATGAGTGGGGGCCTGCTCGCAGGTGCCCTGCACTGGTGGGGGGTGGGAATGCAAGGGGACATGAGTGGGGGCCTGCTGGCAGGTGCCCCTGACTGCTGGGGGGTGGGGGTGCTGGGGGACATGTGTGGGGGCCTGCTGGCAGGTGCCCCGCACTGCTGGGGGGTAGGGGTGCAAGGGGACATGAGTGGGGGCCTGCTGGCAGGGGCCCCTGACTGCTGGGGTGTGGGGGTGCTGGGGGACATGAGTGGGACATGAGTGGGGGCCTGCTGGCAGGTGCCCTGCACTGCTGGGGGGTGGGGGGTGCAAGGGGACATGAGTGGGGCATGAGTGGGGGCCTGTTGGCAGGTGCCCCTGACTGCTGGGGAGTGGGGGTGCTGGGGGACATGTGTGGGACATGAGTGGGGGCCTGCTGGCAGGTGCCCCACACTGCTGAGGGGTGGGGGTGCTTGGGGACATGTGTGGGGGCCTGCTGGCAGGTGCCCCTGACTGCTGCGGGGTGGGGGTGCAGGGGGACATGTGTGGGACATGAGTGGGGGCCTGCTGGCAGGTGCCCTGCACTGCTGGGGGTGGGGGTGCTGGGAGACATGAGTGGTGATCATATTGCAACGTGACATGTGGCTTGGCTGGGGGGCATGCCCATGGTGGATGGGCTGCCTGCGGGACATGACCGGGGTGCAGGGTAGTCCCCTGTGGTGTGGGCTGCCTGCAGAGGCCGTGGAGGGGACACCTGGGAGGACCCTCACTGCCAATTCACATGTAGGACTTCCCGTGCACCCCTGAAATACACGTACCCAGGCCAATCGCGTGTGAAACTTCCTGCGCACCCCTGAAATACACGTACCCAGGCCAATCGTGTGTGAAACTTCCCGCGCACCCCTGAAATACACGTACCCAGGCCAATCGCGTGTGAAACTTTCCGCGCACCCCTGAAATACACGTACCCAGGCCAATCGCATGTGAAACTTCCCGCGCACCCCTGAAGCGCACCCCTGAAATACACGTATCCAGCCCAATCGCGTGTGAAACTTCCCGTGCACCCCTGAAATACACGTACCCAGGCCAATCGCGTGTGAAACTACCCATGCACCCCTGAAATACACGTAACCAGCCCAATCGCGTGTGAAACTTCCCGCGCACCCCTGAAATACACGTACCCAGGCCAATCGCGTGTGAAACTTCCCGCGCACCCCTGAAATACACGTACCCAGGCCAATCGTGTGTGAAACTTCCCGCGCACCCCTGAAATACACGTAACTAGCCCAATCGCGTGTGAAACTTCCCGCGAACCCCTGAAATACACGTACCCAGGCCAATCGCGTGTGAAACTTCCCGCGCACCCCTGAAATACATGTAACCAGCCCAATCGCGTATGAAACTTCCCGCGCACCCCTGTAATACACGTACCCAGCCCAATCGCGTGTGAAACTTCCTGCGCACGCCTGAAATACGCGTACCCATGCCAATCGCGTGTGAAACTTCCCGCGCACCCCCGTAATACACGTACCCAGCCCAATCGCGTGTGAAACTTCCCGCGCACCCCTGAAATACACATACCCAGGCAATCGCGTGTGAAACTTCCCGCGCATCCCTGAAATACACGTACCCAGGCCAATCGCGTGTGAAACTTACCGTGCACCCCCGTAATACACGTACCCTACTCGCACAGGCCCTTTCGCGTGTGAAACTTCCCGCGAACCCCGTAATACACGTACCCTGCTGAAATCGCATGTGAAACTTCCCGCGAACCCCAGTAATACACGTACCCCACTCGCACAGGCCCTTTCGTGTGTGAAACTTCACGTGCACCCCAGTAATACACGTTCCCCGCTTGGCGTTTGCTGTTTGGCAGTCCTGTAAACTGGTCCAGGGTTAGCGCAGCCTTTGCGCTGAATTGGGAATTTTGATGGCTTTTCCTTGCGCAAGGGCGTTCTTGGGGGCGTAACTGGCGCTGCTGCAGGGCTGCTGCGCCACGGTTGGTTTTGGAGGCTAAAATCCATGAATACACTGTGCGCGGAAATCGATTTTAGCGCACGCGGCTGACGCAGACATTTGCACGCGCACACTGTGCGCCAGCCACGTGCGCCACTTTTGTGCGAAATTCTATGAATTACCCTGCATATCTGGGTTGGTCTTTTGTATTCGAAAGCTTTACATATTTCCAAAACACTGGTTTGTGAAATTGTAATTTATAAAAGTGCAGAAAAACCTTTGACAAAGCTTTTTTTGTGTCAAATGAGCAGACTTTAAAATATGCTTGCCCGAGTCCTGCACCATCTGGTCCGCTCCCTTCTATCTACCACCCATTCCACTCAAATGGCCTACCTAAGAAGATAGATCAAGTAATGGGCTAAACGATGCCACCAGCATGCGAGGAGGCAAACTTCACAGAAGACAGTACATTAATGTAATAGATAGTAGATGATTGCCCAGGATCACTGTATTGTCTGCTGGCAAAGCCAGGATACAAACATGAATGCTTTGGTTCCAAATTCGGATACTTTTTCATCTCTAGGACTAACAGTTTATGCTCATTGTTGGAGGTGATTTCCTAGGTTTTGAAACACCCCATCTGAACAAACCAATTTCTAGACCTTCACCATAAGAATGACATGTTCGTTTTTATAGCAACCCCTATCTGGTGCAGGTACATTGCTGATAATAGCACCTGTTGTGCTGAAAGTCTAACCACATATGCAAGCAGGTTTATAAACTTCAGACATAGGAAAGGCCCAGCCAGCCTTACAACACTTGTTTATAGGCGTTACAAATGCCATATCATATCATATCATACCATACAGGAATGTGCTATTCTAACATAGCATATGAACATATGAACACATATCTCTGCAATGAGTGCTTAACACACTGAGCTAACTTCTAATCTATTGTGGCACTCAATTTACCAATTTGCATTTCAAATTTGGCTATTGCACATGATCAACATAATTTACACAGGAAGGAAAGCATGCTTTCCTTCCTTGGGACAAAATACCCTCAACTCTCTCTTCCTAAATATCTTCCTTCTCGAGCTCTTCGCTCATCCGCCTCCAACTCCCTCAGGGTCAGCCGCTTCTCCAAACAACGAGTCGGTGGCAGATCTCTCTCCGCTGCTGGGGCCTCCCTCTGGAACAGCCTTCCTGCCTCCCTGAAACTTGAGGAGAACCATCTCCGGTTCCGGAAGCACCTCAAAACCTTCCTCTTCGCCTCCGCTTTCTCTCACCCTCTCCCCTGCTAAAGTTACTGAAACTGCACTGAATCTGCAACTGGGCCACTTGCCGTTCTCGGTCCTTGGCCCAGCTACTCTCCCCTGCACTGCCTCCCTGGCACTCCCTGCACTACGGGACTGTGTCTGTATCCCACAGCCCCCCCTTCCCAGCACTTATCTGCACTTACTCGCACTGCCACTAGTTGGCCCTTGTTATTTCCTGTATGCTATTAACCCTGTAATGCACTTTCCCCTCTCCCTTTCCCCCTTGCACTTCTCCCTTTCCCCTTTACCCTTGCACTTGCGCGATCTGAATGACACCTGGCCTAGTAGGATCGTTGTCTGTCTCCCTTTGTTTCCCCCCCTTGCCTCATCGCGCCTTGAAACACTTGTGTATAGGCGCGTTACAAATGCCATATCATATCATATCATATCATGCTACAGGAGTTGTGCCGCAAGAAACAAACAAACTATATATAGCACAGTGAACACAGACAGCATTGCATGATGAATTGATCGAGGCAGAATGTACTTACCGAAACAGACAGGCAATAGGTTCAGAGCCTCAGCACCATGCAATACAATATCCTGATGTGTGCTATTTAAGTCTGGAGAACAAAGGAATCTTACTTCTTTACATCAGGCAGACTTGCAGGGCCCCCTCCAAGGTGGGAGCCCTGGGCAAATGCCCCTTTTGCCCTCATAACAATGTCTCTGCTTCTGATTTCTCATTAAACTTGTATTTAGTACAGAGAAAGACCTCTTTTCATTTTTCATTAAATGTGCGTTTAATCAAAAGTTCTCAAGACCTCAAAACGTGTTTCACCACTCTCTAGTGGCTAATCAGGAGGATTTCTTGAAAATATTTATACAGCAAAAGCTTTTCTGAAGTTATGCAGCTGAAATGAATAAAAATATCAAAATATATAAATTGTAACTAAACAATTGAATCTAGGTTATTGTCACTGTATATACATGAACACATTCATTCTTGTGTGGTTGCACTGAACAAAACATGTCTGAAGTCTTAACGCATATGTTCCCATTTATAGTGAATTTGAAAAAATATACGAAATTGTGTGAAGAGTTGATGTTCATTGCCATAATTCTAGTATAGAGTAGAGATGCATAAATGTGTAGCTTTTTACCTACAAATATTTGGTTTCACATAATAGAGTGTCTTTCCTTGTTTACTGTGGTAGCTAGACAAGCTGGATGTGATAGTCCAGCATTGCAGGGAACTGAATGCCGTTCCGCGTGGCACCCGGCATTAAAACGTTGCGCTTGATATTTATATTGGCGTATGATAGGGGATTGCAATCAGGGGATTAAAGGTAGGGATGACGGAAACATGGTTGCTGGGGTAGGTTGGGAAGTAAGAGAGGTTGAGTGGTGGACGGGTTGAAGTTGGGTTGAGTGGAGCTATGAGCAATTGGCAAGATATTTGTTGTTGGATGTTTGCAGAAGTATAGGGTCTTCAGGTCCTTCCAGAAGTATAGGATTGAAGGGACCTGTCTGATCTCTGTCTGTAGAGAGAGTTCAGGGCAGGAAAGCTCTTTTTGCTATAGATTCCCCTCATCAATTTATTTGTTTTCAGTCTCATGAAGTTGTGGTTTCTGGTGGAGTATAGTCTCTGGTTATGTTGAGCTTCTTGGTCAGGTAGAGTGGTGCTTCAGTTGGGGATGAATTGTAATTATGCAGGCTGAACATCATGCATGCTTGAAGGGGTAGCTAGTGTGATTTTTTTAAGGTGGACGTGATGTGGTCAAATCGTCTTAGTCCTGTGCTGAGGCATGCTGCAGCATGCTGAATGGCTTTCAGAAAGGCCAGAGTGGAATCTGAAAGTCCTGGGAGTAGGGCATTGCTTGGACGACTGCTACGAAACTCAGCAAGGATGAAGGGCTTGACTTTATGGTTGAGGCATGAATTCATCGCTCTTCATTTCTTTCAGTTAATTATGAACCTGGTCATGCTTAGTGGGGGTTTCCTAAGAACATTAATTTGCTCTTTTTCAGATGAGCTTCAGGTAGTCTCCTGTCTTCCAGGCTAGGTGGGACAAATGTTGGGACAAATGATGCTTTAGTCTATGGATGACGTTGATGCATTTAGCATTTATTTAAATTGAATGTCATCTAAATATTGCTGTACCTTGTTGTTGGTTTTGGAGAGGAGTCCCACCATCCATGTAGATGTTGAAGATGACAGTGCATAGCATGGAGCCTTGCGGAATTTCACAGGATTAAGGGTGTTGCTGCGCTCTATGAGTGCTCAACTAGACAAGTTGGAGTCTGTTGTAGAGCTATCAGGCAAACAACTGAAGGACCATTCCAACAAAGCCCAGGAGGGTAGCGAGGATGTCGAGGAAGGCTTTGTGGACAACAGTAGCAAAGACAGCAGAGAATATGATTAGGACAAGTAGGTAAGGGTCCCCTTTCTTCAGGATGTAGGGAGCGTCATTGTGCTAGTTTACAGTACTTGATAGCAACAATTGGAGGAATTGCTCTCTGTTCTCACCCGAATTGGTGTTTTTATTAACAAATATTGCCACTAATTTGGCCAAAACAAAACCTGAAATGCAGCCAAGAGCTGAAAGGAGCTTTCATTTCACCATTGCATGTCTCTTTGTCTTTCAAAAAGGTACATTCAAAGAGATCTTGCAAGCTCTGTCAACAACGAGCACATGAATGTTGGGCTAAGCATAGCTTCATATGTGTGCATTGCCAGGACCAAAGATTACAGCACTTGCCTAGGATGTGAGCAGACCGAGGAGCTGAGGGGCTCAATCCACCTCACCAAGGATCTCATATTAATCATTTTCTTAACTCCATCATTAATCACAATAATTATTTGTGTAATATAAACAGCTGTTGTTTTTTTCAGTACAATACAAGTTTTATTTTAGGGAGGGAGATGCCTGGCCAAGATTTGTCTTTAGATTTTTAGTTACAATATCTCTGAATTTGCTGCTATTAAAGTATCACCGTGAGGTAATAGTACATGCTGACATGTATATCACTGTGGGTGGTAAGGTGCTGGAGTGCATGTTTACTATCTCATGTCCTGTAACTCCACCAATCTATACATTTTATTTCTGTCTTAACCCTTGTTGCCTGCTATTCGGTGCCACCCAGCAGTAGCATGTCCAAATGCTGTTCTTCTGACCCTTCCCCATAGCAACCATGAAGGGGGCCTTACATTTGCATTGCATCACACTAAATACAGGAATGTTTTCAATGGAAGATGTTAATCCATGCCTTCAATGTGAACCTCCACAATGCAACCCATCACTGCAAAAAGAAATGCATGATGCATCATTTGTTTATATGCTAGTTGATCCTATTTAGAATGTATGAAATATTGTAAGGCTCCATTACAGTGAAGTGATATGTGTTAAATGGTCTTTTCTATGAGTAATAACACTATGCAGGAGGTACTAGGGTAAATAGGTACTTAACTTCAAATAATGATTTAGGTGAAGTGTTGTTAGTCTAGGGGACCTGGCTGAAGTTGTAGAATGTTATCAGCCCAACCTCATATATGTATCCAGTTCAAACCCCCAAAGGTGACCAATGCTAATAGAAGAAGAAGGGAAGATGGTTGGGAGTAGTCCTTCCACTGGTCTAAATTATCACGTTTGACACTGCCAGATGACCAATGCTGTTTTCCTTTTATTTTAAAGGAATTGTACTTTTTGCCCGACAATAAAGGTCTGCAAGGACCAAAAGTTCTAAAAATGCTACCACCAAATTTTCGAACACCAAAGGTTCGAACCTTTGGTGGTAGCATTGCAGGTAAGTTAAAAAAAAACAACTGCGGGGGCTGCAGGGGTGTCCCCCGCAACAGCCCGCTCACTATACTGTCAGTATAGTGAGCGGGCTGTTGCGGGGGACACCCCTGCAGCCCCCGTAGTATGTACATGTGTTCGCATGAGAATGGTGCAAACTTTTGGTAGTTCGCACCTTTCTCATGCGAACGTTCCGACCGCAGCAAAATCAGCCGCGGTTAGATCACTTAGATCCAAGCCCCAATGATGGTTGTTAAGACTTATTCTTGGTGGATATATACTGATTGTGGCTGTATCTAATAATGTCAGTATTGCCAATTTTATAAGCACACTAGTGCTGACTGTGTCTAATGAAAATTTTCCAACTTCACGTTACATCTGTGCCTACATTTTCCAGTATTGTAACTTTAACAACTCACTCATAGTGGCTGTGCCTGATAATGCCAGGTTTCCCAAAGTAAGAATATAGTAAGAAGACCGTGTCTTGCTGACTATCAATATATGTCAATATTGTTGCCACAGGAATGCACTTAAGTTGTCTGTGCCAATTTATCCAAGTATTGTACTTTTGGAGCACATTCATTGTGGCTGTGCCTTGCAATGCCAGCATTGCCACTTTCAGGACACTCTGATGGTCGCTAAGGTGAATAAAGCCAGTGTTGACGTTTTACCAACACCTGCATGGTGTCTATGTCTAGCTGTGCCTGGTAATGCCAGTGTTCCTACTTTAAGAACAAATCCTTAGTAGCTGTGCCTTCAATTGCAACATTTATTTATGTACTTATAAAGCGCCGAAAGCCTGTGGGCATCGGGACACATCACATTAAACTTGGTTAACACAATAAAAGACATAAAATAACCTGACCTAGACTAGATCACCTTACTCGTGGGAGGCTTCCTTTACTTGAAGATGAATGTTTTTCGGCTCTTTCTGAAGGCCAAGTAACTGGGCGCGAGTCTGAATACAAGAGGGAGATTTTTCCATTCCCTTGCTGCCAGTACGGGGAAGGCCATGCCTAACCCTGTTGCTCGTCTGTGTGGTGGCACTATCATCCTGCCCAGTGCCTCTGGTCTCAGAGATCCCTTGGGGAGGTATTGTGCAATCTTTTTCTTTAGGTATTCTGGTGCAGTACCATGGAGACACCTATGCACCAAAGTTAAGGATTTGAATTAGATCTGATCTTCAATCTTTCTCCAATGCAGTGCTGGCCTGTCCTTTGAGATGTGTTCACTTTTTCGACTTTCCTTTCATTATTCTAATGGCGCTGTTCTCCATGACCTGTCATTTTTCTAGGCAGTTCTTCTTGCTGGCCTCAAGCATGAGTGCATTACCGTAATCTAAACGAGACAGAATGGTGGCCCTTGCGATTGTAGCGGTGTTCTTCTCACTCAGGAAACGTTGAATGGCTCTGAGTAGGCGGAGATGATAAGAGTTGCTCTTATGCAGATAATGCACCTGCACATCTGCTCCCAAAGATGCTTCCATGACGAGTCGAAGAATTTTTACCTGCCCTAACACCTGTATGCGGGTGTCCTTGATGACAAAGGCCTCATAATCGGGCCCTAGTTTGGCTCGAGCTTGACGGGTGCCAAAAATCATCATCTTCGTCTTCTTGCCATTAAGGCACATCTAATTACTCTCCATCCAAATCTCTATGATGTTATATAGCATTGTGATTTTAGTGCTGTCCTCCAGATAGTCACCGCCTAGCTCAACCACTACCTGGGTTTTATCAGCGTAATTTGTGAAAAACGCTCCGAAACGTTCCAGTACCTCACCAAGACATCTCATGTACAAGTTAAAAAGGAGTGGAGATAAACTAGCCCCTTGAGTGACCCCGTACGTTATAAGAGTTGCCCTGGAGAATTTTCCCCCACAGTGAATTGGCATCTCTGTCAGCCAGGAAGGATGCCAGCCATGCAGATGCTACCTTGGAGCAGTTTGCCACTTTTTGGATTGAATGCCGCACTCAAATCCAGCAGCATAAGCAGCCCTGTCTTGCCTTTATCCAATGCACTGAACATGTGGGTCTGCAGATCTAACATGGTTGCCTCTGTACTATGTGTGGTTCAAAAGTCAGATTGTTGGTCGTGCAAAATAAGATTAACTTCCACATGCTTCTGTAGATGGGCTGTCGCTATTTTATCCAGGACTTTCAGCAGGAAATCGCAGTTCGTAATAGGTCGCAAATTCCCTGGGTCCTTGGGAGTTAACCCTGTTTTTTTTATGAAGGGCGTAATGGTGACAGCTTTAATGCTCTTGGGCACAAAGCCTTCTCTAAAGGTGGCGTTTGCTATTTTGGTTAACACTGGTGCAAAGATTTCCTTATTCTCCAGTGTTATTCTCGGGGGATTAGATTCTCAGAACATGAGGTTGGCTTCATTGCTACTACAACGTTAATAATCTCTTCTCCCGAAATGGGAACGAACTGAAAGTTAGCTACCTCCCACTGACGTTGTTCCCCTCCGGGTATAGTTATCTCTCTATTAGGGGTTTCCCTGGCTGTTATTATAATATCTCTGGCCTTCTGAATTTTCAGAATTTTCTGAGCGAATGCCTTTTGCACCTTAACACAGTCTTCCTGCGTAGTAGCAAAAGGGGGAGACAGGGCCTGAGGCTTCATGAAGGATTTTAAGATATCGAATAATTTGCTGGTAGAGTTGGATGCTGATGTAATTTTCTTGTTATAAAATATTTTCTTGGCTTCCCTAATTCCATTTTTATAACGTTTTTTATGCCCTTCCATAGTTCTTTGTTGGCTTGTGTGGGGTATTTGAGCCACCTACTTTCCATGCCTCTGTTCTCTTTCTTGAGTTTATTGTGTCTTTATGGACATATTTACATGCTTGTTATGGCAATATATGCCATCATTGGTCTGTACATTTTGTCTTGCGTCCAGTGTACAAACCATGAGAGGAATGCCATCAAAAATCTGCCAGCACATTCTTGACCCTCCCATCCATCTCCTCCTCCACCACAAGCACATCCCCACACATACAGAATTCACATGCAATACACATGCCCTGTCTCCATCACCTCCCACACACATCAATCACATGTGCAGAACAACACACACACACACACACACACACGTTGACTACTTCATGCAGGAAGCATGAAGCAGGGACAGGCATCAATCAGTAGCTTTCTGAAGCCGTAGGCCCTTTAAGCGCTATATAGGATGGACGGGGATGCAGATTTTACTCTGACACCAATAATAAGACTGACTCAGGAAGTTGGCAAAACTTTAGCTGTTTTAAATGTAATTGTTTAAAAAAGGGAGTACAACGGACATCAACGGACGTTTGCTCAAATCTCTCTCTGAATATTTCATAAAAAAGTACATTTATAAAAAAAATTGTCATTGGTGATGTCATACTACATGGCAAAATAAGAAAACCTACTTGGGGTTGTGATAGTCTTAAGGGGAACATCTAGGTAACTTTCTATGGGGGCTAGGATTATGATTGGATCACTAACATCAGGTGGACAATTTATGCCCACCCCTAGTGCAAGTCATCTTCGCCGTCATAAAATACACAACATTTCATTGGCTTTCAAACTATAGGGCTCTTTGCTATGTGGCCCTCTATGATTGGTTGTCATGCTTGTACCCCTCTGGAATATTCCACTCGCTAGCAGCTCGCAAGCTGGTACCCCAGTTGCTTGTGGGTAGACTTGACCATGCCTTCCCACCCAATTAGCACATCATCCATCATCACTCCTGCTGTCTGCCAGTCAAAATGCTATTGAACTCGGCCTTGCAAAGCATCAATGTGACTGATAATAGAAGGGAGTGTGAGCATGGTCTTATCTTCACGTCTCGGTGTAGCTTGGTCAAAGTCTATTTTCATCTAGACCATGTGACAGGAGACTGTGTTTGAGCTCCTTTCTTCGTATTTAATACTATTAAATGAATAAGACTTGGCACCCATAGTGCTTTTCCATTGCACCTCAAACAGGAGCTTGCCTTGCTTCTCAAGTTCATTGTATCTTCTCGAATAGATAACCTGTTTCTTGGCTGTTCCAACCCTTGACACTGGGCCAGACAAGCCTTCTCGAATCTTCCTTCATCGTCAGCTGTTTTCTTCTACTGCGCCACACTTTTAGCCCTTCTGTTCATGGGGTCTTAGTTTGCTAAAACACGACGTGGAACATCCAGATTCTACATACACATATATATATTGGTGGCATTGCCTGCAGTCTATTCACTATGGATAGCCAGCCTTATGATTACTTAGTCTACTTGCGTTTCAGCATCTGTACAGTTATAAAGTGACTTGCATTCTCATCAGTGTTCTTCACATGTGCAATCTTCATTCCCGCACATGAAATGCTACTCGACTCTTCACTTTGTCATCAGGTTCTATAGGGTCTATATACTTTCTTCTTCGGCATCTCTTCTCGGTGCGTTACTTCTGCTTCATGTGACGTCACCAGTCTTGTGCCTTTGTCACTTCACACTTCAAAAACCTCCTTTAAGAGGCTGTCTTTTCTCTGTGGATACGTCATATAGAGCTTTCTTAATGGATACTTTGCTTCGAGGATCCTTCGCAGTATAGGTAACATTATCGGCGTCATGCATGTCACAATTTCTGGCTTCCAACATATAGGCAAAATGGGGAGAGACTTCCAGTAGAGGCATTTGGATCCTCCTCTACACTCCCCCCTCTGGTTGATTCATCGATCACTCTCCCATCAATCTTCACATCTAGACATCCTTGTCTGAAAAAGTGCTTCTTTGGAGTCATATCTTCATTACTTCTTTTAGAGATACTTCTGATTTGACTTGTTCATCGCCATTCCAGGTCATGTGGCTACATTGCCCATTTAGGCTGCAGTAGATCCATCTTCCCACATATTTCCTGTATCAGAGAAACCACAAGAACTTCGTTCCTTAGGTGCTAAGATACTGGCCTTTATGCAGTCTGTGATCTCTTCATTTGTCAGCTCTTTGGGTCCAAACCCAGACTCAACATTGGTCCTGATCTTCATTCCTACTGCTTTCTTTACTGTCTTCTTGCACTGTGTGATTATTATTCTGATCACACAGAATCCAAACATGATCATCACCAATAGTGCTCCGAGAAACTGAAGATATTCGTCATGCATTGTGGAATCCATGAGAAAATTGATCCAATCCAGCTGTCATCTGAAAATTCTTCTGTTTAATCTTCCTACTTGATGTGCAGATTCGTCAGAAACATTATGGCCTCTATCAGGGTCCCATTCTCGTCATCATGAGAAGGTATGAATGTGCAACATCATTCTCCGATTTTGGCACAAACACCTCCATCCATAGCTGTAATCATGTCCAGGACATAATTATTCTGAAGAGTCATCAGTCTTATGGCTCTCAGTTCTTCCTTGATCATGTTAAATCCCTTTATGGGAGTGTTAATCATCTGCAGGAGCTCCCATCTGGTAATCAGTAACCAATTGGCATTCGCCATCATCTGAATTGTTGGCATGAAGATTGTCGAGAATACTGCTGAAGTCTGACTGAACAACCTGTGTTCATAGAGAATAGCATCGAAAGCTTCTATGGATTTAGCCGAAAAGTAGTTTGCCCTCTTTGTTTCATTGAGAAATTCAAGTGACCTCCACTTTCTCAGGTGAGCATCTGCTTTTGGGAACTCTCCAATGTTCAGTTCACATTTTGGAATCACCAATGCTGGAACATGGACAATCACTATAGAACACAGACCTCCCCAGTCCTTGCGTAACTTCATATATACTCTGGATCCACGGGCCCAGTAGTGGTCCATTATCATTACTGTTTCATCCTTCATTCCTGGTACATTGAAAATCCGCCCAATGCTGATTCATTCCAACTTTTCTCATGCCATTGTTTCTGAAACATAGCTCTGCACTAGCCAGAGGCACTTTCTGCAACGGGCCTCCCTTGTCATCAACCCATGTCAGCAACTTTGCAAGCTTCAGCCAAAGAGATTTACATCCCTTTTCCACACAATCTATAACTGGTTCATAATGGCCTGTTACTGCCACCGCTCTGCACACAACCAGGCCTTCCTCCCAACTATCTGGAGAAAGTACTGTTCCTTTGATTTGCATCTGGCCTCTCTCCTTGCATCTTTGTATTTCTTGATAATTATTTCCTTGATAATCAAGCTTTTTGTTTACTTCCCATCAGATTCCTGATCCATTCATTCCAGGCTGTTCATATCTTATCACGTGATCTCCGGTGTGTGGTCTCTCTCTTGTCTTTAAATCTGGCACATAATCATCTTCTTCTGGAGCTGTCTTCTCGTTCACCCATACCAAGGGTGCTGTCCGACCGTGGAATTGACCTCTTGCATGGCAGAGTGCAAGGTGCATCTGGCAAAGAGTTTTCTGGACTGACACTTCTATAGCTATGAATATCTTAGAGTTCCCCATAGCATAAGGTATGACAGCACAGGCATAGCAACTCTTGTTAGAGGTTCTCATCCCTACCTTTTTCATGTGCTGATGCCACATGTTATTCCCCAAGTGTGCTGTACTGTTATTTAACTCATAATCGTTTTACCTTGTGTTTCTCTTGTGTCTTCCTCTTGCAAGGAGGGTGCATGCATAATGCTCATGAAGTATATCAATGAGGGTCCTTCCTATGGAGGAATCATAGGAATAGGAATACTTGTCAGAGAAATGGGTGACTTCACACGAGCCACTGGTGTGAGAATAATCACAAACGGCCTTGGTCTTTCAGTAATAGATACATCTGTGAGAGTCACTGGAGTGGGAAGAACTGAAGGGACATCTACCTATCTTGGACCACTTAAATAAACCGTATGGATAGGTAGAACCAAGAAAACAATAATAAATGATGAGCATGCATAAATTATGCACCAGTACATTAATCACCACCATTTGCGACTCTCCACACGTCATTGAGTTTGATCACTTTCCAAGACTGTATCATTCTCGACAGTCCTCATTGTGCCTGTATATTGCTTTAAGGAAGGAAAAAAAAAACGTTTTAATCAGGCAACCTTGTTAAATCATCAGGTAATTGCACGATCTGCTCAGCTATCACCACAAGTATCCTCCTGATTGCAGGACCATTGTAGAAACACATGTATATTAGTACTACGCCCAACAAGAGAAGGATAAGCTCGTAGTATGTAAACAAAAACAGAGAGAAGCAGCCTGTGGGCATCAACATCCGACAGGACCATCTGAATTAACCAATGAGAAACTCAGTGAGGAATTAATCTGTAAACTTCTCATGTTTTCAGTCATCATACTCAAACTCCAGACTTGGCATATTTATAACATCAACACTTTCTAAAGTCTGATTCAAAGATTGCTGTGACTCAAGAACTTGATTAGCAGCCTTGCTAAAATATCTATAAAGAGTTTCTGGGTTGAGTCCAAATGCACACTTGCATTTATTTAATCAGCAACCTTAGCGTCCTTCTTTCTCGTTATTGATCGAGTCTGTCCGTGCTGAACTTCTTCTTCTTGCCTTGCTTCCGGATCAACAGGGGGGGGTGCGTCATTCTCACCAGCATAAGGCTTTATGTCATTTAAGTGGATCCAGGCGTGTCTCTCTTGGACTTTTACTGCTGAGGGAGTAACATTCTCAACAATATAGGGACCAATAAAACAGGGCTCGTGCCACTTCCTTGTGAAATTACGCGCTAAGACTGAATCGCCAACAAATAATTTAGGTACAGGAGGTAGTTCTTGAAGTCTGGTTGCTGAATGGTCTTCATATGTGTCCTGAGACTGACCCCCCCTTGTGCTTGAGTTGATCTGAAAAGACAGAGATACTAGCGGTCATACATATTAAATAAGCACGTAACTAATTCCTAACATTTCTACAGTCTGCTGGGCATCACTTCTGCTTCTCGATGGAGGAGACCAAGGCGTTCTCATTTGTCTCCCTGTCACTAGTTGGTGGGGTGTGAGGTGGTGGTCTGACTCAGGTCGGTTCCTTCATGCATACAATGCAAGGGGCTGGCAGTATAGCCATCCCTTTGACAGTGTCAATTTCAGTTTTGCAATTCTCTCTTTAAGAAGACCATTGAGTCTCTCACATATCCTGTTTGCTGGTGGGTTATAAGCAGAAGTAAACGGATGTTTTATACTAAGCAATAGGCTCATCTGTTCAAATACTTCATTAACAAAATGGGGTCCATTGTCGGATCTCAGCACCTCACATACTGCCCCTCTGGGAAAGACTTCTCAGACTAAAAACTTTGCTGTGAAATTGGTATCAGGGTGTGTGCATGGACCTGCCTTGAACCATCTGGAAAAGGGACACACCACCACTATCATATACCTGTATCGACTACATACTTGCAGAATTTCAACATAGTCAATATGTAAATGCTGAAAAGGACAGTTCGGTCGAGGAATCCCTCCACTGATCATTCGCAGTGTATGCCCAGTGGTAAACTTTTGATATACAATGCAATTTACTATATAAAATGCAACATGTTCCAACAGGTTCGGTACAAACCAGTCCTCCACAATAGCTGCTGTAAGGCTTTCCCTTGTTACATGCGTAGGGTAGTGCAGCTGTTCAAGCGCCACCCTTAACAAGGCTACAGGCATCACCGGCTTTCCAGTGCTGTCCTGTCACCATAATGCTTCAGAGGGGGATAAAGAACACCCCTTTTATTTCCACAATTCCAGCTCTTCCTGTGGCGCACCTCCTTGAACCTCCATTAACTGTGTTCTTGATAAATGATTAAACCCTTCATTTACAATCATAATTGTGAATACTTTTTCCTTTATATCTGGAGTATCAAAATGTGAAATATCTGGTGAATATGCAATCCTTTTGACATCTTCGCCTGCAGCTTTGTTCCACAAGAGATAAAGTCATTTCCCTTAGTATGTTCTGTGCATTTAACTAATGCAATGGCTACTGGGAGTTGTAGTGCCTTAATAAGCATATCCAATAATGCTGCGTGTTGCACTGGAGTACCATCCGCTCGTTGGTAGCCTCTCCTTTTCCAACATGCTACCCCTGCGTGCATCGTTGACGTCACATAGGGGGAGTCACTGTACACTGTTACTTCCTGCCCTGCATGTTTGTTCGAGTGCGACAATAAGCGCTGCCAATTCTTCTGCTTGTGCTGAAAAGTGAGATGTAGTCTTGCACTTGCTACAACCTCATATTCCCCATTTGCTTTATGCCTCACCACGGCAGCACCTGAACACCTTTCTACATCAGTTTGATCAATTTTTAAAGACCCGTCAGGAAAGAGAATCTCCCCCTCTGCTAATGCATTTTCCTGTATGCGCGGGACGCTGGCATAGAATTCCTTGTACTTAGCGCAATCATGCACATGCTCACCCTCTGCCACAGGCTCAGCTACAAACGTGGCAGGGTTCACTATTTTACACCTGACTATTTTGATTGCTGGATTCGATATAACTACCTCATATGCAGAAGCTCTCTGAGATGTCAATGTACCCTTAGGCTTTTCCAAAATGGCAAACAAAGCATGCTCAATGAATAATGTCATAGAACACCCCATCACAATACTAGTAGACTTCTCTATTGAGAACGCCGCTGCTGCCAGCGACTGTTAGCAAGGAAAGTGCCCTCTCATAACTGGATCTAAAATCCCACTGTAATATGCCACGGGTTTGTACCCCAATGTGGTCCTCTGTGTAAGCACTGCTGTAATGACTGTCCCATTTGTATGTGAAAACAAAAATAATTCTGCATCATAGTTGGGAATTCCTAAAACTGGACCTGTACAAATTGCTTTCTTCAGTTCTTCAAACCCTTCCTCCATTTCCTCAGTCCTTTCTATTTACTTGTGCTTTCTTCAAAGCCTGCAAAAGGGGTCTTTTGTATGAACTATAATGAAATACCCATGCTCTAACATAGTTGAATAAGCCCAAAAAATGCTGCATTTGTTTTATTGCGTGCTGATTAGCTGTTTCCATAATCGCCTCAGCTCTTTCAGGTGTAACCTTTTTCCCTTCAAGTGAGATCAACTGACCTATATACAACATTTCTTCTTGACAATAGTGCAATTTCTCTTTTTCTACCTTGGGGGTCATTACGAGTATGGCGGTAGGGGCTTAACAGCACCATTAAGGATGGCGGTGCCGTTAAGCCCCTACTGCCATATTCTGAGGTCCCTTAGCGGGTCCCAGCAGGAACGGCTGGTCTGACCAGCCGTTCTTAGCGGGACCCGTTAAGGGACCTGGGAGCAAATAACGCCGTTATTTGCTCCTTCCCCATTCCCATTGAGCCCTTTTGGGGCTCGAATGGGGAATGGTTTTTCTGAATGGGGACTCCAAGGTTGGAATGACCCAGTAAGTCCCCATTCAGTGAGACCGGACACCGACACGTGTTTGGAGGCAGCCATTGGCGCTAATAGCGCCATGGCTACCTCTAAACATATAATGACCCCCTTGTATCCTTTGTCTGCCAGTTTAGTCATTAACTGAATTGAGTCTTTTCTACACTCATTTTCTGTTGTTCTACAAACCAAAATATCTACGTATTGCAGCACAACACTTTTCAAATCAATATTGCTCAGGTCCATCTGAAAGACTCTATTAAAGATTGATGCAGAATCACAATACCCTTGGGGCAAACTAGTGCTTTTCAGTTTAGTCTGGCAAAACATAAAAGACATGAGATCTTGGGAGTCCTTATGCAACGGGATTAAGAAAAACACATTTTTCAAGTCAATCACTGTGAAATACAGTGCTTCTGCTGGGATACTACACAATATCATCACCGGATTCAGAACTAAAGGAAACTCTGCCTCTACAATCTGGTTAATTGGCCTCATATCTTGTATCAACCTCCATGACTCTCCCTTCAATTCTTTCACAGAGTACAGCACAGTATTACACAGTGACTCTGACACCACTAACATACCTTGTTCCATCAGGGTTGATATAGTCTTAAAAATACCCTTATCTACCTCTCAAGACATTGGGGACTGTCTTGCTCGAGGTAAAATTGCGCCTGGCTTCAGCGTAATCTGAACGCCCCCTAACCCCTTCTATTGAGCAGTTCATAGGGGCCTGTAGTCCTTTTTTTTTTTTTTTTTAAACATTTTATAGTTTTATTCAAAACTTTTCATTTATCTATACACACATACAATTCCTTAAAAGAAGAAGAGCCAAATATGATAAAAAAAAGCAAAAGAAAATTCGAATATTAAGCAAGAAACGGAAAAAAAAAAAAGAAACTCATTCTTTCATTGTTCACAGTTTCCGAACTATCTTGTTTCATTTTCCTTGTGACTTTGAATACTACTATGAGTTCCTGTTGACAATTTATATGCTTTCCACCATAGTAATATGGTTCCAAAATTGAATTATGACCGTAGTAAGGTTCCTATTATTTCCTGACAGTATTAGATTCCACCTGTCCTGGTTATCGAGTTCAATTCCAGAAGTCGATATCATCTCTCGAAACCAGTTTCTTTTTTCAGTCAATGCAGGGCAAATCATAATGATATGATGAATAGTTTCAGACATCTGTTTGTTCTTGCAAAATCGACAAAATGCTGCCTCTTTCATCATAAGCCGATTATTTGCCATAAGTTCCCGCGTTGGTAATTGATTCAATCGGAATCTAATGAATTGATCCCTGATCTTTCTGTCCAGAAATTGCTGCAAATAAGCCGGTAATTCATTAAGTGCGCGGTTGTCCAATTCGCAATTCAAGTTCTTTTGATAACGTGCTTTATCTGCTATGGTGGAAATCCAATCATTTCGCTGTATTCTTTGTTTAGCGGATTGGGGTCGGTACACAAGCATCTCAGTTGTAATACCATTGGTCGCCATCACATCAATCATGACGTTCTTCCATTTCTCCAATGCCGTGTTAGCTACTGTGTTAGGAATCTGTTCAAACAATTTGTATGCTGGTATTTTGTCCTCATTAATCATCTTTCTATAGAGATCGATCTTCTTCCACTCGACTATGGATCTTAGTGATTGTATCGCAATCTCATGTCTGATTCTTTTAATTGGAAATGTGCTTGATAACCCAAGCATTTTCCTCCAAAACATGGCTTCTAACACATCCCATATTGCTTGGTCGAAATTTATCATGGCCTCACTCCCGTAACTCAAAATTGCAGTTACTTTTTGTCGGTAAAATATGAGGATTGGCTTTAAGGAGTATTTTCCGAATTTTCTGTGTATAAATAATCCTTGTCTCGCCAGAGACGCTGTTTTTGTTCTTAGATGTTTGATCCATGGAGTCTCAACTTCTGATTGATTCACTAGAATACCCAGATATTTGATTTCTGTTACCGATGTCAGCTTTTGTTCGTTCATATAGAATTGAAAGGACTGTTGCTTTCGTTTTTGACACTTTTTTGCAACAAGTGGCATGATTCTGGTTTTGGCGGTGTTAATCTCTAACCCATTTTCCACCATATACGTTTCCAACTCCAGAAGGCTTCTTTGTAGCCCTAATTCTGTTTTGTCTAAGATGACAATGTCATCAGCATACATCACATGATTGATCTGCTGATTATTCAATTTTGGTGGGTTGGCCTTCTGAAAACGAGGTGGATCGGGCAGATCCATCGTATACAGCTTAAATAGTGTTGCTGCAAGAGGACAGCCCTGTTTCAGACCATTTCCCGCTTCAATGGGAGCCGATAATTGACCCTGTTGTGATAGTCTGATTCTTAAGGTGGTATTCGTATATAGTTGCTTAATGGGTTCCACTATTGTTAGAGGACACTTCCACTTCATAAGTTTTTTCCACAATGTTCTCCTATTTACCAAATCAAAGGCCATGTGCAGGTCTATAAATGCTGCATATGTGGAATGGTTGTTGATCAATGCCTCATGTTTCAGTAAATTCAGGATCATGAGATTTACCTGCGTACCCGTACTCTTTGTAAATCCCGTCTGCCTGATGTCAAATTGGTTATTTTCCTTGATCCATATATTAAGTTTGTTTAATAGGAGCATTGCAAAGATCTTCCCAATCGGATCCAAAAGTGCGATTGGTCTGTAGTTTGTGGGTAATTGCCTGTCACCTGCTTTATAAATTGGTATCAAGATTGCAGTTGTCCAAGAATCGGGTATTTGTTTCCCATTTTCAATCTCAGAGAATAGATGAACGCAGAATTTTGCCCACTCCTCTGGATGTTTCTTTATGAGCATGTTACTTAGACCATCTGGGCCGGGGGCCCTTGAGGAGTTGAGCTTCTTAATGATTATCAGGATATCCTCCTCTGTCCAAGCATTTGTCCACACAGACATTTCATTTTGCTCCCTATTGATGGAATGCCTTCTCACTGTAGACTTATAGATTGACTTGAAGTGGTTAGTCCATGTAAATTCTGAGATCCCTTGGATTAGTTTATGTTGCCTATCCATTTGAGGGTTCAATAGATTCCATAATCCTCGCGTATTATTTGCTTTCAAAAGTGCTAGGATTGCTTCTGCATCTTGTTGTAGGAGCAAAGCATCATCAGGTATTCTCATAATCTTTCCCACTAAGATGGATAGACATGTCAACAAAATGCGTAACCCATAAAGAAAGACTTCTGGCTCTAATGGCATTCCTTGCAGACCCATTTGCCCTGTAAATGCCAATATAAATTCACCCACGTTCATATAATGTATTCCTGGAGTAGAACACACTATGCCTTCGTCGGTAAAAGAAATCGTCATATTTAATTTCGTCATTATCCCAAAATGTTAGCTGGTGTCTGCCGCGAATACAATAATAGAACAGACATGTCACACTCTCCTATGGAGACTGGTAATTCATCAGTAAAAGGAACTCGACTTGTAGCTCCAGAGAATCCTTGCACATTTATGGCATTTCCCAACATTGGGTATTTGCCCTTTGGTATACATGAACGAGTAGCCCCAGTGTCTACTAAAAAAGAAAACGATTTGCCTCCTATCGTTAC
Organism: Ambystoma mexicanum; assembly: GCF_040938575.1. Classification (NCBI taxonomy): domain Eukaryota; kingdom Metazoa; phylum Chordata; class Amphibia; order Caudata; family Ambystomatidae; genus Ambystoma; species Ambystoma mexicanum. Next base: position 614,749,449 of record NC_090933.1, read on the forward strand.
ATCAACCCTTGGTTCCTCTTGGGGATCTGGTGTCACTGATAGTACTGAACACATCAGCCCTGTGAGCTGTACTATTTTGGATACATGCTTATCCCTGTAGCCGCAAAAGGACTTCCTCGCACCACGGTGACACCCCCTGTCAGTAGCTGTCCCGTGTTTGCATTCTGCTGTATCTGCATGGGTGCATGCTGTGACTGCCCTTGTGGGGGATTCAATGGTACTTGCTGTGGCTGTAATGCCTCTTGCATTTCTGGTGCTTATGCTTGATACACGGTCTGATCGTGGGCAAACCCATCCCTAACCTTTGAGCTATATGCTGGAGGATAAGCTGTCCCCCCTCTTCAGTATTGCCCATTCTGTATATACCCTTGGCTTCCACATGTTCGCGCAAAGTGCTCTGTCATCCCACATGTCCAACATACAAGAGGAACTCTTCTGATTTGTCCCCCTTGATTAAATCCTCCTTGCATATTCTGGTTGTCATTCTGCATATTCTGAAACCCGCCTTGGTTATTCTGAAAACTACCCCTTCCTCTATGACCCATTCCTCTGCCTTGCGGCATAAATCCATTCCCTCCTTGATCCATTTGGCGTTGATTATTCATCTGTAATGCACCCACTGCTTGTTGCGTTCCCGATCCTTCTCCGCTTGTCAGTACCGCCCCTTCTATGGCATACTTCAATATTTTTTCAGAACTAACTTACCTTCCTCAAGTTTTCTAGCATCTTGCTTCTTCTTATGTTTCCAGTCTGCTTCAGTCCTCTCACTGCCACAGACGTGCTTCGTGCTTCTCTGCTGCTCCTGCCTCTGGGATCTTCGTTTGGTGGTATACACCTTTAAGAAAGTGAAACCTCGATCTGCTACAAAAACTCATTTCCGCGCGGAGCGAGCGCGGAGTTTCGTGATGAGTTTCCAGTCTGCTCCAGTCCTCTCACTGCCACAGACGTGCTTCGTGCTTCTCTGCTGCTCCTGCCTCTGGGATCTTCGTTTGGTGGTATACACCTTTAAGAAAGTGAAACCTCGATCTGCTACAAAAACTCATATCCGTGCGGAGCGCGCGCGGAGTTTCGTGCTGAGTTTCCAGTTTGCTCCAGTCCGCGCCGGGACTTGGAGGGCGGACCAATGCGCTTTCAGCTCATCCATGCCCGAAGGACGCTGAGGTAGGCACTGATTGACTTATTGACTTATTGACACTCGCCAGCTGTGCCCACGCCTCTGCCCTACCGCGGCTTCCTCCGCCGCCCATTTCTCCAGACCGTCCAGATTTATCGCTACCCGTCCCTTCTCTCTGGCCTCTTCCGAGCCCTGCTACCCACCCAACCCCCCCCTTTTCCCCGCTCCTTCCCCCCCTTTCCCTTCCCTGCCTCCCCATCCCTTCTATCCTCACCCCCTTCCATGGAGGAAGACCCGGACCAGCGTCTACTAAGGAGCCGAGTGAAAAAGAACTTACTTCTCTTGTCTGTTTCCACCACCGCTATCTCTCCACGCCAAGCAGCGGCGGCGGCGAACGCCATGCAGTCCCCTCTGAACACGGCCCCCCCCTAGAAGCATTCTTCTCCTTCCTCAATTACCTGACAGCAACGTTCAGCCGTCAGGGATCCGGCCGCCGCCGGCCTTAGACTCTATGGACCCAGTGTCCTCACACGCCCTCCTCGGGCCCGGAGACCTGATGATTCCAGCGCCTCTCAAGGCATCCAGAGGCGGTTCCCTTGAGCCTTTCACAGACTTTTTGCCGGTTCTAGCACCTGACGCCACGTGCCCTCTTACCGCCTCGGCGAGCGGCCCGTCCTGTGCGGGGACCGGAGGGTTCCCGCCAGGGGGTCTGAGGGCGCCTGCGTCGGCGACCACAGCCACCCCGGCCTTCTTGAATTCTATGGCACCTGACCTCATGATCGATCCTCGATCCATTTCTGCTTCGCCTACTGGATCACCTTCACCTGCATTGGCTCCCCGGCTGGTGGGGGCATTCTCCTCAGCCCAGTCCAGGGCGCAACCTACTACGACTGAACTCCACCTTAACTCTCAGAAGAACCTGGCCTATAAGACCACCATGGCCACGATTCACACCGTCTCGGATGACAGCCGGCTCACTCCTGACACGGTTGGCCCCGCCTGTGTACAGAATTTGCCAGCAACTCACCCTGCATCAGGGGAGCCCTCCATCGACTCCGCACAGGGAGCGGCCTTTCCACTTTTGGCGGCTGCTGATGAATTGACTGGCCCACCACCAAACACAGTCGCGGACCACATCCTGCCTTCTGTTCCAACTTCGGAACCCCAAAACAAAGCTCAAAATAAAAACCCAGGAACAACTTTTGAAGCCTCTTTTGGAGACAATTGGCTCAGATTCCGACGATTGTTCTAAATCATCGGACACCTGTCTGCATAAATCAAGTTCATCCAAAAACAAAAAAAGAACGCTTTACAAAAAAACAGCCAATTCCGCACTGAAAGCTACGCCCTCACAACCATTGCACAATAACATACCGACCTCAACAAAAAAGCAGCAAAACCTTCCTGGCACTTCACTAAAAAGTAGCAGGCAGACCAAAAACGCTGCCCCGCACCAGGGCGGAAAAAAGAGGGGATATGCTAAACTTCCTCTACCCACCCCCCTCCTGTCAACCGCCCTGTTGAACTTTTTCAAGACTCAAGGGAAAAGAAAGCTATTTACCGACTCCGAACTTTCAGACGCAGAAATTCTGGAAGCCTTTGACGAAACCCCACCTGCCCCTAAAACCAGGAAAACTCTCGTTACCCAAGACTCCCAACTCCCTCCACCTACCCAAGCTCTTGCCCAAACCCTTGCATGTGGTGGAAACCTGTTAGATACTCCGGCTTTGACCATCCTGGACTCTGATCACGCACACAGCACTGTTCCAACTGCCCCACCAGATGGCCAGGCGAAGAAGACCTCACCTCCCATTCCAAGTCCGGAGGTCAGTCCACTCCCTCCGTCAATTACCAACGATCGACCGGTCAACCAGGGCCTCTCGGTCATTAAGGACTTACTACAGCCTAAAGCTTACCCACGTCACAGAGAAATGTCTGCCCAACCTTGGACCAAGAAGCACCGATCTACCTTCACCCCTCTGGCTATGCCACGAGATTTCTCAGGCAACACCTCCCTCTTGGAAGATCCCGAACTCCACCCGAGCTCCGCAACTGCAAGGAAGTTCAATCCATCTGAATTGGAAGGTAGTACTTCAAGCCGCAGGCACTCATTGGCGAACCCCACAACTCTAGGCCCCAGAGACACACCACTGAACACTAGAAGACTCTTGGATCCCGCTTCCCCTCCCCATAAAGACTTACCAAGTACCAGAAAAGACTTAACCACAATCATGTCCGCAATAACCGTCGCAATGGCCCCCTTTTGTAAACTCTACGAAACACTAGGTGACGCATCAAGAGACAACACGGCTATCTTAGCTACCATTCAGTCTAAGCTAACCTTCATGGAAGGCTACATAACCGCCATTGACTTGAAGTACGACATCCCCCATATCCAAAAAGACTTGCCACTTCTGGTGCCGGACACCCCTCAATCTCCTTCCATCTTGACGAAGAGTCCTTCACCGAAGACAATGGCCGATAAGTCTACCCAGACCCTTCAACCCAAGTCCTCCAACGACCTTGCTCCAATATTTGCAAACAAACCGAAGCTGGCGCCATCTGTCGGCACGTCTACTTCGATTCTTAAGCTAACCCCTGCAACCAACCCCAGTCTGACCCAACGGAGGGCCCAAGGGAAAAAGGTCCTAAAACTAGCGACGAATGATCATCAGCCAACCTCGACCCGTCAACCGTCCAAACGCTCGCTGGAAACGGGCGCAGTCAGCTCTAATCACCACACACTGCTGGCCAGTGCAGACCCTGCCGGGTCCCGGCCACAATCCGTGACGGACTTGACCCAGTCCCCGATATCACCAGCAGATTTCCTGAATTCAAGTATTCTTTCAACAGCGTCTGCGCAAGAAGTCCAGGACTCGCCCGAGATAGTCTCTACTTCCTATGACTCTCAACCAACTTATCATCGGCTTTGCAACTCCCAAGTCTTGCCTGACACCCCAGTTCTTTCATCGGGGGAGTCAGCTCCTCAAAGTCCGACTCGGACGCGGCATCCTAACTCTCCCCTAAGTGCTTCACCAGAACCTGAGAGAAGATCCAGGCCAAGACCCTATCTAGATAAATCCACGGCGTCGAGGCCCATCGCCTCCCACAAACTAACTGGAAAGAACGAGGCTCACTCTGAGAAGAACAGCCCCATCCGCCTTTTTAAAATTGAGCAGATATCTAACAAAGACAAGTACACCATTCTGAACAGAAGAACCGGATTAAAAATACCATCGTCCATAGTCTCCCTAAAGCAACTGAAATCGGACGACTTCAAGCGGGTCGAGCCTTACCATAGGGACAATAAGGCCAAGGCCTACCTGCATATCTACAGCTCCGCAATCCAGGACATATGCAAGCAAGCAGCCGAAGAACTCAAATCACGCGGTCTTCTTCTGTCGGAACTAAAACCCCTCGATCAAAAAACAGCCACCTGAGAATCCTATGCTAAGAACAGAAAAACCAATGAACACAGTCCATCCCGACGACACGTTGACCGCAGAGATGAACTGAGGACCCACTTCACTGTCGCTCCAAGAAAATGTACGTCCCGTCATGAAGCACCTGCCTATCGTCCTCATTCCTCCCAGCTAAGAACGCCACCTAAAGTTGTACGGGCCGAGGTACCAGCTCAGACGGACTCTCGTTTCAACGAAGGCAGACATGAAATATCCACTCGCCGCCTGACCCACCACCAACAAGATAGATTTTGCGCGGACAGAAGAAATCAAATTTGGAGACAGCGGTCTCCCCGAAGAGAGGCGCACATCCAGAGACCTCGTAACCGAGCTTCACCCCCCCTATCACCTGCACCCAAAAAGTCCTCAACATCGGGTGGTCCATGGGACTGGATTAAAGGAGCTCTATCCTCAAACAGAGCTAAATAGCAATCACCGGAGGAAGCCGACGTTCGCCTACAGCCTAAACTACTGACGTTGGCCTCCTGGAACACAAGAGGACACGCACACCTAATTAACGAGAACTGCTTGGATCTGGGACAGTTCGATATATTTTGCCTGCAAGAAACATGGCTTCAAGACAAACCCTCGATGGATGGATACGACATCGTGATCTCGCCAGCTGTCAAAGGCCTCTTAGGCCGGCCATCGGCAGGACTTCTAATTGCGGTGCGGTCAGACCAAAATCTAAAAATCGTGAAGACCACGGCCAACTGTTACGGGGTCCTGGCGGTGCTAATTGAATGGAATCGCCGGGGCTGAAAACTCTAACTCACCCCCAAAAGGCCGACCCACGCCTCCCCTCGCTCTGATCACTGTCTACTGGAATCCCCAAAGGACCTCGACATTGCTCTTCTGCCAAACCATGGCTGAAACAATTGATTCCATCCTTTTCGATTGGGACACCCCTTGGGTACTTATCTGCGGAGATCTCAACGCAAATTGCGATCAATCCACGGATCTACGTACGCAGCACACTGAGCCTACACAAGCTGAACTAAGAGGCGAAGCCTGGACGACCCTTATGTCCTCCAGGAATCTACACAACGCCACCGGGATTCGGGAAGGTCAGCCCCACTTACCTACATGGAAGAGAGGCCAGTGGTCGGCTACCCTGGACTACATCTTTGCTTCAAAAGCCCTGTGTGCAGAAATCCAAGGTTTTCAAGTGGTTGAAACTACAGCGAGTGACAACAACATTCTAACGCTGTCATGGTTCTCCATGGCTCGAAAGACAAACCACTATCTGCCTTCAGTGGAGTCTAATCCACAACAATCACGGCTGCGTCTGACATCTGCCAACATAAGGGCAATTACTCATCAATATGTTGCCGAAGCGGCGGGCGAGTTACCCTCCGCCCCACCTTGTAGACCGAACTACCTGCCTATGCTTCTAAACTACAAGCAGCATTCACCGTCGGGTGCGTCCCACCTTAAGACCCACACCCACCAGTACGATAAGCAAATAGCGCTTAAAAAAACTGCATTAAGGAAATTCAAACGCAACGCCAAGGCAGAAAACTATCACCGCTTGGAACCTGTGGATTAGCGAACATCGAATCTACAAATCATGGATCAGAACGCGCCGGGCAGCCTTATATCAGCACGATGCAGAATCAATGCTCAGAGCCCTTACAACAAAAAAAACAGCCGGCTTTTGGTCCCTGATAAACCACACTCAAGGGGCTACGGCGACAAATATGATCAACGCAGTACCGGAGCAAGCCTGGGTTACATTTTTCAGTGACCTTTTCGCCAGCCCGACCTCACTGTCAACTCTGCGTTCGGACTCCACAGACGCCCCGTGGATAAACCTGTCAGCTGCACCAGACATAACTCTGGCCATTAAAAGGTTAAAATCGTCAAGAGCTCCAGGCCCGGACGGCCTGTCCAATATAGACCTAAAGAAACACCTCCACGAGTGGTCCACCTTTATCAGCATCTTGTTCGACCATTGCAGAATAACCAGGAAGATCCCACTGTCGTGGTGTAAAGCTATCATTATCCCCATTTTCAAACAGGGAAGCAGGGATCTTCCCGGAAACTACCGCCCGATTGCCCTACTGGACATTATGGGTAAGCTCTTCGCTTCTCTCCTCCTAGTCCACTTTCAACGCTGGGCAAAAACGGCGCCGTGCAGTGATCCTCTTCAAACGGGCTTCAAGAAGAACGGCAGCACTGCACTGAACATCCTTATACTAACCCTCCTAAAGACAAAAATAAAACAAGGCTCACAGCCAAGCAATGTACGCTGCATTTATCGACCTCTCTCAGGCCTTCGATAAAGTCGACAGAACGAGACTATGGGCTAAATTGAAAAACTGGAACTGCCCTGAATCTGTCCTAAACCCAATAATGGCTCTCCACACTGGCACCACTCTTAATGTTTGGCTGAACAGGCAAGGTGCCCTCTCCAGGGAAATCCAATCCAACAGAGGAGTTAAGCAAGGCTGTCCTTGGCTCCCGCGCTCTTTGTTGCATTTTTGGGGGACTACAAAGACTCTGAAGGCATGGTCCACAGCTTCCCCCCCGAAGTTCGGAAACACCGCCCCGACTTCTTTACGCCGACGACATGATCTTGTTCGATCAAACCCCCATCGGTCTACAACGGCAGCTGGACAACCTTGCATTCTATATGTCCAATAACAACCTGCAAATAAACCAGGCCAAAACCAAGATCATGATTTTTGCGAAAACCTGCCACCCCCGGAAAAAACCTACGTCGTGGTCAGTAAATAAAATCAGAATCGAAGTGGTTTCCCACTTTAAATACCTGGGGGTGTTTATTGATGGATCAACCCAGGAATTGAAAATGCAAGCCCATCTCTGGTCGAAAACCAAACTGTTGACCTCACAACTCAAAGCGATTGACAGGAAGTTCGGCAAATTTTCGTTATCCCCGGCTATCAACTTCTACAAGGGAAAAATGGTCCCAGCCATAACTTATGGCATGGACGCCATGTTCACCATTCCAACGCACCTCTGGCGAAAGTTAGAGGGGTACATCTGGAAAACTCTCCTTGGCCTACCTAACGCCATTCCCATTGAAGCGGTTAGAAGAGAGCTAGGGCTGCTCTCGTTAAGTGCCACTGTTAGTGTGGCCTCTCTCGCTCTGTTCAGGAAGACCCGAATCAAAGATGGCCTCCCGATCTGCAACATCATCGGGCAGGAGTTTGCCACTACGACCTGCAAAGCTGTCTTACTCTGGATGCGCCGCCAAGAATCCATACTGGATGAACTGGTATGTTCCAAATCCGATTTGATCACGAACCCCCAAAGAGTCAACGAAAAACTGAAGATCCAAGACTGGATCAACATAATCGACAAAGCTGCCACAATTAATTTCTTAAAACACCTCCCTCCCACGTATAACAATCCGAAATCCCCTATGGGGTACTGTCTGAAATTCCCGGACCAAAAACTCTGATCGACATTCTTAAGAGCTTGATTCAATCTGCTCCACACAAGGGAAATTCTAGGGATAAAATCTGTATCCACTATTACCACCTGCAGGCTATGCAATGCCCCGGATTCCATCGAGACAATTCGCCACCTGCTGCTAAATTGCCCTTCACTGGAGCAAGCACGCTCAGCTTTTCTAACCCCATTATGGCACGATTCCATCCTGATCGAAAAAAACACATGGTGGTGCCGCTTGATCTCTGGGGAAAAACCCCGCTGGGCGGTTGCCACGGCTAAACTAATCGAGGAGGCCTTTGCCAAAATCGCGAACGTGGGACTGCAACCCTCACTTGATCAGCACGATCTTGATGGGCCTGATCCACCTGAGGTCCCCTCCTGTCAGCTTGTGACTCTCTATGGAAACGGGGTCTATCCAAACTACCCATCTTCCCTACTGGTCGATCACGAGTTACCCTCCACGCCGTTTTGGCCCTGACCCCACCTTAGGATTGTAAACGATCTTGACCTGGAGTGTTAGCAGGCGAAACAAGCTTTGTTCTGTTCGATTCTAAATTGCCATCCTCTTGTAAAAATCATTTTGTTTTGATTATGCACAAGTAAATTAAAAAAAAAATATATATATATATATCTCTTCCCATGGCTTCGCTTCCATTCCCACTAATTTCTTAAGCTGCATTTGTACAGGCTTAGGCAGTACTTGACATGAAATGTGGTGAAATACTGCCACTGATTTTCCCCACGGCTCCCTCGTTTCAAGAGTCCACTATTCCTGAATGCTTTGAATGTAATCAATCGAATCTTCATCATCTTTCATCTTAAGTGCTACACCCATATCTGACATATCCGGATACTTTACCCTGAGCGCTCTCCAGACATCTGCTCTACAGTAGTTAAATGGCGCTTCATTGTGCGCTGTGTCCTGTGCTGTGACACTTGAGTATCCTGCTCTCGTCCAAATGTCATCAGCCCTTTGTCCAATAATAGCTGCTAGGAGACCCTAAATGTCCCCTATCGCTAACGTATTTCCTCCTGTCATTTTCTTGTGTTCATAAATCCATTTTCCCACACCCACCGTTAAACTGGGAAGTTTACACCTTAAATTATCCTTATCCGTTTGCGGCCAAGGAATATACTGCGGTCTGGCCCCTCCCTGCTCCAATAAAGGGAACTAGGTGAATCCAAATCTGCAATCGGCTCCCATAGTCTGCCTATCCATAGCAGGGACAATGGTTCCTGATCACCTTCTTCATGGTAATAACCTCAGCCTGTTCAAATATGGTGGCGACTCCCCCTTCTCGTTATGCGATTGTCCTTTAGGTCGCTTGGGATACACTATAGGATCTGGCATTCTATCTTTAGGCTGCTCTAAATCAGACCATCGTACGTCCTTGTCTATCTGTAAACATCCCTCGGGACTGCATGCACCTCCTCCCTCTTCCCCACAGAAGGTTTCTCTTTCTTTGGCATTTCTAGTCCCCAACTAGCATGGCTCTTTTCTCTTTCTCCCCTATCTAAAGTCAGTCTGACTAAAGACAAGGCACTATGCAAAAGACAGAATGGGTCTCTTCCTTCACTTTGTGGTTGAAAGACCAGGGATTGCTCTTCCTTTCTTTGGCTTTCCAATTTGCTTCCTTCTCACAAGTCTTGATAGGCTTTATCAATGCTATCTCCGATACTGCCCATGTTGTGGGATGTTTTAAACCACTAGGCTCTGCCCTGCGACATCCCTGCGTACTGAGGGTGCGAGAATCATCAAAATGGCCACAAAAGCCCTATGCACACCCAAACCCATTTGAAACACAGAAAGATGGCTGCCAAACCCATTTCAAACACTGTAAGATGGCTGCCAAATCTACTTTGCCTGTTGTCAGTGGTGGAAAGGAGACCTCACTGCTGAAACCTGTGACTGCACTGCCTACCAAGGAAAAATGGAAAATGCATGAAAGGCAGTGCTTTATTGAAAGAAACCCAGAAATTGCTCTTAAATCCCTTTTTCTTGGTTGCTGAAAATACAAATTACCAGTCCAAAACACCACAAAACATCCAATATCTTTACTGGGTGTTAACCGCCACTTCATTTAAGGAATCAATATGAACACACAATGTCAGGAAAAGCCGAATCTATCATCAAAATATCCACAGTAAGAAGTGTGCTTGCCTGTGAAAATCTGTCAAAATATGGGCGCAGTACCAGCGGCCGCCTGTATGACAGCTGTCATTAGTTGCATCAGAAGCTTAAACTTGTGCAATTGAAATCAAATGTCTGGAAATTAGGTGAACTGTTATCAAAAGTAATATAGGTTGCAACTATTTAATCTCCATGGTTTAGAGACTGGAATTAGTGTCCTAGCTGCTTGTTTAAAAATTGCAAGTTTTATTTTAAACCAAGAAAAATGCAATAAAGTGACAGTAAATTTAAGCTGAACTCAAAGTCACCAAACCAGTTTCCCCCAGCCTCCCCAACAAAAGGCATCTCTCCTGCTTCCCACCAAGGCCAGGAACTTACACCTTTGTGTTGATTAAATCAGGGAAGGGAATCTTGTGCTGCTGCTGGAGGAGCACAATGGACCATCCTTGGCTGAAAAGATATGCAGATTGCAAAGTGTCAAGGTGCCCTCTGCCAGAAGGACGAGGGTGGAGATTGCTCTTGAGCTGCAAAATGGAGATGGAGGCAGGGACCGACACTTTTGTTGATTCAGAAAGCACAGAAAGCATATTTTGAAAAAGACTGATCAATGGTGCAAATTTGTAAAAATTAGAGAATTAACAGCATCGTTAATGTGATTATTTTGTGCACATTTTAAGAGGACTCTGTGCGATGTTCTGAGATGGTGCAGTGAAAATTCTGGTTTTGTAGCAATTGTATTTATGTCAGAAGCATGAAACTTCATACGATACCATGTGCACATATGTACAAAATTTGGGACAAATTAGATATTCTGTCCCAGACGAAAGTGCGAAAATTTGTCAAATCCAGACCCATGATCTCACAGCAACGAGGCTTGGAAGAGGGTTTGCTCCACAAAATATGTGACCTATGAACGTTATTGGTATAAAGATTGTACACATGTAAACATGTATTATATCAAAAATAGATTTTATGTGCAAAAGTCAAAGGGGAGGATGTTTTTCCTCATAAAACACATCATCATGATGACACTCTGTTTTCTCCTCCAATCAAGGGAGAGTGCAGAGTTTAGCCAATAGACTACCTAGGGGGTGCGCCTAGGATAATTCAGCTTACCCACCCCTTTACCACATGCATAAATAGAGACAGCTGAGGACTCAGAACACACTGATCCACCCATCAACCCGATTTTGGCGAAGCACTCTGAAGGAGATCCATTCATACTCCTTCTTCCAGACTACAGCAACTTTGCAAGCAGAAAGGCTCAGAGCATAGCTGAACCACTTTCAGCTGGGCCTAACTTCCAGGACCATCCCACAAACTTAAAGGGGAACCCAAAGAAGCAGCCAGGCTGTGCTGTAACTGCTTGCCTGCCAAAGAATTATATTCATAACCAGAAGGACAGATTAAACCCCATCTGGTGTCGTGCTGTGCTGCGCAGACCAGAGAGCCATTGCAGATCCAGTCCAGTTGTGCTGTGCAGTGTAGACCAGAGCACCTTGCTGTCCAGTCCTGCCGTACGGTGTCCAGAGCACCTTGCTGATCGCTGAACCAGACCAGTCCGGTGTGCCCAGCAGTCTGTCCCAAAAGAATCCCTGACCAGAACCAGATCCCTGACGGTTCCATTCAAAACATTGGTAGTGAGTATCCATAGTATAGGATTGTCACTAGCATATGTACTGTCCATAGTCATCCATATCCAAATCAAATCTATCCTATATCCAGAACTGTATTGCTAGAAATCCTGTTTGTCTTGCCTGAACTCTCTCTCTTATCCTATAGTCCTTCTGTAATAATATTGTTAAAATCATCTTTGCGCTGACATATTGCATCTGAAGAAGGCAAGCGCCTCGGCTGGCAGTTGCCTTGATCAAGTGGTTTTGTTTCTTCATAGTCCATCCCTAGTGTAAAGAAACCTTGTTTGTATTTTAAAAGTGCATCCTTGTTTTACAATTTTGCCTCTTTCTAAAAAAACGACCTCCACAAAAATGTTCATACCTTTTTCACATTTTATGCTAGAAATGAAAATCCATTGCTAACATCCTAAGCTTTCTAAAGAACCCAAAACCGCATCTCAACTCCTCATCGTTCGCCCACAATCGCGCTTACCTCGCACGGAAAAGTTTGCTGCAAATTTTTCGTATGGCCAAAATCTATAACGTGTAAAATAGCTTTTCATTGCACCCGACGTCAAAATTAAGTTTTCAACTTGCTTATTACTCCCAAACCATTGCTAGTGTGTGTCTGAAACCAGATAAAGCGGCTCCCATTAGGATTTCAACAATTTCAATGAATTAAACCATTTTCAGTGTTTTACCCATTCCTTCAAAGTCAACTTTAAAACCATTTTTGACAAGTTTGCAATCAGTTCTGTTTCTCTCTTCTGTTTGCTGGGGGGAAATTGGGATTGATATATTTGCTTGAATTCTGCATTCCTGAAACCTGTTCTCTCTCCTTGTATTTCTTCATATTGCATATTGGGGGGATTGAAGGGTGTGCAGGAGGAAATAGTAACCATACTGCTATTTGATTGAACATACACAAAAGTATTATCTCTGCTGCATTGTTTTTGCTCATTATTACTCCTTATGATTAAAGAGATTGTTTAGTGTGACATCACCCCATTGGTGATTATTTTATACCCACTAAAAATAGTGTGATATATATTGTGAAATACATAAATAAATATTTTAACTTTGTAAACCAGCCTGATTCCTGGTTCAGTGTGACCGGGGGGGTTTCCAAGAGAGGGGCATGATATAAGTGGTACATCGTTCAGAATAAAAGAACTCATAGACACAAATACTTAATTAAGGGTTTCAGTTGTGCACCCCACTCTAGGCATTGACTTAGGTGAAGTGCCAGATTGAAATCACTTACAAGATTGGGGGCTCGTGCCGAGATTTCTGAATTAGACATACCACTTGTGACAGTCTAATACAGCGTGCTAACTGATGGGGTACATAAACCCTTTTGGGCTACCACACTGTTTTACACTGTAAAAAGCTCCCTTCAATAGGAATGCTCTAAGGAATTTAGTCTGTTTTGCAAAAATAAAATAACTCCTGTAAGTCAGAAAGGAAATGAATATTTCCAGAATGGTGACCCTGGTAGAAATTAATATGGCAAAAGAACACCTACTGCACAAATTATTTGTTAGGGTTGAATGGACAAAGCAGGATCAGAATGTGTGGTTGCAGGAAATCAAAGAACAGGCCACTGCAACAGGATTAAATACATGGCAAGATCAGGGTCCATTACATATGGCACTGAGTGAACTGTATATGACCCCTAAGGTAAAAGAAGAGCAAAGTAAGATTGCCAAAATAGCGGCATATCTGTACCTCCACATTGCAGCAATACAGGACAAATATGCCGAAAACCTAGATCTGGCAAACAAGAACTACAATCATTAGAAAAAGCCCAAACTGATCTGGACTCTGCAGAGCAAAGGCTACAAAAGAGCCATGAATCAGAAAATGAAATCAGGCAGTACCTGATAAACATAAAAGAAAATATGGAGATCCTGCAGCAGGAGAAGGTAGAGCAGGATACCAAAGTACTGGCGCTGCAGAAGGGGCGCCAAGAAAGTTTGGACTCTCTACTGCAGAGCCAGAAAAAGCTGGAACAGCAAATACATTTTAATAGGGCCTGTGCATAGCAGGTAGTCACCCTGCAAAACTGCCTAGACCAAGAAAAAGAAGAAAAACAATAAATTAATTCTCAAAGACCATGACACCCAGACAGAATTCGATGAGGAGCGCCAGAAAGCTGATGCACTCCAAAAACAAAGGGACAACCTGGCTGCACAGAGGGGTACTCTTATTCAGGAAAAGGACACCTTAGGCCAGGAGGTCAGTTATTTAAAAGATAAGATGGAAGAAAATCCCCTGGCCCTCCAGGGACTGGGTGAGCTCCAAAAAGATTACACAAAACTGTTAGAGCACTACAGGAGGATGGATGATGCTCTGGCAAAGAGTGACCAGGCCAGTAAGGACAGGACTCAGGAGGTAACCCTCCTGCAGCAAAAATTGGCCCAGTACTCTAAAATGACACAGGAAGCACAGAGAGACAATTAGGCTCTCTGTGAGAAAAATGACTGACAGGCTTCACAGACAGGTAGCTATGCAGGAACAACTGATAGAGACTAGCAAGGCCTTGATGAAGAACATAAAGTTAAGGTTCTTGCATGGCAACAGGGAGCAGGGGCTGAGAGAGATGAGGTCCGCTGGGAAAGGGAAACACCTGAGCATAACCTCAGGAACCCTAGTACCAGAGGCTTTCATCTCTTCAACCCCATGGACTCTGCTACCCCCATGTCCACTGGCGCACATGAGCCAAGGGCCACGGGGATGGCAGACTTCAATCCAATGAGGAATATGGGGCTCATAGATCAGCACCTCCCAGGAATGGATGGGCAGGCATCTGGGTATGGGTTCCCAAGTGCTAGGGCCATATTCTCTGATCAAGGAGACTCCAATGAGGGGAGGGTCAGAGAAATGGATCCTCAAAAATACCATTTACCCAGAGACCAGATGGTAAAATTTAGCGGGGAACGCCATGAGAGTAGGCCCACTAAGGGTATCCTGAAAACCTCTGCCTAGCTAGGACAGTGGGGGGGTACTCAGAAAATCCTGGGAGCAAGGAAGAATCAGAAGACTCCTCTGAGCGCCAGAGGACTAAAGAAAGTAGGCCCCCACATTCTGCCAGCCATTCCCAAGCTTGCAGAATCCGGGAGAGCCTAGAAGACCAGACAGGCACCTCTGGTAGCAGTGCCACTGAGTCAGAGGATGAGTGGACCAGGGTCACCCAAACCAAAAAAGCCAACAAGGTCAAGAAGGCCTTGCTCAAGGATCCCCTAAAACAAATAAAGGCCATTAGGAGCATCATCACGCCCTATCATAAGAATGCGAAATATTCAGTTTGGGAGCACCTTGAGCTCTTTGAACAAATGATGGAGACTTTCCATTTGAAGGACAACCAAATCTGTATTCAATATGTAAAGTGGACCTTCTCTCCCGAGTACTCCAGCTTCTTTGCGGGGCTGAAGGATCAGAATCATTACAGATAGTCCACCTGTAGGGCGGCCATCTTGAAACATTTTTCTGTGCACAGGAATCCTCAGGAGGCTCGCAAGGCAGCCTATAACTTGCAATGTGGGGAAGATCAGGCCCCACAAGAATTTGTGCAAGATTTGAAACATGCCTTTGCACAGACCACTAGAAGGGTGCGCATTGACAGCAAAGAGTTTGTAAATACTTTCTTCCATGCTCTCCCTAAGTACATCATGATCCAGCTAGTGAGGGACTTTCATGAGAATAGATCACTAGACTGGGTCATTGAACAAGCCACGCGCCTTTATGAGGTGTAAAAGCCAGTGTAAAATAAAAATAATCCCAAAAGCCCTAAAACAACCAACACCCCTGCTGCTGCTAAAGTGGCAGAGGTGAAGGTTGCCCCCCATTTTAGATTTAGAAATGGGGGGGCCTAAAAACCTGCCTGCACAGAATCAAAACAACCCCAAACCCAGAAGGCCCTCGGGCCAATCACAAACAGGGAGCCAGGGAGGTAGTCTCACAAATTGGACCCTTAACTCCCCTGACTACATCAGCCCCTGCTAGAAGGGGAATAGACCCATCCTGGGTTATATGTGGACTCCTCCAGCCCAAGGGGGGGGTCCAACCAGACAGCAGCTAACCCAGGGAACTTCCCTCCTCACTTCCCCCAGGAGGGCAGTAATTCCCCAAATACCGGACAGAATTTGTTTCCCAAGGTACCCGCCAAGTTTCAACCCCCAAAACAATCCATCCTTCTTTCCTCAATTTCCTGAGCCCAGACACCCCAATCCGGGAGAGGGGAGGACAAGGGTGGGGGGTACCCAAACTTTCCACACCCGGGGTATTTTGGGAGAAGGGATAGCTACCCTTCCTGGGATCAGTCCAGGGGAGACATGAGGACCCCGTACCAGCCAGAGCGGGTGTCCCAACTAGAGCGCCAGGTCCAAAACATGGCACAGGATCTGGGTCGCATGCTGAGGGCTCAACTGAACCCTCAGAAGAGCATGCGGTGCAGAATGCCTCAAATTCAGGACCTGGTGCTCCAGAGCAATGACGGGGGAAGAATCCTGACAACCCACCTGTTCCCAGGGAGGAGGCACAAGGGGAAGGGGGGTGTAAAGCCTTGGAGGAAGCTTCCTTCCCCACTTGTAAAAAGCCCCTGGAAACCCAGGAACCGGAACCAAAATCTTCTGCTCCTGAAAGTCTGCAACCCAAGGAGCAGAGGGGGGGGGTAGGAGAAATAAAGAGCCCAAAAAGACCCATTTTGAGGAGTAGGTACAAATCCTCCAGTTTGAAGGAGAGGGGTCCTCAGAGGATTCTGGGAAAAGGATCTTCATCTTCAGAGATGGGGGAACTCCTCCCAAAGAAAAATGGGTCCCAAAGGATCCAAATCCAGACTGGGTAGATGTGGGGACTGAGTTATCACCGCCCATCATCAATCCTCAGAATCATCAGCCTGAAAATCCCCCGGTTCAAACCCATCTGGGTGACTGCCTCCAAAAAGGGGTGTAGCCCAGAACCAGAACCAGGGGAACCCAAAACTTCCCCCATATCTATCTGTCACCTTTTTCTTTCAGATTCCCAAGACACCAAACAGAACCCTGCCCAAATCATCTTCCTGTCAGTATCCAAAACCAAGAAACTAACCCACCAGTTGTCCAAAAATGTACATTATCTTTGCCCCCTTGAGAAGATGGAGGGAGGATTCTATGCCCCGGTCCAAATACAGGGGCAATGTCTAATTTTGGCACTGGTGGACACAATAAAGCTACCCTTCTGTCAAAAAGGGCCTTTGACCAACTGAATTCGGGAAGGGGGGAGAAATACCAAATTCCTCTCACCCCTCTTCCTGGACAACTTCAGAACTTCGACGGGAAGGAAATTCCTGTCGAGGGGACTGTGGATTTGGACATTAAAATTGGGCGACACATGGTGAAGCACCCTGTCATAGTTGTGACTCCCGAGGGCACCCCTTGTTTACTAGGAAATGACATCCTGCGAAGGTTGTCATCCCTCACAGATTGTGCAAACAAGGTCCTCTGGACCCAGACTAGCCGACCAGTAAAATTGAAACGGAGTGTCAACCATGTTAGTTTAAACAGCACATGCCACATGGTTGACCAAAAATCTGACCAAGTAGAATTTCACTTCCAGAATAATCAAATCCCAGACGTGACAGTAATTGCAGTAGGACAACAAACTTGTGATGAGAGGGTCCTCTCTATTTCTGAAAATCAACCTTCCTTCCAGTCTAAGGTGGCATTCCACATTGGAAGGAAACACTCTGAAATGCTTTATAAATTCACAATCAGAAAATCCCACTCCTATAGTCCAGAAAGATGAGAAATCAGCTCTAAGCCTGGCTGATATTCAGAAAATTGGAGAGCAGTTGTTCATCCCTATTCAGTTAAATGATGGGACGGACCCTGTTCTCGCCCAAGTGTGTGTGAACAACGGTAAGAGCTTCATCAGCGAGGCCATGTTCCGCAAACTCCCAAAAGATCCAGCCATTCCCACATTTAAACTGATAGACAAATGGGAAATGGATCTGGAAACACCCAATTCCAAACTTCTCCTGCCTAGCAAGTGTATGCTCAAAATTTCCATAGGCAAAAAGAGCATAGTCCATAATTGTTGGGTCGTGCGAGATGTCCCTGACGCATTTTACTTAGGCGGTGACTTTCTCAATCGCTTTGCCATTAGTTTGGACCTGATATACTTCAAAGCCTGGTCCCGATTAGCAGGTAATCCCATGGACTTTGATGACCCAGAGAAAGCATTTAGGTCAGCTCAATTGCTGCCTTATACAGTTGAAATTCAGATTGGAGAGGAAGTCACCATCCCAGAACGGACCCGACAATTCTCACTGGAAGTGAAAATTAAAAGAGGACAGAAACTGAAAAACCCCGACGACTATGTTCATCTTAATGCTTATTTCCAACAGCAAGGGTTGGGGGTGAACTCAACACCACTAGTCAACATAGAACATGACACCATTTCAATAGAGGTGGATAACAGCAACTTAAAGGGTATCACTCCAGCCGCAGGCACCATTATTGGAATGGCGGTTGATGACCGACATTTTTCAATAGATTTAGGTAATGAACTGTTAGGACCAATCCTCAAGGACTGTTTTGACAGTGATAGCGACGATGACACAACACCAGACAGGATCTTCACCCGGCATGGGGGGAATTTCCTGGTGTACTCTTCCTGCCCTTATGGTAAGGAAGATGTGACCTGTGACTTCAGGAGGGATGAGGTTATATTCCAAGTCCGCGAGGACTGCCTTCCCCACCCGAAGCCACCAGTCCAAATCAGCACTTTGACCAGGGACTTCTCCACGCAGCTAGAGGAGGCCGCTGAGATAGCAAAACCGGAAGTCTTTTCAGGCTTCATGCAGATGGTTGAAGAGAGTCAACCTAGCCGATGCCTGTGAGACTTTGTAGCAAAAGCAAAAACTGAAACAAGTATTCTTAGATTTTCAAGATCTCTTTGCGGTGGACTCATATGACTGTGGTCGCACCGACATTCACACAACAACAATTCCCGTGGACCCTGGCATGATTCCAGTGTTTGTGAAGCAATATTGCTTGCCTCTCGCATCAATGGAGACCCTTACTGAAATAATTAAGAACCTTCAGTCCCGTGGGATAATTCGTCCAGTCCACAGCACCTTCAATAATCCAGTGCTGGGGATTTTGAAGCCAAACGGCCAGTGGAGACTCTATGCTGACCTTAGGGAGCTCAACAAACGGGTCCATACTTTCTGATGGCCTCTTCCCTACATTGACTAAGGGCTGGCCCAGATCCAGGGGTCACAGGTATTCACTGCCATTGACCTGACCAATGGGTACTGGACTGTACCTGTCAGTAGGGAGGACCAATACAAACTGGCTTTCACCTTCGGGGGGCAGCAGTACACATGGACCCGGACTCCCTTCGGATACATCAGCTCCGGCAATGAATTAAACATTTTTCTACGCAAGGCCATGCCCGACCTGGGTAAAATGGGTAACCTGGCCTATGTAGATGATGTTTTAGTCAAAAGCTCGACTGTGGAGGAACACATAGTGGAGATCTGTTATGTTCTGACACAGTTGAGGGCTGCCGGAGCAAAACTCTCCTTTCAAAAGGCACAGTGGTGTAGAACCTGTGTCAATTTCTTGGGGCATGAGATAATTCCTCAGGGTCTCTGTCCCCAGGAAAAGAAAGTGGAAGCACTCCAGAAATTAAAAGACCCCACAACTCTGCGAGAACTAAGGAGCCTCCTTGGACTAACTAATTACAGCAGAAAGTTCATTGAGGACTACGCAGAGATCACAAGATCCCTGATCCATCTTTTGAAGGGGGGTCAAGTGGGAACTGGGTCCAGAACAGGCCGAGGCAGTCAGACAACTCAAAAGAAGTCTCTTACAAGTGCCTGGCCTAGCTTACCCTGTCAAAAACAAGGAGTTCTTCTTGGAGACAGGGTTCTTAAATACATGCTTGACTGCAGTATTATATCAAAAGCATGACAAGGTCAATAAAATAAACTCCTGTGCGAGTTAGACTTTATCCACCGTGGAGGAAAAATTCAACGATTGTGAGAAGGCACTCCTAGCAACGGTGTGGGCATTGAAGAATTACCACCCGTTACCAGGGGGAACACGTCATGCGGAGACTCCACACCAGCCTCTGCAATATCTCCAAAGTGACAGAATCTGGGCCGGAAATGTGAGTAATTCCTGAATTACTTCCTGGATTCTGTCAATGCAAGGCTTTCCTGTGGAGGTCAGATATGGCCAAAACAAGAAGAGCCCCCTTGCGCATGGTCTCGCTGACTTGCATGATTGTGCCAGAGAAAACTGTCTCGAGGACAAAAGTCTTAAAATCAAGGACATCATGGAGGTATACCTTAATTCCCCACACAAAGTCTATGAAGAAGAACAGTGTGAGGGAATGCCCACTGTCTATGTGTATGGATGCTCCTACCATGCTGACAATGGGGAAAAAGAACTTGTGTCCGGCGTAGGGAATGCATGGGTGAATGATGCCCCAGAACCCTCCGCTGGGTACAAAATCGAACCCCGAAGTAGTAAAGTGGCAGAGTTGATGGCTGTGCATCAAGCCATCCTCACTGCTGTCCAACACCAACTCCACGAACTGGTCATAATCACTGATTCGGATTATGTACGGAATGGGTTTGTGGAGCACCTAGTTAACTGGAAAACCAGAGGCATGTTATGTGCTAATAACAAACCATTAAAACATGGAAAATTAATCCAAAATATTGATGATCTGGTCACCTCGAATGGGATGACCATCTACTGGAAAAAGATCAAGGGTCATTCTAAAGTAGAGGGACCAGACAAAACTGGAAATGACCTAGCTGATCAGCTGGCCAAAACCGGAGCCTTCCAAGGGGATCTACTTGAGATCAAGTCCCTGTTAGGGGAATCCAGGTCACTGCTATCATTGGGTCCCAGACAAATGCTCACAATGAACTCTCAACTGGACAATGGAGTAAGGAGACCCCAGATGCTGATTTGATCATGGCTCAAAAAGGGGATCCGATAATTGGTAAGTTTTGTCAACACATTGAGGACCCTGAGAACTTTCCCCTGACAGATACCGATTACATAGGGAAAGCGGACCTCAGAGTGTTGATGAAATGTCCAAAAATGTTCCGAATACAAGACGGTTTCTTGGTGAGGAGATCCTTAGCTGGCCATGACCAGTGGGTGGTCCCTACCTCATTCTGAAGCCTGATGCTAAGTCATGCCCATGATACGGCCACAGCCGGTCATCGGGGGTTTCATACAACAATTGAAATCTTAAGAGAGTTTGCATACTGGCCACACATGGGGCAGGAGCTCGACCAATACTTGAAGGAGTGTCTTGTGTGTGCACAATTTCAGCCAACATCCCTCACTCACCGTGCGCCTCTCCAAAAGAGGGGTATTATACTGCCTTGGTCAGATTTACAAGTCGATTATATGGGGCCCGTGATTCGCTCCTCTAGGGGGAACAAGTACATGTTGACCGTGACATGCTTGTTCAGTAAATGGGTTGAATGTCTCCCGGCCCCAAATTGCAAGGCAGAAACAGCAGCTGCCTTGATGATCAACCACATCTTCTCTCGTTTTGGACTACCCACCCCAAAGGATTGAGTCAGACCAAGGTAGCCACTTCACTAGCAAAGTGATGACAAAGATGTGGGAGATACTTGGGGTCAAAAGGAACTACACATGGCCTACCGGCGAGCCTCTAGTGGTGGAGTTGAGAGATACAACAAGACAATTGTGAGCATATTAAAAAAGTAAGGGGCAGATTCTGGGCCAAGTTGGGACATTAGATTACCTCTTGTCCTGACGGCCATCAGATCTACCCCTTCTTCTGCAACAAAAATGTCACCATTTGAGCTGATGACTGGATGAAGGATGGTGCTTCCGCAGCATCTGCTCTACAGAACCCAAGAGCAGACTTTGATAAATGCCTCCACAACTGAGTATGTTGAAAATCTGAGAAAACACCTTTAACATGCTTTTGCCTATGCTCAGCGAAATCTAGAAAGATCTGCAGACAGTATGAAGTCCCACTATGACCTAAAGACAACTAGAAAAGAATACCAAGTAGGAGACTGGGTCTACTTGTACAATTTCCAAAGGAACCAGGCCAAAACGCGCAAATTTCTTCCTAGCTGGCGGGGACCTTTTGAAATTGTCGACAAATATCACCAGTCGCCCACAAAATCTGTATCCCCCAAGGCAGTTTGGCAGAAGGGGAAGATAAGTGGGTCCACATCAACCAGCTGAAGTGTTGCCATCCTAGGCATACTCTGCAGCAACTAGAGGATTAATCTGGAAACCCAGAGGGGGACATTCCAGATCCCTAGAAATTCCAACTATAAAACTATTCCATCTGTTATAATTAGTAATAATTGCAAACAGAAAAGATTGTCATTATATTTCAAATGTATGTGTCTGCCCCACTACATGAATAGTGGTGGGGAAATGTCTACAAATATGCTCTGTTTTGTTATCCTAGAATTTGAAACCATGGATCCTAAGCACCAAGGAGGACCACTCGGGGACCGGAAGGAAAGACCCTAGGGGCCCAGGGTATCGCTACATACTCTCATCCGTAACCGGCGAGGAGAAACTGTCGATCCAGCACTGATGGGAGAAGCAGGCGAATTTTGCTATTTTGGACCAGAAAGAACAAAACTGGACATCCCAATCTAACGACTTCCCATTTAAGGCCGGTCAAAAGTCAAGTCGCGAGGGGGGGCTTGTGGGATGTTTTAACCCACTAGGCTCTGCCCTACGACATCCCTTGTGCTGAGGGTGCAAGAATCATCAAAATGGCCGCAAAAGCCCTATGCGCCAAAACCCATGGAAATTGCGCTTTGAAACACGGAAAGATGGCTGCCAAATATACTTTGCCTGTTGTCAGCGGTGGAAAGGAGACACCTCACTGCTGAAACATGTTACTGGGCTGCCTACCAAGGAAAAATGGAAACTGCATGAAAGGCAGTGCTTTATTGAAAGAAACCCAAAAATTGCTCTTAAATCCCTTTTTCTTGGTTGCTGAAAATACAAATAACCGGTCCAAAACACCACAAAACATCCAATATCTTTGCTGGGTGTTACACGCCACTTCGTTTAAGGAATCCATATGAACACACAATGTCAAGTGTGCTTGCCTGTGAAAATCTGTCAAAATATGGGCGCAATGCCAGCGGCCGCCTGTATGACAGCTGTCATTAGTTGCATCAGAAGCTTAAACTTGTGCAATTGAAATCAAATGTCTGGAAATTAAGTGACCCGTTATCAAAAGTAATATAGGTTGCAACTATTTAACTTCATGGTTTAGAGAATGGAATTAGTGTTCTAGCTGCTTGTTTAAAAATTGCAAGTTTTATTTTAAAGCAAGAAAAATTTAATAAAGTGACAGTGAATTTAAGCTGAACTCACAGTCACCAAACCAGTTCCCCCCGGCTCCCCCCAACAAAAGGCATCTCTCCTGCTTCCCACCAACGCCAGGAACTTACACCTTTGTGTTGATTAAATCAGGTGAGGGGATCTTGGGCTGCTGCTGGAGGAGCACAATGGACCTTCCCTGGCTGAAAGGATATGCAAATTGTAAAGTGTCAAGGTGGCCTCTGCCAGAAGGAAGAGGGCACGGATTGCTCTTGAGCTGCAAGATGGAGATGGAGGCGGGGACAGACACTTTTGTTGATTCACAAAGCACAGAAAGCATATTTTTGAAAAAGACTGATAAATGACTGTGCGAATTTGTAAAAATTATAGAATTAACAGCATTGTTAATGTGATTATTTGTGCACATTTTAAGAGGACCCAGAACTGAGAAGGCACAGGGAAAATTCTGGTTTTGTAGCGATTGTATTTTTGTCAGAAGCATGAAACCTCATAAGATTATGCCCAGATATCATGCGCACATATGTACAAAATGTTGGACAAATTAGATATTGTGTCCCGGACAAAAAGTGTGAAAATTTGTCAAATCCAGACCCAAGATCTCACAGCAACGAGGCTTGGAAGAGGGATTGCTCCACAAAATATGTGATCTATGCATGTTATTGGTATAAAGATTGTACACATGTAAAGATGTATTATATCAAAAATAGATTTTATGTGCAAAAGGCAAAGGGGAGGATGTTTTGTCTCATAAACCACATCCTCATGATGACACTCTGCCTAGGATAATTCAGCTTACCCACCCATTTACCACATGCATAAATAGAGACAGCTGAGGACTCAGAACACACTGATCCACCCACCATCCCGATTTTGGCGAAGCACTCTGAAGGAGATCCATTCATACTCCTTGTTCCAGACTACAGCAACTTTGCAAGCAGAAAGGCTCAGAGCATAGCTGAACCACTTTCAGCTGGGCCTAACTTCCAGAAACCATGCCACAAACTTAAAGGGGAAACCAAAGAAGCAGCCAGGCTGTGCTGTAACTGCTTGCCTGCCAAAGAATTATCTTCATAACCAGAAGGACAGATTAAACCGCATCTCGTGCCGTGCTGTGCTCTGCAGACCAGAGAGCCATTGCAGATCCAGTCCAGTCGTGCCTTACAGTGTAGATCAGAGCACCTTGCTGTCCAGTCGTGCCGTGCGGTGTCCAGAGCGCCTTGCTGATCGCTGAACCAGACCAGTCCGGTGTGCCCAGCAGTCTGTCCCGAAAGAATCCCTGACCAGAACCAGATCCCTGACAGTGCCATTCAAAAAATTGGTAGTGAGTATCCATAGTATAGGATTGTCACTAGCCTACGTACAGTCCATAGTCATCCCTATCCAAATAAAATCTCTCCTATATCCAGAACTGTATTGCTAGAAATCCTTTTTGTCTTGCCTGAACTCTCTCTCTTATCCTACAGTCCTTCTGTAATAATATTGTTAAAATCATCTTTGCGCTGATATATTGCATCTGAAGAAGACAAGCGTCTCGGCTGGCAGTTGCCTTGATCAAGTGGCTGAGCATCCGTGTAGTTTGTTTCTTCATAGTCCATCCCTAGTGTAAAGAAACCTTCTTTGTATTTTAAAAGCATATCCTTGTTTTACAATTTTGCCTCTTTCTGAAAAAAAAACAACCTCCACAAAAATGTCCATAACCTCTTCACATTTTATGCTAGAAACGGCAAGTGTCTACTTGTTGCTAACATCCTAAGCTTAATAAAAAAGACCCCAAAACCGCATCTCAACTCCTCATTGTTTTCCCACAATCGCACTTACCGCGCATGGAAAAGTTTATAACGTGTAAAATAGCTTTTCATTGCACCCGACCTCAAAATTAAGTTTTCAACTTGCTTATAAGTCCCAAACCATTGCTAGTGTGTGTCTGAAACCAGATAAAGCGGCTCCCATTAGAATTTCAACAATTTCAGTGAATTAAACCATTTTCAGTGTTTAACCCATTCCTTCAAAGCCAACTTCAAAACCATTTTTGACAAGTTTGCAATCAGTTCTGTTTCTATCTTGTGTTTGCTGGGGGGAAATTGGGATTGATATATTTGCTTGAATTCTGCATCCCTGAACCCTGTTTTCTCTCCTTTTATTTCTTCATATTGCATATTGGGGGGATTGAAGGGTGTGCAGGGGGAAATAGTAACCATACTGCTATTTGATTGAACATACACAAAAGTATTATCTCTGCTGCATTGTTTTTGCTCATCATTAATCTTTATGATTAAAGAGATTGTTTAGTGTAACATCACCCCATTGGTGATTATTGTATAGTTGTATACCCATTAAGAATAGTGTGATATATATTGTGAAATACATAACTAAATATTTTAACTTTGTAAACCAGCCTGATTCCTGATTCAGTGTGACCTGGGGGGGGGAGGGGTTCCAAGATATAAGTGGTACATTGTTCAG
Organism: Ambystoma mexicanum; assembly: GCF_040938575.1. Classification (NCBI taxonomy): domain Eukaryota; kingdom Metazoa; phylum Chordata; class Amphibia; order Caudata; family Ambystomatidae; genus Ambystoma; species Ambystoma mexicanum. Next base: position 614,775,020 of record NC_090933.1, read on the forward strand.
AATAAAAGAACTCATAGACACAAATAATTAATTAAGGGTTTCAGTTGTGCACCCCACGCTAGGCATTGACTAAGGTGAAGTGCCGGATTGAAATCACTTACAATGTCAAAATTATCTTCCAGGGTTACCCAAAATGGCCCTGATTTTGCTCCCTGTGATGGGAGGAACTACTCTATATTACCCAATGATATTACTGGACTCGGTTCCATCAACTGTTTCTAAATGCGATCAATATGGTGCTCTTCTGTCTGCTTTGTTGCTCCATTTCTTCGTCTAATTCTCTTTGCTTTCTTTCCCATCTAGCTCTTTCCTCTTCCCTTCTTTTTTCTTCCCTTCTCTCATTCGCTCTACGCACTTCTTCCCTTCATCTTGGCATCCTTTTATCTCTTAGTTTCTGTGCTTCCTCCTCTTCTCTATTTCTTTCTTGCATATCTCGTGCTTCGCATGCTCTCTGTCTGTTGTCATATTTCCTTTGCTCCTCTGCTCATTCATCCTTCTTTTGCTGTTCTTCCTGATATATTTGTTCTCGTCTCTGTCTGCTCTTTCTTTTTTGTTCATCCTCTTTCAACCGCTTTTCTCATTCCTTATCTTTTCTATCCTGTCCATCTTGATCTTCCCTCTGCCTAACTTCCTCGATACTTTTCCCATCAAGTTTGAGCAATATCTGTCCTCCCATCCCTTCGTTCTGTACGAGCATTAACTCATCAGCTTTATCCATTTCTACTTTCCATCTCTTAATCTCTTGTTCTATCTCTGTTGATATATTTGGTCATTCACTTTTCTCTTCCATGTTTTGTGCAATCTTAAAGGTCTCTTCTCTCTTCCTAGTCTCCTCTGGGCTATCATCACTACCATAAGCAGGCGGTTCATATATTGGATTAGTATACCCTGTCCCTGCTTCCAGTTCCTTCAATCGATACAATCCTTAGTTTTCTGTATTAACGCCTTTTACTTCAGGTGAGGCAAGGGTAGCAGAAGGCTCGGCACCTTCCTCCTTACACTGATTAAGCATCCAATCCTCAGGATCCCCTCTCTCTCTTCCTGATACATCTTCCAAATCTCTAAAATAGCTAACCTCTTCTCCAATGTCTTCCCTGTGTACACAGCATGCACTTATGTGGACATATGTTGCAATACCACTTTTGACAGTGATCCTTGTTGTGGCCATGGCATGTACATTTTGTCTGCTGTATCTTTTACCCATTCCGCACTATACTGTTTGAGCTAGGGTGCATGTTTTTGAAGGGTCTTGCACAGGTGCATCAGTGGAGTAACATCCCCATTGTGACAAGTCTCAATTGACTGTCAATACTTACCTTAAGTTTCACAAATAAGTTTCCGAAAAACATTAAATATGAGCGCCCACCAACATCCGCCGCTCAAAGCCTCTACTTCTCAATGATCTCAACCTATCTTATCAGTTGGCGCCGACAATGACTAAAAAATAGATAACATCGTTTTATCTCTTTTCTAACCTCAATTTATTCTCGTTGTTCTTCGACACCTCTTTTCATTTACAAAATACACAAACAGACATACAGACTGGTCGACTTTTCATGTCTACACCATGGTACACCTTTTCTCCTAGCCCCTAAAATACCCTGATTGGAGTTTGAGTCGTTCCCCATCATAAACCTGTTTATGTGCCGCCTCTTTACCCCTTGGGGTTTTGAAATGACTCCTTCTAGACCTGCCTTGAGGTAGGAAACTGGGCTTTTACAAAACGCTCCTCATTTTCACTATAACACTTCTCGTTATTTTAAACAACCCCCGTTACTTTTCTGCATTACTAAAATCCCATCCCCTTATTTTGCCATTCCCCTCAATCTACTCACCATTCGCTCTTCATCTCCAAGACCTTCGGTATCGTCCCCCTCCTCCAATCGGCCACCGTCACCTTCAGTCTGCTCAGCACCTGTGGAAACCAGGAGGGATTTCGTGAAAAAGGGACCCGTCCCACCTGTATCGATTTTCTTGCACGTTTTCTACATTGGCTGCTCTCCACAAGAAACCTTGCGATCCTCCGGCTAGATGGCGGAGGGTGTCCGACTATCAAAAACTACTAATAACCTACTGGTAGATGGGTCTGAGTCATCCTCCCTCTGCTAACACATGAACCCATAGGGCCTTTAGGCGAGGTAGTGCTATATGGGATGGATGGGGATGCAGATTTTACTCCGACATCAATAATAAGGCTGACTCAGGAAGTTGTCAACATTTTAGCTGTTTTAATTGTAATTGTTTAAAACAGGGAGTACAACGGACATCAGACATTCGCTCAAATCTCTCTCAAGAGTCTCTCCGAACATTTAATAAAAAAGTTCATTTATAACAAAAATTCGTCGTCAGTGACGTCATACTACATGGCAAAAAAAGAAAACCTACTTGGGGTTGTGATAGGCTTAAGGGAAACATTTAGGTATACTTTCTACGGGGGATAGGATTATGATTGGATCTCTAACATCAGGTGGACAACTTGTGCCCACCCCTAGTGCAAGTCATCTTCGCCGTCACAACGTTTCATTGACTTTCAAACTATAGGGCTCTTCGTAATGTGGCCCTCTATGATTGGTTAGCACGCTTGAACCCTTAGGTTCGTCTACACAAATCCACGCTAAATTCATTGGAGTATACAGCTGATTGTTCTTGTAAGAAGGGACCCTTAACTAAAACGCATCTTGACCCCTCAGCTTCTGCATTGGGTTCTGCGAAAGGAGGCCATGATTTTCGTGGCTGGGAATGGCTGTCATCCTTTCTCTCAGTCAGGCTTCCTCCTGTAAATTCCTAATCCCTGCAGCCAGTGTCTTGCAATATGCGTAGACATTGCCACTTTATGAACATGAAGGCTTCTTTACCTAAGCTATTGAACTATGATGTCTTCTTGTTACAAGAGACATGGTTATTGTCAAATTTTCATCTCAATGGCTACAAAAACTAGCAAGGAAGGGAACATGTGGTAGACCCTATGGAGGTTTACTTATTGGTATTAGAAATCATTATACAGTTAGACATATTGAGGCCGTTTCTGATTCTATTGTGACCATTGAGTGACTGTCTCTAAACATCTGGTTAAGCGTGCCCTTGTAATTAATTTATATGGTCCTCTGGGATCTAGCCCACTGGAGACTACTATAGACTTATTGGCCAATTTAATAACTCAGTGGTATGAGGAAAATAACAGCGACAGGATTATATTATTCGGTGATCTGACAAGAGATTTCACCTTTGCTAATCCATCCGTGAAAGGTATGGGTAATTTACCATTTATGGACTCAGATCTGCAGGGGACATGTTGGATAGATTTTTTCCAAGAGTGGGAATTATATATGTTGAAAGGAAGAACTGTTGGTGATATACCGGATTGGAAAGCTTGGACTAACGGTAAACACAGTTCTACGTTTGACTACTTTTTTGTATCTGAAAGTTTAATAAATGAAGTCAGAAGTTTGACCATAGTACCTTCTGAATGGAGTGGCCATGCCATGGTCTCATTGACAGTAACATGTAATCTTATAGTGTACCCATCTATTATACTGGGAGAGCTAAATATAAATAATCCTGGCAATCGAATTTTGTGGTCACATGCAAATTTAATTAAATTCTGAAACTTTTGGCAAGAGAAATCTCTAATATTGATACAACATCTGCATTTGTTAACAGGCGATGAAATAGAAGACTGGATAAAAACACTGTCTTCAACTTTTGGACTTATCCCGGGTTCCTATGCGCCACATCAAGTAAACCCGAACTGAAAATGTTTCAATAAGACTATTCGAGACGCAAAAAAGGGCCAGAGGCAAAGAAATCCATAAGGTTATGATTAATTGTGACAACATATAATGAAATTAATTGCCAGAATTAAAATGAAATATAGAAACTGGGTCAGATGGTGGAACCGGTCAAGCAGGAACATGCAATGGCAGTAAATGTTTAAGATACTCAAAACCGGTTCCAACAGAACCATTTGGCAGGCAGTTAAGGTTACTCTGGGCCATAAAGACAGTAAGCTGACACACGTGATCATTTCAGAACAGTGGCAAGCACATATATGCTCCAATTTAGAAGGCAACATGATAAATCCAGATGTAAGATGGAGGCCGATTTGGGACCAGGTAAATATAGAGGTATGTTATGGAGAATTCTCATTTATGGCTTCCCCTACCTTCCCTTACCTAGTGCGTCCCTCAGCAGCTTTTCTGGATTTCTGGGGTTTATTTCTTTCCACCTGGTAAGAGTGTGAGCCTTTTTCCCACTCTTACCATGTATTTTTGTGTGTGTTGTACTTTGTGTGCTCATGGGCTATGGAGTGTAACCAACTCCCTAGGCATCATCTTTTTACTTGTGTGTTATACAGCACCTTTAGTGCAGTGACACAGGGATGTATTTTAGACTTCCCTTGTGAACTCCATTTCTGGGAATGACTACTGTCCCCCAGGAACATGTACAAATCCAGTACAAGCCATTTTACAATGGAGTAGTGGAGGGGAATATCTTTCCCCTGTACTTCTGTCAACTCAAGGGGCACTTTGTGTCCCCCTCCCCGACTCGACATGGCTAGTGGCAGTGGTAACTATCATTTTTACATGGATTCCTGTGTTAGTGTTCTGGCTGAGGTGACAGACGTGAACATAAAACCCGCTACCCCATACAATTTCTATCTTGGGACCTAGTGTGGTTTTTCGCCATTTCGTGTTGGAAAGGTCTTTCTTGTCGTTTGCTTTTCGCGCCAAACCAAGTTTGGTTTCCTTGTTCTCCGTCCTTTGGCGGGCTTCTGCGAAAAAGCCCTCCTTTGGCGACTGGGTGTCTAGGAGGGCTGAATGTGACGCAGGGGTTTAGTAACCCCCTGCACAGGGTCTCCTTGGAGACCCAAGTCGCAGTTTGTGTCAATTGGCTAAGGTGGTTTTCTGGGCTGGACAACCCCCCTGCTGTGTGATTGACAGCCAGGCTGTGTGAATGGGGGATTTTGGCATAAAAGGCAGGACTCTTGGGCTGGAAGTCAGAGTCGCCACTGGAACTACAAGAACCGAAGAGAAGTGCAGAAGAAGACGGCTGCTGCAACTCCTGGATCCCGGTAAAGCCCTGCTGCAGTCCTGAGCTATCTACCCTTCAACGACAGAGAAGATCCAGTCCGGAGTCTTCTTCCCTTGAGCCTGGTGGGATCAACCAGCTCACCTTCTACAGCCAGAGAATCGTCTTCTGGGTCGAAATTGCTGCACTGAGCTGTAGTGGTCTGGATAGCCATCAGAAGAGCCCTCTCCTGTTTTTAAGGAGCGCACCTTTTATTCATCATTGCTTTGCTGCTGCTGGCTTCATCCCTGGGTAGTGCAGATCGCTTCAGATGTCCTCCTTCTTGTCCCCACGACTCAAGCTTCAGGAACCGTGAGTCTGCAGGAACTACCAGGAACAACTGCCGTAGCACCAGCTTTCTTCCTACGAATAAGGTACTGTGTCCATTTGGTCGTTATCTCCGTCCGACCTTGAAGAATCGGGGTGAACCCTTTTCCTTTCCGAAAGGCTTGTCCTTTCTTCCTTCGGTCTGATAACTTTTGCTTCCCTTTGACAATATCCAGTACTCCTGGCAACGTTAATCTTGAACTGTTCTAACCGTGTGATCCTCGACAACAGAGCCTCTGCTCCATTTGACACTGGGGCAGGCCTACTGACTTTTATCTGCCTCTTCGAACACGTCCTCTGATTCTATTGCTTTGACAAAAGTATTGCCTATGATTTTTATCCACTATTCCCTTGTTTTAATTCTATGTGCTAAGTGTGTTTGACCTCGGTTACATTTCTTCCCGCGGGTATGCTTTCCTTTTGTAAGACCGAACTGTCATTACTGTCAAAAAGTGATTGCGTATTAACCCACGATAACGTCTTTGTTTCGAAACACTGGTCTGTCAAATCCAAATGTACTTACCTTGAATTGACCTGAACAAGAGGAATTTCTTTGAGTGTAGTATATTTAGAGTGTGGTTTTATTTAATAAGAAGTGAAGTGTTTTGTGAACAGATGGTTTAAAAATAAATGTACTTATATTTTTTAAACAGAAACCTTAAGTCAGTGTTTGTTTGAGTCACAGTAATTGTAGTCCTTTGTGTAATCCCTATTACTGCTCATTTGCTCTTGAGATAAGTCTGGCTGCTCAGCCATCGCTACCACTTTACTGTGTAGTACAGGCTTGTACTAAAGGTGAAATTGTACTATCACGTGTAGTCTTAATTGTATGTAGTGTTCCCTAAGGGTACTGCATATGATTCTGCCTAACACTGGTGTACAGCGGTGGGATTTTTAAGTATAGTGATTACACTTGGAGTGCTGCTATTACCTTGGGTCAAATAACCACAAGGCTAAACACCACAAAAATCTATTCACTGAAAAATCATATAAAATATGGAAAACTACAGTGAGGAGAGCCTCTTAAACTACACTTCTGAGGTTTTAAGAAGCATGGGTAGGGAACAGAGCATCTGTGGTAAAGGAAAAAAATCTGAACTATTTGCTAAGTTATTGGAAAAACAAAGTCTGGAGAGTGGGCCGGAAGGGCCTACCACTCCAGCAAATGTGGATAATGATGTTTCTGTTTCTGAGAGTGTTGGATTAGAAGAAGTAGACAAGTCTATGCCAGTAGGCCCTACAACTCCTCACCCTGCCCAGAAACCACAACCTCTGTCCACAGGGACCCCATCAGGTCCTACACTCACTCCTGAATTTATTTCACTTGAGAAAATGAGACTTAAATTGGAAGTGAAACGTCTTGAGGCACAAACTGCCATGAAACATCAAGAGTTAAGGCTTAAAGAAATGAAGATGGCTCATGCTTTAGAGATGAAGAAATTGTCTGTAGAAAATGCTTCACTCCCAGGATCTTCTAGGTCTTCCAGTCCTAAGGGACCCTGTATGCCAAAGGAAATGACTGGTATGTATGAGAGTAAACTTGATATTTTGGATTGGTTAGCAATGTTTGAGTATAACCATGGGATTCATGGTATCTTAGGGAATCAGTTGATTCCTCGGCTTTTCTCTAGGCTCCCCCCTGTTGCAAGTGATGCTGTAATGGAGTTGGGGGAGATGGATAAGCAGGATTATGAGTGTATGAAGCTAGCTTTGATAGCTAGATTTGGGAAGACCTCTTCCCAGTACCTTACGAGGTTTAGGACCCTGGGTGTGTGATTGTTTGAAAAACTTAGATGGATGGGTTAAGTGTTACAAAGTGAACACTTATGAAGGTTTGAGGAATCTTGTTATGTTGGAGTCAATTTATGATGCTTGCTCTCCTGAGCTTAGACAGCATTTGGCTGATTCAAAGGAGATAGATACTAAGGCGTTAGTTAAGGCTGCTGACCTGTGGGTTGCCAACGGGGCTACTCACAAGGATTCTGGGGCAACTCAGAAGAAGAATGAGGGAAAGCAGCCAAATAAAGATAACAAGAGAATTCTAATAACTCCAATCCAAAAGAGGGCCCCAAACATAACCAGGGTAAGCAACAAGGGAAACCAAATCAGGCTAGTGTACCATCTGGTGCTAAACCAGGTGGAGGTCAGAATAAGCCTCCATTCAATAGGACAGTTAGTAAAAGTTTTGTTTGTGAATCTGCTGACCATGTGAAAGGGGATCCCAGATGTAAGGGTAAACCTTCAGGGGTCCACACTGTCTCCTTAGCCTTCTCCCAGGTGGAAGAAGTACCTATGGCAAGTGGAAACTGTCAGTTACTGGCTGATGAGAGTCTCAGCCAGTGTTTTAGTGTCCTTGGGTCTTTGGGAACAACAGAATTTAGATGTCTATAACTCAATCCCAGATAATACTAAAGAGTATTACAAAGATAGTGTTCTTGTGAATGGCCAGGAGAACCCTGCCATCAGAGACACTGGATCCAGCATAACTGTGGTTGATGAATGTTTGTTGAAGGCAGATGATGTTGCTAAGGCACCCAAATACCTAACCAAGTTAGCTGGAGGCCCTGTGCAAATGGTTCCCCAGTTACCAGCTCTCATCCAGTGCAATGACACGACTCTCAGAATACCTGTTAGTGTGCAGAGTGAAGTACCTGGGAGAGTTCTGTTGGGTAATGACCTGAAACCTCCTGGAGTTTTGTCTAGTACCCCCAGACCTCCCAGTAAAAGGAAGCAGGAGCTCACAGGGCCAGCAAGGGAGATAACCTTGAGAGGCTCTCCTGGGGACTTGATAGAAGAAACTATCACCCCAAGCCCACAGGACCTACTGCTATTGCGAGACAAGAAGAGACAAAGGGGAAACCCAAGTCTGCCAGCAAGAAAACAGCGAGCACCGCTGTGCCCACAAGGACATCATCGAGACTGTCCAAAGTCACACCTGTGACTCCTCCACCAGCTGAGGCTGAGTGTGAGGTCCAACCCTGTGTGGTGCAACCAGATACTGAGGAATCAGATCTGGAAGAAGATCTTACTCTGGTTGGAGATCTTGACCCTGTTGAACATCCTGAGCTGCAGTCTTTACCGGCAGAAGGTGGACCCAACAGGGCAGACTTCAGCAGAGGACAAAGAGAGTGTCCTACTCTTGCAGGTCTTCGCCTAAAGGCAGCTTCTGAGCTCGATGGGAAAGAGCCTGGGAAGTATAGGTTGCACTGGGAAGATGGCCTCTTCTACAGTGAACCAACTGAGTCAACCCCTGGAGACCTCAAAAGACTTTTAGTACCTCTAGTGAACCGACTCCAGTTCCTACAGTTAGCTCACGAGATACCTTTGGCTGGTCACTTAAGTTTTAAGAAGACCAAGGAAAGGCTCTCACTTTACTTCTACTGGCCTAAAATGGGCTAGGAAGTAGACAAATTCTGTAGGAGCTGTTACACTTGCCAAACTTCTGGCAAGAGTGGATCCAAGAACGTGGCATCCTTGGTGCCTCTCCCAGTGGTGGGAGTTCCTTTTGAGAGGGTAGGGATTGACATTGTTGGTCCTCTTGATCCTCCCACATCTTCAGGTAACAGGTTTATCCTGGTGGTAGTAGACCATGCTACTAGGTATCCTGAAGCAATACATATGAGAACTGTTAGGGCTCAGGCTGTGGCTAAGGCCCTACTTGGTATTTTTACCAGAGTAGTTTTTCCTAATGAAGTGATATCTGACAGGGGATCCAATTGTATGCCCCATTACATGTAAGCCATGTGGAAAAACTGTGGAGTCACTTACAAATTCTCTACTACCTACCATCCACAAACCAATGGACTGGTGGAGAGGTTTAATAGAACTATGAAGAGCATGATAGGTGCTTTAGAAGAACCCCTTAAAAGAAAGTGGGACCTTCCTCTGCCATGTCCCCTCTTTGCATATAGAGAAGTCCCTCAGGAGGGAGTAGGTTACAGTCCCTTTGAACTTCTCTATGGCCATCCAGTCAGAGGTCCATTGGCCCTGATTAAGGAGGGGTTGGAGAGTGCTCCTTGCCCCAAGCCAGTCAGAGTGACTGAATATGTGATAAGTCTCCGGAGGAGAATGTCACACATGATGGCAGAGGCAAGTGATAACTTGAAGGCTGGTCAATCTCTGGTCCAACATTGGCATGACCAGAAGGCTAACATGGTTGAGTTTACTCAAGACCAGCTTGTTCTTGTTATGGTGCCCACAAGGCAGAGGGCCTTGCAGGACAAATGGATAGGACCCTTCAAAGTTGTGGGTAAACTTGGAGAGGTGAAGAATCTGGTGGACTTATGCAATACTAAGGAGGCTCCCAGAGTCTTTCACACCAACCGTTTTAAGGCTTATGTCTCTAGACCTGAAATAGGAGCTTTGCTTCTAGCTTCAGTTCAGGAGGAGGAGGAGAGTGAACCTCTGCCTGACCTCCTCGGAGGCTTACCTTTAGATGAGAAAGTGGAAGGAGTTAATCTCTCTTCCAGTCTAACATCTGACCAGCAGGATGAGTGCAAGTTACTGTTGAATCACTTTGCCCCCCTGTTCTAACTTTCACCAGGCTTGACCCCTTGGGGCCAGCATGATATCCTCACTGGTGACTGTTTGCCTGTGAAAAGCAGGGGGTACAGAATGTCAGACAATGTAAGAACCCATATAAGGAATGAGGTCAACAAGATGCTTGATCTCGGGGTTATAGAGCCCTCTACTAGTCCGTGGTCTAGCCCAGTTGTGCTTGTACCAAAGGCAGGATCCAAAGAGTTGAGATTCTGTGTGGACTATTGAGCTCTAAATGCAGTCACAAAGACTGATGCCCATCCTTAACCTAGGACAGATGAGTTGGTGGATAAACTTGGTGCAGCCAAGTACCTCAGCATATTTGACCTAACCTCAGGCTATCAGCAAATAGCTCTGACAGACCATGCCAAGGAGAAAACTGCATTCTCCACCCCAGCAGGCCTCTACCAGTTTAAGGTAATGCCTTTTAGACTAAAGAATGCACCTGCTACATTTCAGAGGATGGTCAATTAAGTTCTGAATGGGATGAAGGACTTCTGCATGGCATAACTGGACGACATTGCAGTTTTCAGCCCTACATGGAAAGAACATATTGATCACCTAGGGTATGTTTTACAGGCTCCTGAACAGGCCCATCTGACCATAAAGGCAAGTAAATGTCAAATTGGTTACAGTCAAGTGGTCTACCTTGGACATGAGATAGGAGGAGGTGAAATAAGGCCATTGCCTAGAAAAGTACAGGCTGTACAAGACTGGGCCACCCCTACTACTCAAACCCAAATGAGAGCCTTCTTAGGTCTCACTGGGTACTAGAGGAACTTCATAGAGAACTATGGGACCATAGCTTCTCCCCTGAATGTTATCTCTTCTCCCAAAACTCCTAAGAAGGTCAGATGGAATGAGGAGTGCACTCAAGCCGTTGAAGGCCTGAAGAAAGCCCTTTGTCAAGCTCCAGTCCTAAGAGCTCCTTCCTACCACCAACCCTTAATTGTGCAAACTGATGCTTCAAATACAGGTATAGGTGCAGTCCTTAGTCAACTGGATGAGAAAGGTAGGGAACATCCCATTGCTTTCATCAGCAGGAATTTAAAGGATCCTGAGAAAGGTGGGCAACAATAGAACATGAATGTTTTGCTATTGTGTGGTCACTGAAGAAGTTTAGACCATACTTGTATGGATCTACTTTCATTATTTAGACTGACCACCAACCCTTGAGATGGATGATGCAAATGAAAGGGGAAAACCCTAAACTACTAAGATGGTCAATCTGCCTGCAAGGGTTTGATTTTACCATTGAACACAGAGCAGGAAGTCACCACCAAAATGCTGATGGTCTCTCTAGGATGTTTTAACCGACTAGAGGTAAGAGATCCATCCAGGAGTGGATTAAATCCTCCTGTCCCTTAGTCTGGGGGGGGGGGGGCAAGTGTTAGGGAGAATTCTCATTTATGGCTAATTTCCCTTACCTAGTGATTCCCTCAGCAGCTTTGCTGGATTTATGGGGTTTATTTATTTCCACCTGGTAAGAGTGTGAGCCTTTTTCCCACTCTTACCGTGTATTTTTGTATGTGTTGTACTTTTTGTGCTCATGGGCTATGGAGTGTCACCAACTCCCTAGACATCATCTTTTTACTTGTGTGTCACACAGCACCTTTAGTGCAGTGACACAGGGATGTCTTATAGACTTCCCTTGTGAACTCCATTTCTGGGATGACTACTGTCCCCCAGAAACATGTAAAGTCACCATTGGCTTTACTAGTCCTTTTAAAATACAGATCCAGTGCAAGCCATCTTACAATGGAGTACTGGAGGGGTATATCTTTCCCCTGTCCTTCTGTAAACTCAAGGGGCGCTTTGTGTCCCCCTTCCTGACTCGACGTGGCTGGTGGCAGTGGTAACTATCATTTTTACATGGATTCCCATGTTAGTGATCTGGCTGTGGTGATAGACGTGAACATAAAACCCGCTACCCCATATAATTTTTATCTTCGGTGCTAGTGTGGTTTTTTCGCCATTTCTTGTTGGAAAGGTCTTTCTTGTTGTTTGCTTTTTGCGCCAAACCAGGTTTGGTTTCCTTGTTCTCTGTCCTTTGGCGGGCTTCTGCAAAGAAGCCCTCCTTTAGCATCCTTTGGCGTCTGGGTGTCTAGGTGGGCTGAATGTGAGAGAGGGGTTTAGTGGGGACCCAAGTCGCACTTTGCGTCGATTGGCTAAGGTGGTGTCCGGGCTGGACAACCCCCCTGCTGTGTGATTGATAGCTAGGCTGAGTGAATGGGGGATTTTGGCATAAAAGGCAGGACTCTTGGGCTGGAAGTCAGAGTCACCACTGGAACTACAAGAACCAAAGAGAAGTGGAGTAGAAGACAGCTGCTGCAACTCCTGGATCCGGGTGAAGCACTGCTGCAGTCCTGAGCTATCTACCCTTCAACGACAGAGAAGATCCAGTCCGGAGTCTTCTTCCCTTGAGCCTAGTGGGATCAACCAGCTCACCTTCTACAGTCAGAGAATCCTCTTCTGGGTCGAAATTGCTGCACTGAGCTGTAGTGGTCCGGATAGCCATCAGAAGAGCCTTCTCCTGTTTTTAAGGAGTGCACCTTTTATTCATCATTGCTTTGCTGCTGCCTGCTTCATCCCTGCGTAGTGCAGATCGCTCCAGACGTCCTCCTTCTTCTCCCCACAACTCAAGCTTCAGGAACCGTGAGTCTGCAGGAACTACTAGGAACAACTGCCGTAGCACCAGCTTTCTTCATATGAATAAGGTACTGTGTCCATTTGGTCGTTCTCTCCATCCGACCTTGAAGAATCGGGGTGAACCCTTTTCCTTTCTGAAGGCTTGTCCTTTCTTCCTTCCATCTTGTAACTTTTGCTTCTCTTTGACAATATCCAGTACTCCTGGCAACGTCAATCTTGAACTGTTCTAACCGCGCGATCGTCGACAACAGAGCCTCTGTTCCATTTGACACTGGCGCAGGCCTATTGACTTTTATCTGCCTCTTCGAACACGTCCTCTGATTCTATTGCCTTGACAAAAGTATTGCCTATGATTTTTATCCACTATTCCCTTGTTTTAATTCTATGTGCTAAGTGTGTTTGACCTCGGTTACATTTATTCCCGCGGGTACGCTTTTCTTTCGTAAGACCGAACTGTCATTACTGTCAAAAAGTGATCGCGTATTAACCCACGGTAACGTCTTTGTTTCGAAACATCGGTCTGTGAAATCCAAATGTACTTACCTTGAATTGACCTGAACAAGAGGAATTGGTTGTGTGTAGTATATTTAGAGTGTGGTTTTATTTAATAAGAAGTGAAGTGTTATGTGAACAGATGGTTTAAAAATAAATGTACTTATACTTTTTAACCAGAAACCTTGAGTCAGTGTTTGTTTGAGTCACAGTAATTGCAGTCCTTTGTGTAATCCCTATTACTGCTCAAGTCTGGCTGCTCAGCCATTGCTACCACTTTACTCTGTAGTACAGGCTTGTACCAAAGGTGAAATTGTACTATCACTTGCAGTCTTAATTGTATGTAGTGTTCCCTCAGGATACTGCATATGATTCTTCCTAACAAGGTAGCTATTGGAACTATTAAAGGTCCTAGACCAGCGGTTCTCAATGGGCTAGCCACCGTGGTACTGAAACAAGACCCAGAAAAGTGTGTGGCCGCATTGGAGATTCTCTTCCACACGAACAAACAGTCCTGCCAGATACTGAAATCCTGGTTTAGGGCAATTCTGATTCCAGTTGGATGTATCTGCCAAAATATTAGCATCCATTTTGCTTCTAGACCTATAGAAGTGGGTTGAGACCCGTTCAATCTTAAATGATATTCAAACCAGCTTTTGCTCTGGAAAATCTCCTCTATACAATCTACGATTAGTCAACTATTTAACTATTTAACAACTAGAGCAAAGACTGGTGGGGGTGCAGGTCTTTATGCTACATTTATAGATTTGTGTGCAGCTTTTGACAAAGTCCACCGTATTCGTCTTTGGCAAAAAGTGGCAAGGATGGGTTGCTCTGATAATCTACTCCAGATTGTTATACTGCTTTATACCAATACAGGTACATATTAAGCTAGGTGGAATAGGTCATGTCACTTCTTGGGTAACCACAACACGAGGGGTTAGGTATGGATGTATCCTAGCTCCTCTATTGTTTAATTTATATATGGCTAATCGTCCTCTAGTATTAGGAACAGCTGCCCATTGTCTTCCAGCAGTAAACAGTGCCTCAATTCCTTTGATGACATATGCTGATAATGTGGTTATTTTTGAGCACACACATTCTGTTATGAATAAAGAACTGGGCAAGTATGCTCGTGAAAACCATTTAGAGATAAATCATATGAAAACTAAAGCTATGCTATTTTCACATCACTAGATACAAAATGCTATAGCTGATACTAGATAATCAGGCTTTAGAATAAGTGACCAGTTATACTTATCTGGGTATAAAATTGAGTGCATTAAATAATTATCAAGAAATACTCGCTAGTAAGAGTGCAATGGCAGGGCAATTGACTTCCTTGTTTTCTAATTTTGCTTGCAAGACAGCAGGTTACAGTTTAACTGGTATAAGGAAACTTTATATTTATTTGCCCAGCTATTTTCTATGGACTAGACACTCTATTACCCAGTTATGATTGGCTAGATGTACTAGAAGGTGTTTTCTGGAAATGTATATTCAAACTGCCACATACAGTTCCTATGGCTACGTTAGGGCTGGAATTAGGCCCAACGTTGTTGAAAACAATGGCTCTGTTACGGTGAAGTGAGTTGTATTGGAAGTAAGCTTATTTTCCCAACTCACCTGTACTGAGGATTTTACATGGGTGATGTGATGAAGAATCAAAAACTAAGGGACCGAGTTTTATGTCAGAAAATGAGAAGTGTTTTGATTTAATTGATTGGTTCTCCAGTCATTGCAAGAGCCCTACTGAGGAAGGATATTATGGAACCAAATAGACCCTCAATAGGAAAAACAAGATCTGGGACTGGACTTTGAATTTCTCACATCTTGGAAGATTGTCCTCCTATTATAGGGTCAGCAAAATGGCATATATAAAGTGTTAAAACCGCATAAATATCAGCTAGAATGTCCTGACCTAAGGTTTTGTGAATTAATATTAAGATTGCAGACTAATCAACTACCGGTCCTTTCATTCAGAGGCCCTAGGTATACCAGTGCAGAATCATTATTGCAGAATTTGAAGATACTTCACCTTTTAGAAACTCTGAGGCATGTGTTAACCAGATGTATATCTTTGCAAAATATTTGCATGTGCATCCTTGGAGAGTTTGTGATAGACCCTAATGATATTAAGAACGAGAGAGTTTGGTTTTATTATCTTAATTCTGCTTTAAATCATTTACATATTGCTTTATTATGTGCTTCGCGTATTGTTGAGAAACTTCTGATTTTTATGAGTTGAATATTTATTTTCTTTCTTTTCTTTTTCTCTGAATATCTGTACTATTTGTAAATTCTTAAATCTTAAATGTAATGTATTTTGTTTTAAATTATATATGTGAAAAGTTCCTAGTGAGCTAGGCACATTAAATAAAAATTTAAAAAACAATGGGCCTCATTACATTCTTTCCGGTCCGGAAACAAGGGTGCCGGTAAGCTGACTGGCACCCTTGGTTCTAGACCTGCAAACTAAGAGTCTGCCTGCCGGAGCTGCTGTGTCCAAGAGGTCTGACCCTGCCGGGCGCAGCGGCCACGGTAGGCAGAGCGTCACGGAAGAACTGGCACCATTAGCAACGGTCCCAGCGCTTCTGTGTCCTATGGGACTCTATGGGAATGGGGACTAACATTTTACCGGCACCTGACTTCTCGGGCCGCCGGACTTGAAATCTCCCGGTGGCACTGGGAAGTCAGGCACTGGTAAAATTTTACGAGCCTGGTGGCAGCCCGCTGGTAGCACTGGCAGGGTTACCGCCAGACGCGTAATGAGGCCCAATGTGTTTGTTTGGCTATCTTTTTCTCTTATAGCAGTAGAATGCATTTCTTTTTCTCAATTCAAAGCTTTTATTCAGTGTACACCATTAAGGACAATTTTTACTTTCAATACAAAAAAACAGATTTAATACATTTCATAAAAGTATAAAAAATGAATTTCCTTAATAATCATCACAGGATAAAATGGGTAAAAATAGAAAAGTGGCAATACATGATCCAGAAAAAACAACAAAAATAATCCCATAGAGGAAAACAAGCTCGCAGCCTCTAAAATGACCATCTGTCTGCTCAGTCAACAGCCAAATGTTGCTCGCCAATCAACTACTTATACCAGAGGAGATCAAGGCACTTATTTACCAGGGTCAATCTAGGATCTTAGGTTAGGAACCCCATTGGTCCCATTTTCCAAGGCCTTCTTTCTTTGCAGCCATGCTCTGTGAGTGTATCTCGCGACGGCAAAGACAACCTTTCTTTCAATATTTTGTATAAAAAACAGCAGTAAAATGCAACTATGTCCTTTGGAGCTCATGCAGAAATTGAGCTTTTTGACCGAAAGAAAAAAAGAGATTTAATCACAAATGATCGTTTGATAGTTTTAGCTGCCAGGTATGCATGTGTTTTATGGAACACAAACCTAGACGAAGAGAAATTAAATATTGTGCAGCAGGGGCATACAATAGAAGGACACCATAATATGAGTACAATTAGACGGATAGAATATTAAGAACACAGTTATTTATGAAGAGAGATGACTCATGCAGTGACAAAGCTGTACAAGTTAGTGACGGCCTCTGTCGGGGTCAGGTGGTTCAGCAAATTATTGGTCTGTGGGGCCTTCATCCTTTTTCTAAATTTCAAGGTAAGCAGTAGCAAGTCGGATGTCAGGCAGAATATTGTTCCATATTGTCAGTGCATAGTTGGAGAAGGCTTGCTTGCTGGTTCCTAACATGCTGGGTTTCAATAAAGAATGTTTATAAAGCATTCAACTGACCATCATTGGAAATAAAGAGCCTATGATGCCACTTCCTGGAATATCATGAAAGCAGTTCAATGATAGTGTGATTTTAGTTGCACTACTCCTTTGATTTGAATGAAACAACGGCATTGATCCCTGCCCAATGGACATTCCCAAATATGGTACTGAGGCCTTGACACATCTGCATTAGAGAGAGGCGTGCTAGCCTTGTGAGTGGTAGCGTTACTAGTGACATCATAATAATTTTAATACTTTCAAAATATCCTCTCAATGATAAAGAGGCCAATCCCTCCAAGTGATGTTAATTATTCTTCACAATGTATTGTTTAAAGTTTAAGTCATTGTAAAATACCACCCAAATAAAAAATGGTTAGTTTAAATATACACCCCTGGCCTTTAAATATTGTTTATTTACGCCATTCATGATACAAAAATACCTGGAACTTGAAGGCAGTTGAGAATAAGCTGGGAATTCTATTCGGGCATGGTCTGTTCCCAGTGAAACTCTTGAGACTCATGTAGTGTCATCAGATTTACATCTGCCCCTAGACACCCATGCCAGCAAGTTGGATTGGGACCTAAATGAAGAACTCATACAAAGCACTGCAGAACTTGCGTAAACAGTCTTAACCCCTATGCAAACAGATTTTGGAGTGGAGAAACAGGTAAATGACATGGAAAACACTTACTGCGAGCAGAACTTTGAACTCTCTGAATTGACAGCTAAAGCTGAAACACTTGGTTCATTAGGCAAATCCCTCCAAGCCAAACAAGAAGATGTGGAAAACTGATGAAGGTGGAACAATATTCATATTAAGGGGATCCCTGGCAGAGTCCAAGAACCGACCTGGAAGGATTTTTCAGGGACTTTTATTTTTTTGAAACTCTTTTTATTGGTGGTCACAAAAGATACAAAGCACTTACCACATCAAACCTCAAATAGTCCAAAATAGGATGTTACATCATTAAGACATTAAAGATCACACAGACTCGTCATCATCAGAAACCATATCACATAAATGCATTCTGAAGGGGCCCCACATATTTTTGGGCCTGCTCGCAGCAGGCTGGGTCAGGACAAATTGTTCTTCAGATTCATTAACGTATGTCAATTCCCAGATGAAGTTATTCATGCTAGGCGGGCCAGCGCTTTTCCAAGTCTTTAAAATGCATTTCTTGGCCACCGCGCATGAGATGTTAAACAATCTTCTGATTTTTTCAGAGCATTTACCAATGTCCCCAAATAGGTATTTTTGAGGGGTCAAGTCAGGAGGAATCTGCGTAATCTCCTCCAGCATCTCCGCAACATCCCTCCAGAATCCCACCACCACTGGACAATCCCAGTACATATGTAATGCTCCGGCCTTGGGAGCCCTGCATTTGGGGCATTCGTCCGAGCTGCTCGCTGTAAATTTAGCTATTTTAGCAGGTGTATAATGTAGTCTGTTTAGAATCTTAAATTGAATTAGGCGCAGGCCAGCATTCATCGATACATTTTTAGTAAGCAAGCAATATCTATCCCATATTCTGCCCTCAATGGGGGTTTGTAGATCTCTTTCCCACTTTTCTTTCACCTGGTTTACTGTGGGGGCATGGGCCTGCACTGCAGCATATAGTTTAGAGATCCCCAGGCCATCTTTAGCCATAATCAGCTGGATGCATGGGTGTATAGGGGGTTCATCAGGGAAGAGTGGCCATCGTTTTGCAAAAGCTGATCTCATACGATAGTATTGGAGTGTCCTTAATGGTCTAGGGCTCTCACCAGGTCATTTAGGGTCGCGAATTTCCCGTTAATAAACATGTCTCCCAGTTTCATTTCGCTATTTGGGTCCCAGGATTCCTGCAAGCTACTATCATGTGTCGAGGGTTTACCCGGGAAATTCCATTTCGACACTTCTGGGTTAAAGGGAGTTTCCAATCCCAGTCTTTTATGTATTGCTTCCCATGCCCTTACCGTGCAGCGTACCGGGTTATACTCGCATGAATCTTTGTACTGTGTGTCGAAAATCCCAGACTGTATGTTTGTGGGGTGCGTTGTGTATTTTTCTATCCATGCGTGGGGTGGGCCATCGGAGTCCCCATACCAATATTTCGGAAATTGTGCTTGGGCAACTTAGTAATAGAGTTCAAAGTCGGATGCCGCCAAGCCACCTGAGGAGTATGGCTCAGTCATTTTTTCCCACCCTATCCTTGCTGTTTTCCCATTCCACAAGAAGGTCACCACCATGGATCGGAGCCTGGCAAAGAAGGGCCGTCCCGCCCATATTGGGATATTCAGAAAAAAGTACAATAACTTGGGCAAGATTATCATTTTAAGTACTGCAACTCTGCCATATAGCAAGATTGGAAGTTGTCCCCACAACTGTAGTTTAGTATTTAGTGATTGCAGTGCGCTTTCATGATTATCTGTATACAGTGCAAGCCTATCTCTGGAAACAAGTATCCCCAAATATCTAATATTTTAATTCCGTATATCATGTCTGGGCACTTGGTTGTTGGTGTAAGTGGGAATATTTCGGATTTGGCATTGTTGACCCTATACCCAGAGTACACTGCAAATTCTTGTATCTCTGCCATGATGGGTGCAATGTTCTTATCTGGTTCCTGGATATATAGCAGGGTATCATCCGCATACAGGGAGATCAATTGGGTGGAACCTTTCATATTTATTCCCCTGTCTGCGTGCCTTAGTCTAACCACGATTGCCATTGGCTCTATGGTAAGTGCAAATAATATAGGCGAGAATGGGCATCCCTGCCTGGTGCCTCTTCTGAGTGGGAACAATTCGGAGATGGTACGATTAGTCAGCACTCTAGCCCTGGGTTCAGTGTATAGCAGTTTCCTGTATCTGATAAAATTGGGGCCCATCCCGAACGCCTCCAGAACCGCTAGCAGATAAGCCCATGATACTGAATCAAAGGCTTTTTCGGTGTCGAGAGATATAGCTGCTGCGCTTCTTCCCGGGTCAATCTGCGCCATTATACTGAAAAGCCTACAGAGGTTTAGGGCTGTAGATCTCGTTGGAATAAACCCGTTTTGGTCTGGATAGATCAGAGGACTGCTGGTAGAATTCGATTGGCCAGGACTTTTGCAAATATCTTGGCCACTGTGTTTATGAGTGCAAGGGGTCTGTAAGATGATACTTCTTGTGGTGGTCTATGAGGTTTAGGGAGTACGGTTATCACTGGCTCCCTCATCGACGGGGGCAGTATATTGGTCTCAAGAGCTTCCTCCCACACCTGCATTAATATTGGTGCCAATTCTTCGCAGAACTCCTTATAGAATTCGGCGCCTATCCCGTCTGACCCTGGAGCTTTGCCCGACGACAGCATTTTAATTGCTTCTGTGATTTCCTCGATAGTTACGGGTTGCTCCATTGCCAGTCGGTCTTCCTCTGAAAGCTTCGGCAGGGATAGTGCCATAAGATATGATTTTATTTAACTATCTGTTTTAGTGTCTTTATTCGTATGTAGTTCTTTATAGAATTTAGAAAATACCCCACTAATCCCCTCTTCATCCAGGAGAACATCCCCTTGTGACATTTGTATACTGGTAATCTGATTGGTTTGTCTATCTTGTTTAAACAGGTTAGACAGTGTTTTCCCCGTTTTATTACCATCTCCATACATACGAGCTCGCTCAGGCATAGCCGTGTATCGAATTTCTCTGGCGGCCAATTTACCAAACTCTTGCAAGTGTGTATGTATTTCTACCAATATTGCTTTGTCTTGTGTGCGGGTATAAGTCTCCTCTAGTTTTCCCAGCTTACGTTCAGTTTCAGTTAGCTCAGTTCGCACTCCTTTAAGGAGACCTGCAGACTTAAATATAAAGGCTCCCCTCATCTAGACCTTGAAGGACTCCCAGACTGTGGAATATCTATCTACTGTCCCAATGTTATTAGTAAAAAAATTCTGTTACTTCAACATATAGTGCCTCCACCACCCCAGGATCACCCAGTTTTCCTTTTGGCATCCTCCTTGTCTGTGCGGGCCTGGGGGCATCGGGAAGTGCTAGCTCCAGCAACATTGGGGAATGGTCGGATAGCGTACGGTTAATATCTTACAGGTTTTCAGTGCAGCCGTTACATAAGGGGAAACAAACCAATAGTCGATTCTAGACTCCGAGTCGTGGACCGAGGAATAATACGTATACTTTCTGCCATCAGGATGTAATTCCCGCCAGGCATCTACAAGTGATAGCTGTGGTAGAATATGGGCCCGGGTTTGGACTGTTTTATTTGGCGCTCTGATAATAGTTTTAGATCTAGGTCCAGGGCAACATTAAAATCTCCTCCCCATATTATAGTGGCCACACTGATTGCAGAAATCAACTGATACATGTCTGTATAGAAGGCTGGGTCATCAACATTAGGCCTGTACGTGTTAACCAGTAGTAGTTTTTTGCAAGCAAACTCACCCCATACCATGACAAATCTGCCAAGTTGATCAACCTTTTGGCCCTCCTATCTGAACCCGAGGCTTGGGTGAATAAGGGTAATGACACCTCTGGACTGGGACGAATAATTAGTATGGAACCTAAGTTTTCCCCATTTGGGCAGTATTTGCAAGTTGCTAATCCCCATAGTATGTGTTTCTTGCAACATCAGGATTTGAGGGCCATGTCTGGCAATGTAATTGTAAACTTTCTTAGCTTTTACCTGGTTGTTTAGTCCCTGACATTCCAGGACAGCAACCTCACCCTGAACCCGTCACCAAGTTTCCATAGGGAAATGTTACGACGCTGTCACGTCTCATGGGATTATGAAGTTTGTATATCTTGGGCAGCGCCAGTATCTCCGAGACCACAATTTTACACATGAACAAACATTCTGCCCCTTTTACTCTCCCACCGGGGCTGTGCGACTTCCAATGGGGAACCGTCGCCATTTTACATTCTGTAAAGCCTGTATTGAAATAACAACAAACTCCATGCCCCCTTCATCATCACCCCCAACTAGATGATGTTCCAACATAAACTTGTGGAATATTCCAGGGGTAGCCATGTTGCTTCACATGGCCGCCAACTTCGGTACCCCAGCCCCACTTAACCATAAGTCATGGGGCCGCCTTAGTCGCTAGTTCAGCGTTGTTTAAAACATAAGGGATACGATAGCCCAGACATATATTCCTCCGGCACATGTTTTTAATCTGCTGGATGGGGTCTGTTGTTATGCGCCAGTCAGTCCCCTCTGGGAGGGAAGGGTATGGAAGTTTCTATGTAAGACATTGCTTCAGATGGAGATTCAAAAAAGTGCGCCCTGCCAGCGTGTTGTATTCTCATCTTGGCCGAGAACATCAATGCATATGAGACTTGGCGCGCTTTCAGCAGTTTTTTGACTGGTTCATAGGATCTTCTGTTTGCCTGGGACCCCAGCAGAGAAGTCTGGATATATGTGTATCCGGTTTTCCTCATACTGCAGCGTCCCAGCCTCTCTCGCCAACCGCAGGATTGTGTCTCTGTCCCTGTAGTTGAGGAGCCGGGCAATTATCAAGCGTGGTGGTGAACCAGGCTTGGGTATTGGAGCCAGTGTGCAGTGTGCTCTTTCGACCAGGAATTGCTCAGAGAATGCATCCGGCCCAAACAAGGACTTGAGCAGTATTTCAAGTTGCTTTTCCATTTGCCCTTTCCCAAAGGATTCTGCTATGCCCACCACTCGAATATTGTTCCTTCTTGATCTCGATTCGAGATCTTCGCATTTATTTTGCAATTTGGTCATTGTTTCTTTGATCAGGGTGATGTCCCGGCTGTGATGCGCAATAGTATCTTCATTTGTACTTATTCTATTTTCAGCTTCAGTGACTCGTGTGCTTTCTTTGTCTATTCTGGCCCTCAGGGAGCCTATTGTGGCCACTATATCATCCAGTTTTACATTGACTGCGACGAAAACCATTTTGTACCAATGTTGTTAGCCTGTCTACTGGACCCCCTGCTTCAGTTTCTCCAGTCTCGATGGATTCTGTGTGTATTTCCGCTGTGGTCGTTTGGTTCTGGCTGTTAGTGTAGGTGTCCATTGGGCCTTTCTTTTCGTTGCCGGGGGTTTTTGCTGCCTTGCCTGTTTTGTGTGGTTCCCCCATAGTGCCCCAGCGCCGTTCAATGTTATTGGTTTCAGTGCTGTATTGATTTAGCCGGGCAACTGCAGCACACCACAACTCAGTAGCTCTATGCAATCTCTGCGCAGGTATAGAAGGGGTTCTAAGGTTGAGATCTTATGTTCATATACCCTCGTGTTTATATGCTGTTGGACCATCATCACCACAAATGGACTGTGCCCGTCCAGGTAAGTTGATATAACAATGACCAGTTAGTGTTACCTTGTTTCCTAGTTTCAGCTCAGCAACCGTATGCATCTGCCACTAGTCTGCTGGTTGTCACACGTGGCGGCAGCCGGATACGGCACCCGCGCCGTGCAGGCACCCAGGGGGGCGGTTTATATTTTCGGAGTCGAGCAGCAGCAGAGCGTCTCCCTGGATTGTCCTCCAAGGCTCCAGCGCACGCCCAGCAGTGAGGATGCCAAAACCGCACTCCCCCTCCCCGAGCAGTCCAACAAGGCCAGCCACCCAGGCGTGCCCTCCACAAGAGGACCGCGTCCCAAAAGCGGAGCGCAACCTGGCCAGATGATTAGAATTAGGTTGGGTTTTAATGTTCTGAACAGCGCCCCCGAGCCCTGCAGTCCTGCAGCCAATGGCGGATCAGCACCAGAGATATATTAGTACTCAGCGTTCCCAAGTTTATCGCGGTGTGTGTCCCGCGGCCCGTTAGGCTGTGCCTTTCTCAGCCCTTGTCAACAAGTTAGGGCCACCTTAATCCGGGATTCCACATGTGCGGTCCGCGTCTGCCACGGGACCCCTTCAATTGTGCCAGCTGTAGCAGCCCAGGCACCGCGCGATCGCCCCTGCGACGGCCGCGCTGGGCCGCCGGCTCTCCGCCCAGCGAGGCCGCACTATGCCAGGCACAGCCCCGTCTAAGTCACACAGCCCGCAGGCACCCTGCTGGCAACTTCGGGGGCCACGTACCGTTCCCGGCCCGTTCACGACCTGGGCCGACACGCACCCGGTGTTGCGCAGCACAGCTGCCGGGGGGGTCCCGTGCGGGTGGGGTCCTCGGGGGGGCCGCACGCACCGTCTACCTCCCAAAAGCTGGGACCGTGTCTCCAACAGGGTTCACCGGTCACCACTGCATTCGTCACCCTTCACAGTTCAGTGCTGCCACGAGCGAGTATGTTGCTGGCCGAGGTGCAAGTCATGGTAATAGGCTCTCCCCATCCGCGGACCTTCGTCGTTTTTGCGTCCCTGGCCACTGGGTGGTTTCTCGTGGTCCCGTCCTCCGGATCGCTCCTGACCCGCACCTCGGCTGATCTTGTCTCGGCTGTATCTCTGTCGCCACAGGTCCCAGCTCAACAGAATTTTCACAATATGAACATACGCGCCTGCACTATCAGACAAATCGCTTTTCAGCTTTGCGGCGGCCCTTTAAAGGATGTATTAGCGCAGGATGTTCATGTGGAGCAGGAACTCCCGAATCTGGCAGCCATTCCTCACTGAGAGCAACAGCGCCCCCCCTTGTCAGGGACTTTTTAAGGATGATTCTTTCACTCCCAGATGTAGAAGATGTCATCTTAGTTTCACACATCGAATATATTGTTCTGTTTAGCAAAACAAAAGTTGGACCCCTGATGTGCTCACAAAGATCCACCATTATCATAACAAAGAATCTTGACAGCCTCCAGATTTGCAGGCAACCGCTGATTTAGAGACACCAACATAAAGCTATTTCGGAACCTCTTCCCCACAACTATCATTAATGAACCCGCAACGCCAGTAAATGAGAGAGGAGCCGCACACCAGAGAACCTCACCTGAGTAGACCTCATGGAGGCTGATGGAATGGTCCTGGGCTGTGAAGACCAGGGAGGGGAGATTTCCCCACACAGAAGCTAAATACCCTGATAATACAGAAACTGTGAATGCATGACTCCATCGCTTTCAGCCTTACTCCTCTATCTCAATGGATATGGGGGACACTGTTCTTGCCATTTCAGTAGTTGCCATCTTTTACATCCTATTAAAAGGGGTTCTAACTAGTCCTCCTAGAGGGGGTTGGGCCCGGTAGAACTGCCCCCTCAGGCCAATGTTTCGGTACAAGCGCAATGCGCTTTTATTATTGATGGGAGTTTGGGACTGTTTACGGAAAAATAAGTTGGAATTGTATGTTCTTATTATATATTTCTTGTTTGGTACATATGATACATATGATCACGCTTCTGATGAAATGTTCATGACACTGCTTGGGAATTAAGCCATATAGCTACTTAGAGCATTTAAATTCATCATAGACATCCCCAATATTACACTTAATATTTAGTGGTTGAATTCCCCATGAAGCACAGGGGCATCATCATCAGTTTGCAGAGCTTGTCTGCTGGTATAATAATGCTTCACGGCACCCATATGATCCCTCATGGCAATTCCGGCTATGCAGAATACAGGTTTCCCTCACAATTTTTCGCTTCAGCAGGTGAAAAGTAAATCGCTACATATGCCACATTTATGAAGCAGATGCCTCTGAAAGATCCAAAACACAACTTCCTTTTGGTTAAGGGCCTATTATTTGAACGTCAGTTAGCAATTATAGTAATAAACATTCCAAGCAAAGGGCATGATGTCTTTTTTGTAGAATTGATTCCTAAAAATTATTTCATTCACTGCTGATTCCACCTTTACGGGAGGAGACTTAAACACACTTCTGGACCCCACTAAAGATGCATCTTTATCTCACTTCCCAATTGGAATTTGGCAAAACTCATGAGGCGGCTAAATCTTGTGGCTATTTGGAGGGTGCTCCACATGCAGGGGAGGGACTTTACTTTCTTCTCATGTGTCAATAGGGGACTTTCAAATCGGCATGCTACTCTTTTCCCCCATTTCCCCAGTAATTACTACCTTTCAAGTGAACCGCCTAGCTGATTCCCCCAAACTCCCTGTTTCAGTTGAAGGACGCACTGCTTAAAGGCCTCTTCAATCAACATGAAATATCTTTAATTATTGAAAATTACTTTGCCACAAATGTGACCACGGGTGTGAACTTGAATGCAGTGTGGGAAGCATTTAAAGCAGCAGTTTTGGGAGAACTTGTTTTGTGGAACACAAAACTGAGAAAACAACTCAAAGACAAAGTCTATAAGTATGAGCTGGTCCATAATCAAAGGGAATCACTGTAAAGCGCCAGAGTAAAGTTAGAAGCTCATTTAGCAGAATGCGCAGCCCGCTCCCAGATTCAAACTAAGCAATCCTATTATATTAGGGTCAATAAGGCAAATAGATTCCCAGCATATAAACTCATGAGATCCAGTACCAGTAACTGTATACTTAATCTGAAAAAGGAGGATGACCTCACACAATTTAGTGAAGAAGAAAAGAGAGATCTAGTTTTCATATTTTGTACCTACCTCATGTCAGGACATCCAATAGCAAAGTAGCTCAAGTAGATGATATGAAGCAGGCCAAACTACCGTGACTGTCATAGAGCAGCATAATTCTTTAGAAGACACAATTTTAAAAGAGGAAGTTGAAGCAGTCCTTAAGGACCTTCCTCCAATAAAATCTGTTTCCCAGGTGGTTCAATAGCCCTTTTTAAAGGAATGTTTAAAAACAAACTATTAACCCCTCTTAACCATTTATTCAATTCCTTCCAAGAATTTTAAATCCTCACTGATATGATGTAGAGTCCTTTACCACTCCAATACACAAGCCATGGGCAGAGGACACACACCTTAGTGCCCAATAACGCTCCTGAACGTGAAAGCAACATTTTCCCTAAAATGTTGATCATGAAACTGTTGAAAGCTCTCCCCTTACTGATAAATTTAGATCCAAAAGGCTTGGTATCATATTGGCAGGAGCTCAAGCTACAACATACACCAGGCAATAGGCTTAATAGATATAGGGGCCCGAAACAAAGAAGTCTTTCCAGTCCTTGCACTGAACACTAATAAAGCATATAGATGGCAGTTCATCAAAAAACGATGAAGGCCTTTGGTCTTGATCCTCGGTTTTAATCGTGGATTATTGTGAAGCTTGCAGACCAATATTCCAGAATTTTGACTAACGGTAACTTCATTAATCCCATAATATTTACTAGAGGAACACGCCAGGATATCCTCTATCACCACTAACCTTTACTCTTTCAGTGGAACCTTTGAACAAAATAATCAGATTAAATGGAATCATTAAGGGTCTTTCTGTTGATAAATCCACACAGAAAAGGACTTAAATGGATTTCCAGTGACATTTTGTGGCTGGGTAATTGTAATGGATTATTTATAACGCCTTTAATACCCAGAGGTTTCTAAGTGCGGACCTGGGGATCGAACCTGTGTTTCTCCATGTCGTCTTGCTTCCAAGGTGACCATGTTGCTCCTGAGCTATCCTCCCGAGAGAGTAATATTCAAGCTTTAAAAATTAACATAGTATGTCAGATCTTTTTATGCTTTTGGCCGTTTGCCAGCCAAAATAGAGTATTTCTCCTCCATAAATTACAGCAAACAAAATTCAGCTAAATGTTGCAGGGAAAACCCCCAAAATGTCAAAATTCCTTTCTCCCTTGCTCCACCACACTGGTAGGTCTGGCAGGCCCATGCAATAAGCGGTGCCTTTTGACCAGCCAGGTATCCCACATTTCTGAGCGGCTACATCCCAAGCTACATGTCAGCTGGCCTAAAGTAGAACAAACAGCATCCTCTATACAGCTAGACAATGTTCCCTTTTTTGGGCACACCCATACACTTGGCAGCAGGGAACCTGCTATCATCAACTCAATGCTACTTTTCCTACTAGGAAAGGGCACAAAGGATTTGGGGATTACAGGCAGGGTTGTGTCCTCCGTACCCTGTCCTGAACAAACCTAACTTTACACCTAGGATGAATTTCAGAGTGTTTCCTTATGGAGGGCTGGTGCGATGTGTAGATTGCTGCAGGTCTGAAGTGCCTCTCTTTGGTGATGCTCAATATAAATTGAAACTAACTCAAGAAGAACATCTCAGATATGTTCATTTCTGCCATGGGATGTCTGATCTCCAAGTTTGCCTAGTGGGTACACAACAAGCATCTCCCCTCAAGCTAAATCCAGATGAAATTATAGACTGAGGAAACATTTCAAAATTATACCCACTGACAGGGTAAATCCAGATGGGAAACTGCAATTCATGACTAATTGGGAAGTGCATGTGATCCAGGGCACAAAAGAGCTATAAATGGACAACGCCAGAAAATGTTGATATAAGATATACCTAAAATGGTATTACAACCCTAAGTGAATCAATCGCTTTTTCCCCAACTTTGCTGGAGGGGATATAGTGAAATAGGCATGTTAGAACACATGTGGTGAACCTGTCCCTGATCACAATACTTTTGGAAAGAGATCCTTTCCAAAATCAAAGAGATAACTGGGATATACCTTCCATTGCACCCCCACCCAACCTTGACTTTGGAGACACTGATATGATATGATATTTTATTTATATCATGCTCCTACACAAGTGTTTCAGAGGGAGACCAGGCAAAAAGGGAGGGGAACAAGGGAGAACAAAAAAGAAAAACAGCAATCTTACTAGGCCCAGTGACATTTAACAAAGCGCAAGTGCATGGAAAAGGGAAAAAGAGGGGGGAAAGTGCATGGAAGGGGGTGTGGAAAGTGCAGAGCAGAGGAGAGAAACACAATAAATATTAAATAAAATAAATAAGGGCGATAACACATGGTAATGCAGTCAGCAAGTGGCAGGTGAAAGTCAGATAATGTATACCTGATTTATGCAGGCACTAGACGTAATATACGCAGGCTCTCAGTTCCACAACGAATATCATTGAAAACACTTGCTGTCACCCACAAATGCCTCTCCAACCATGCACCTAGCTACTTGGCTAATAGATTCTCCCTCAACAACTCTAACAGACCCCGTAGAAATGCTTAGACTAACTGCCTATCCATACCACGCTTCAACCTGCAAACATCTGGCGGGACCAGCTTCCCAGTAATGGCCTCTAAACTCTGGAACTCACTTCCCAACTCGCTAAGAGCGGAACCCTCCTTCCATAGATTCAAAACTTGGCCAAAATCTGGCTATCCAGCCAAGACTCGCCCGTGTCCACTCGTCAACCTCTATCCTTGCAATAGCCGCTAGCCTCACCTCATGTATATTGGTATCTGCTTATTCTGTACTTGCTTGTATGTATATAACTGTTTATAATTATAACTTAAATGTAATGCTCTGTCTGCTTTTCACCATGTTGTAACCAAGTGTTGCGCCCGGATGCCCTTGGGCCTGGTGCGCTTTATAAATAAAATAAATACAAATACAAATACTCTTGACCCTGTAATGAGGATCTGTTTGAAGTCCAAAGCCAAGTGCAATTCTTGGTATGACTCTGACCTAGCTACACTTAAACAGAAGGGTAGGGTGGTGGAGAGGAAATGGAGGGCTTCTTGCTCATCCTCTGACAAACTGGCCTCCTGCCTGCTCCAAAGACGATACAGACTCGCTGTCCGCACTAAGAAGAGAGTCCACATACAAGCTTGTGTCTCTGCGGCATCTAACAATTTGGCCGAACTCTTCAAAATCTGCAAGGAGCTGGCCAACCCTGTGTCAGCCTCCACCTCTCCTCTCACCTCCCAGGCTCTTTGCAATGCCCTTGCCTCTCACTTTATCTCTAAAACCCAGGACATCCTGTCTAACGTCTCCCCCGCTCCCCCTCCTCCTCCCTCTCCTTCTTGGTCTGCTGGCCCTGCCTCTGCTACCCCTATCCCCTCTTCTCCTCCTTTCCTCTTTTCTCTCCTGAGGAGGTAGCTAGACAAGTCCGATCTATGAAAACCTCATCAAAACAGGTCCATCCCGGTTCCTCTAAAACAATTAAGGACCACATCGACCCCCTTGCTCCGGCCCTTTGCCGATTTCTGCAACCTCTCCTATGCCTCTGGCTCTTTTCCCTCCCCTCTGAAGCACTCCCTTGTGCATCCTCTCCTCAAGAAACCCACTGCTGATCCATCTTGTCTGGCAAACTACTGCCCAATTTCCATTACTCCCTTTTTGGGTACGCTCCTGGAAAAGCTGGCCATCTCTCAGCTTAATCTTCATTCTGACTCTGTTGGCTCCCTCCATGACTACTAATCTGGCTTCAGAGCTGGCAGAAGTACAGAAACTGCTCTCCTGACCATCTGTGAAGATCTACTCTCCAACCTTGACTCTAACATTCCCTCTGTCCTCATCCTACTTGATCTATCCTCTGCATTCGACACAGTGAACCATACCACCCTACTAAATCATCTATGTGACAACGTGGGTATCACTGATCAGGCTCTGGCCTGTCTGACCTCTTTTCTCTCTGATCGAGCCTCCCAGGTGGGTCCTTCTTATCTTCTATCTCTCTCTCCACATGTGGTGTCCCCCAGGGGTCTAACCTCTTGCCCTGGCTTTTCAACCAATACCTGGCAACTCTCACCTACTGCAACTCCATTTTCGGCTCTACTTTCAAGTGCTATGCTGGTGACGCCCAACTCATTTTCAAGCTTCCTTCAGCCTCCTCCTCTCCGTCCCTCATCTCTGATTGTCTAATTGCCATTCAAAATTGGTTTGCCGCCAATAATCTATGTCTAAATGCCAACAAGACCGAGATCCACCTTATTGGTACACCATCACCTTCCTTTCCTCTCACTCTCTGGCCGACCTCCTTGTAGGCTGACAAGCCTGAATCTTATTGGCAAAGTATGGAGGGGTCAATATGTTCACACATTTGTATATCAATCAAAGCACCTGAAAATCAATTAATTGACCATCTGCCAACCAGTGTAAATGAATGTGGTAGTTAAAAATGTACATTTTGAGACTTGGTAGATCATTCTCACTGCAGACTTTAGGGCAGACCGCAATCTTTGAAACTGGTATTTGGGGATCCTAATTAACACAGCTTTAGCATAATATAGCTTTCAGTTGACTAATGACCCAACAATTATTGGAACATCATTGTGGTCCAGAAATGAGAGGGCTGCCCGAAGTAGCTGAAGATTATAGTAAACTGACAGCCTGCGTATATTACCTCTAGTGTCTGAGATATGCTGGTTCCTAGGGATGTTAAGAGCTGCTCTGATGGCATTGTTTTGAGTGATTTGTAACTTGTTTAGGCTACAAAGGTTGGTGCCCAGGTAGAGGGCATTGCAATAATCGATTTTTGACAGCACAAGTGTCCTGCCAAGTGTGATGCCGTTAGCTGGTAATAAGAAAGGACTGGCTGCGATAAGCTTGCAGGTGTAAACTGCTGCTGAGGCGACTGCATTAGTTTGTCTAGCCAAGGAGAGGGTGGAGTCAATGTAGATCCCTAATGTTTTAGTATCCTTGGAGACATTAATGGTGTTACCATCAATGGTGAAAGCTTTAAACACGGGGTCAAGTTTGATGTGCCTTTGGTGAGAGCCGAGGACGAGGAGCTCTGTCTTTTCATCATTCAGACAAAGTCCATGCTGCGCCATCCAGGCTTGGATGACGTGGTAAACGGCATTAGCAGAGAGAGAGTCGGTTTGTAGTCTCCTGAGATTGGGATGAGTATCTGGGTGTCATCAGCATAATTAGTGTATGTGACACCCAGATAATAAAA